>NC_063187.1:1937912-2300071 GCF_023159225.1 Perognathus longimembris pacificus
ACGGCCTTGTGGAATTAAGTCTAAGAGCAATGGTGTTTAACTCAATGGTATGTGTGGCCAAGAAAATGGACTTGAAAGAACTGAGGTCTTGCTCCCAGTCATCCAACAATATTCACTGACCCCTATCCTGCAGAAGGCACTTGTTAAGATTTTTTTTAACTAGCTGTGTTTCTGCTGTAAGGAGTTTATGAACTGACTGGGGCGATTTTACATAAAAGGAGAAATAATAATGAAAGACAGTTCAGGCTAAGAGCCAAATGATGTGATAGCAATAGTCCCCCAGGCATTCAGCAGGGACACAGAGCATTCTGGACTACTTCAGAGAGTGTATGACCAGTTGGGATGTGAAGGGAAAAGAAGGACAAATGGAAATCTTTGGAGAAACATCTCATGTCGGAAGCAATGATAGAAGCAGAGAGGCAGAAAATACATTTAGAAAGTGGTGATAAATTTAGGGTCTGAGCTTACTTAGGAAGAAAGAGCAGATTGAGAAAGATGGATCAAGTCCCATCTCTAGTCTATTGGACGTCTGCAGCTAGTGAGTTACATGAATGAAAGGGATAAGCAATACCTCCTTTCTGTGAGGAGCAGTGTGGTTTAGGCAAGGCGTTGCTTTTCATTTTACTCCTCCGTGGAACCTTGCACCATCACACTACTCTGGTCAAAATGAGACAGTAATTTAACAAAAAAAAAAAAATCACAGATAATTCTTATGCATGCCTGTAATCCCAGCAGTTGGGAAGCCGACGCAGGAAGATTGTGAGTTCTAAGCCCTAGCTAGGCTATAGAGTGAGACCGTGTGCAGAAACAAAAACCAACTATTGGGGGAGCAGGGTTGTTGGTTTTGTTGTTGTTGTTGTTTTTGCTACTCACTGAAAGGCTTTTCAGTGTATTAGGTGGAAAATCTCCCATTTGTCTTGCACGTACATACTCCATGCACATACACCACCACACAGTGGGTTCTCAACACTGGCCACACATTGTGATGATGGGAAGGAGTTAAGAAAATACTGAACGTGATTGGTTCTAGTGGGCAGAACCAATTGTCCACACTTCTCCATTGATTCTCATGAGCAGCTGAAGTTATAAATCAGTTGAGGGAGTCAGAATTACACTATCTCCACCCCAAATCATCAGGTCTTAGGTACCCATAGCCTGTGCATTTGCTTCCTTTCATGAGCTTTACAGGTATGACCAAGGGAAGGCTCTTGAACGCAGAGAGATTATTCTACATTTTCTTGCTGTGTTCAGAATAGGCATAAAGATGTTTTTAAGAGAGAAGGAAGCATCAGGCAGAGAGACTGGAAGATGTGCTTGTTGCTTTAGCTTTCAGATGGAAGATGAGGCTAAACTAGGAAATACAGGTGGCTTCAATACCCTAAGAGAACGCACAGTTTCTCCCCCTATCTAGAAAGGATCCAAATCTACCAATTCCTGAACTTTAGAACCCCTGTCCTCCACAAGTGAAAATTAAATTCCATAAATTATTATGGAAGCCACTTACAGTATGTGTGTGAAAATGCATGATAACCAGTGGAAACTAATCTACCACTGATTTAAACCCACTTATTTCCCAGTTTGTAACTTCTGCCTTCGAAAGGCCCCAGGCAAGCATTTTCCTAGTTGTCTCATTGCATTTAGAGTTCTTCTCAAATGTCCTCAGGAAGAGCTTTCTTGGTTCCTCCCCCTAAATGCCCACTCCTTGCCTGTCTCAGTCTTCATTGTCATTTATTAACAACATCTGACATGTTTCATATTTACTTCTTTGTCTATTATCCATCACTCCCAGCATAAGATCCACTTATTTTTTTATTCAAAGCTATCTGCCTAGTCTTTAGGAATCTTCTGAGAGTAATAGTCCTTCAAAAGTATCTATTAAATGAATACCTACTACACCCAGAAACTTTTTTCCCCCAAGCAATCCAAAGATGTTTATTTTTATAGAAAGATCTGTAAACAAAATAATTTTTCAAACAGCTTTACCTTTTCTAGAGAAAACTTTCTACAGAATTGAGTAAGATTTTAATATTTAGTATCCTAGCATTGTTCTTTTCAATAATTTCATTGTAAAGGATTGGGGAAGCCCTGTTTTTGTTCTTTAACTACTTTAAAAAAAGGGGGGATACACTTCAGTTTAAAATGTATAAAGGAAAGACAATCAGAGTTAAGTAACTAGGTAAAAATTCTACATAGTTAATTATTAATAGAGCTATATTGAAGAATAACCAACCTTTATACTACTTCAACCATACAAAATCTGTTTAAGGTATTTGTTGTAATTATTCAGCAAAAGAATAGCATGTATAAAGTTAAATTCATTCTGCATATGGAACAAATACAAAACAGGGCGCTGACAACACACCTTGCTTTCCTTGTTTCTTTCAAGAAATACTCTTATTCTATTTTAACCTTTGACATTTAACCTTATAGGTCACGGATGAACAGAAATCTTAATGCAGTGCCTTCTACTGGTTATTCCTCTGGAGTGGGAATATTATTTATTGTTCAGGCTCACCACTATATTAAAAGTATAAGAAGTATGCAGGGGCTGGGGATATAGCCTAGTGGCAAGAGTGCCTGCCTCGGATACACGAGGCCCTAGGTTCGATTCCCCAGCACCACATATACAGAAAAACGGCCAGAAGTGGCGCTGTGGCTCAAGTGGCGGAGTGCTAGCCTTGAGCGGGAAGAAGCCAGGGACAGTGCTCAGGCCCTGAGTCCAAGGCCCAGGACTGGCCAAAAAAAAAAAAAAAAAAAAAAGAAGTATGCAACGAGAAAGAGAAAACTTAATTTGTAATTTTTCTGCAAGTCCTCTGCTTCTTTCCAACATAATGGAAGTGACCTCAAAGTGAACCATGAACTCTTACAACATAAAACTAAACATCTGTTGAACCTGTGGCCTTGTCTCATATAACCTACATATACTATACTATATATACGATACCCACATATAACCTATATGCACAATATAAAATTATAACACAAGCACCTGAAAATAAATATAAAAACCTATCATTTTAGTTACTCAAACTCCCATGACCTATGACATATCTCATTCTTGGTAAGAATCCAGGAAACACAAGTCATTTTTGGCCTTTTGTATCTACATCACCAAAATTAATGCTAAAAATATGACTGCATAATAAAGCACTTTCCAAATTTTCCTGTATTTCTTTTCCCAAATGCCATAATCCTTTTAGGTGAGTCTGATACAACTAATCATACAGTAGCCAAATTCCTAAGGCATACTAGGCACTCAACATATTTGTCTAAAAATAAATTAATGAATGACATGACTCTGTAACTCATGCATGGAAATCATCTTTGTATTATGCAGAAATTGGTTTAAATGACCTGTCTGGTTCAACCTTAAAGAGTTCAAAAAGACATGTCTCAACTCACCCCTTCAATTATCCAGTCTTTTAATTCATTGGTTGAAAAATAGGCTGTGAAAAATAACACGATCCAGGTGAGGAGCAATATAATTAATAACAAAAGAAAGAATACTGTAAGATAGATGACTTTACAAGTGAGAGTTAGATCATGAGTGCTGAGGTCTCATTAAAGACATCAGAGAATGTTTTATTGGGGGAAGGGGTGTCCTCTAGGAGGGGATGGAATCTTTAAGGGGTGGAGCTTAAGCAGGAAGTATCTTCATCATTGTGGGTGTGTCCTCCAGGAGCTAGGAGGGCCTCAACTCTTCTTTTTTTTTCCCTCCCTGGTCATGAGGTGAATAGTTCACCTCTATCTGACCCTCATCAGAGTCCCCAAAGCAACAGTGCCAACCAGTCATAAATGGGAACTCTCAAAACTTATGAGTCAAGACTACCTCTTTCCTGGCTATAATTTAAGTATCTAAGGCATTATCAGAGTGACAAAAGTCTTAGCACAATATTCAAAGGGGAGACAGCTTTTCTGGGATTTTGCGTGCTTTAAGTTTTGCTAGCAAGATAAATGGTTCAGTAACAGCTCATTTCCTTGCCTGGTTCCCTTCATAATGTATGGTTGTTGTAAAAAGGCTAATCAATATCAGGAATTTAAATCTATTGTCTGTTAAAGATCTATCCACCATTCATTCCTTGTGACTGAATTAAACCAGCATTAGGCTTGAATGGAAATGTTTTAATTGAAATGAATGAAACAACCAAGCATTCTATTTGATATGTAATCCAAATTATGCAAGCCTAGCAGATCACTTCATTAAAGGAAAATATATTTCATTACTCTATGAATTCCAATTATTATATTTATTTGTCTGCTTTTTACTTTCCTTTTTCCCCCTCATAAAAGTTTCAAACATTTCTTTTCCTGGCTGATACTGAGAAATCCATGTCAATTTCATTACCAAATCTACTGTATATAGTGTTACAAATATAGTGTTACAAAATCTTTGAAAGACTTGCATTAGCTTAACTTGCCTGCTAGGCTAGTGCTTAGCCACTTGAACCACTCCTCTAGCCCAGTCTTTTTCTGGTATAGATAAAATCTCACAAACCTTTCTGCCTGGGCTGGCTTTGAACCACAATCTTCTAGATCTCAGTATGTTGAACAACCAGGATAATTAGGATTACAGGCATGTGTTACTCAGCTAGAAATAAGTTCTTTTCTCTCTTCCTTTCCCCCTCTCTCTTTCCTTCTTTGTTTTCTTTTCTCTTTTCTTCTCTTCTCCTCTCTCTCTCTCCCTTTCTCTGTCCCTCCCCCCGCCCCCTTCTCTTGGTTCTAGTCCTGGAGCTTAAACTCAGGGCCTGGCCCTTCGTTTTTGCTTTGCTTTCCTTTTTGTTTTTTGTTCAAGACTGGCACTGTACCACTTAGGTAACAGCTCCACTTCCACCTTTTTATTTTTTTGGCAATTAATAAGAAATAAGATTTTCACAGGCTTTCCTGCCTGGGCTGGCTGTGAACCACGATCCTCAGAACTCAATTTCCTGAGTTGCTGGTATTTGCCTGTCTTGTAACTTCACCACTCTTTGGTTCTTCTCTCTGCTCAGATCAATATTCTTATCAAATAGCTCTACTCAGCTGCTTTCAAACTACTGAAATCAGGAGTACATTGGCAAGTAAAAGTAGTGGAGAGGGGCAGGGTTGTCCCAGTATATTAATAATAGAAAATGAAAATACAAGGAAATCAGATCAGGACTACTGCAGGAGAGAGATTTTGAGGAGGAAAAACAAGAGGGAGGATGGGAGAATGACCACAGTGAATATGTTTAACACACAGCAGATGCATATAAAAACAATGCCACAATGAAATCCCTTTGTGCACCTAAACTATGTTTATATCGCATAGCACAGTAGATCCTACTGAAAACTGCAAAGAAATAAAAGGGGCAAGAGAAGGGGATAAGAGAAAGTGATAGAGAGCTACACTTGATCACGTACATTATGAAACATCCTTATATATACATATGCTAGGCACCAGTGACTCACGCCTATAATCCCAGCTACTCTGGAGGCTGAGACCTGAGGTTGGTAGTTCAAAGCCAGCCCAGGCAGAAAAATCCCTGTGAAATTCATCACCAAATTACCACTCAAAAACAATAAAACAGACAGACAAATGAACAAAACAGAAGTAGTGCTGTGGCTCTAAGTAGTAAATTACTAACCTTGAGCTAAAAACCTCAGGGTCAGTATCCAGGCTTCGAGTTTAAGCCTTACAACTGACAAAGAAAACTTTGTACAAAGAACATATGCTTAGTTACATTTAAAAACAGATAAGGAAAAGCTTAGAAGGTAACTTAACTGTTTTCACTAATAAAGATACTTCTTCTTTACAAGGTGGGCATAGCATATTTTAGAAGTACAGTGACTTAATGTGCCTATAATAAGAAATATTAATAAGTCCATTTTTATTTTGTTTTGTAAACAAGGCAGAAAGCACTTGCAAACAGTTTATGGCAGAAAAGTTGGATTCTGCAACAATTCAGAATTCAACATTTGATCTTTCTGTTTCACTAATCATTGTAAACCACTAAAATTTTTTACTCTAAATTTAGGCTATGTCTTATTGGCAGGAGGCCCCCCCAAAATTTTTCTAAATAAGATTGCTTCATTATGAGTAACAGAATAGCCGAATGGCAGAGCCAAAATTTATCTGAACAACGACATCTGCCAATTGCAATTTCTTATCTTCAAATTTTATTCTATTAGTTGTAAATTAATTCACACTATATGCCTAAAACAATAAATACAAAGCACATAACGCACTAAAGCCAACAGACCACTGTAATAATCATTCTATAAAATTCTAATACTTAGAAAAGGTACTAGAGTTCATTAATAACATGTAAGGTGACAATTATCTTCTTAACACAAAGTCATTTGCCTCAAATAAGAGGCAATAGATACACAGATGGAATTTTAGATGCCTGAAGTATTCAAACTTTTCTAGGGATTTATGAGAGGAAAAAATAAGCAGCTAGCCGTGAGCTCTTTACCCCCAGAAGATAGCTGAAATGCACCTTGACTTGAATGATTAATAATTGTTGTAATTTTACTTCCTTTCCTCACAAATAGAAACACCTATTTTGAGTGACGAGACATGTAATTAAGTTATCTCTCTAATCCCAAGTTGTACTAAATTTCAATGGAGTCATCTCAGAGAAAAACAAGACAGAAACGATGAAAACCTTTAAATAAAGGAGATTAAAAAAAAGTCTTGAAAGGAGTTGTTGGAAAATGGACCCAGTGTCTGAGCTAGGAAGAAAACAATGCAAGCTAGTAAATACTCATTTGTTGTTAGATGTCTGTCATTCATCACAAACAGAAAAAAAAAAAATTTAACCTAGTCTGTCGTCCACGTAAGAGTTGAAAATGTCAAAGACCTTTTTGTTCTCATTATTTATAAAAATCAGTGGGAATCGTCTCACGTTAAAATGAAAAGATCTATGGTTCCAAATCGTGTTATTTATAGTTACAGAGAGTCCGTTTACTGTTTAAGGAACTAAAGACCCTTTTCCATTTAAGTATGGTTTGTGCCTTTCTGACAGCTCTAAATCCACAGGATGTAGAGGGGATGATTTAAATTTTACATCAGAATTGTGACCGGACTAAACTTCTCTCCCTTTCTCAAGGGAGGCATTGTTCTTGCCTTTCCATAACCAGGCCTGACAGCGCCAGGCTGGAGTCACACTGCTGGTCTCGGAGCTAGCGTGCCAGCGAGCACCTCCTGAGTCTCCCCAGATGCTTGGCTGCTGGTGTGTCTGAGAGCCTGAGAGGCCACCTACCTACCCATACACGGGGGCAGAGGGGTTGCAGGAAGAATCAAGGGGATTAGCAAAATCTATCTGTCCCAGGATAGGTTGTATAAATCTTCCTTTAGTCCAAAGTAGCCTAAACAAAACTCTCCTAAGCAACTCCACTGAACATTTCTTAACCCTAAAGTTCAGAGAACAAATAACTTGATAAACAAGTGATTGTGTGCCTTTTTTTTTGGGGGGGGGAGGTTAAAGAAATAATGACAGTCTTAACTATCTTAACAATCTGAGGCTTTTTTAGATTTTTTTTTTCTCCAAGCCATATGGTTGCCATATGTAGAAATTTCAGGATCCGGGCCATTGGGCAGGCAGTAAAAGGACATGGTGTAGGATACTTGCCTATTCTCAAGATCTCTATTAAGGTGTCTTTGAAAACTACCCGCAGACTCTCCAAAATAGAGTCAATCTTTCTCTCCCTCTATCAGAATGCTGGTTCAAAGGGATTAATTCAGTGTCTATTGTTCTATATTTGACCAAACCTGTCAAAGGAGTCTGAGCAATAGATATTATCATGTGTTATATAGCATCAGAAATGTTCACAGAAGGTGTTGGGAGACTGAGAAAGGAAAACAGAGGAAGAGGAGAAGGAGGAAGAGGAGAAGGAGAAAGAGGAGAAGGAGAAAGAAGAGGAGGAGGAGGAGGAGGAGGAGGAAGAAGAAGAAGATTTTACGATCTAATGACATGTTAGTAGGCATTAATATCCTTTTTTTTTTAAATGGAACTACACTATCAAAGCTTGGACCACATCACATACACATAATTATAATCAGATACTCAGTATGCCTTTACCATATAATTCTAAACCATTTGGTTAAAAGTTTTCTACAGTTCAAAGGAAAAAAAAGTAGAGAGAGAAATAGAAACAAATTCCTTCCTTCATGCTAACCCCATGAAAAGAGAAACCAAGATATGTAATTTTTAAATTACATATGTAATTTTAAATGTTATTCCCACAGGGAGTAAGGTTAATCTTTTAAAATGCCCCTCAATATTTTTCGTATGATCTTCATGCACGAGAATTTATTAGTGTCTACCTGTGGTCACCTGTCACCATATTTATAATAACTTGTAAAAGTTCACCATAGTCACCAAACTCACTGTGAAAGGAGATGGGTTTTCATTCATGAACAACATCACTAGACAGTATGTATATATAATATATATACTATATGTGTGTGTATAATCATAATAATAAAAAAGTTTAAAAATAATTTTGCTGGCTTTAATGATTTGATCTTTTTCAGGACTTCACAGATACTACAAATAGGAAATAGAATGTAACTTTCCTTGAGCACTTAATTTGGAGTCTCCTTTCCGGGTCTCCTCACCTCTACTTTCATTCCATGTGCCCAGCCCCCTCTCCTATCACTGGCAAAGTCCAAATAAATAACTAATTGTTCCATAATCAAAAGTGACTTCTTCTTACCATGGTGAACACCTTGACATAAAATCTGTGGCATGTTTAATTTATTTAAGATCTACTAATGAGGACAAAGAATAATTAAGTAGCCAGTCTCGTTTTAATTTCTTTTGTTTACAAAGGTCACCGTGAAATCAAGCAAGTTAAGTAGTCCAAAGCAACCCTCTAGAGAATCTTTCCACTCCAGTAGCATTTCTGCTGCTCACAGTGAAAACTAGAGCTCAACAGCAGATACAGATTCGCGAGACTTCACTGGGCATCCAAAGCAGAGAAATATGATGATTCCCCAAACCCTGATGAGAAATGGCTTAGATGCTACTAAACTCTAGGCACACTGAGGAGGCTCGATTTTCTCTCCAGGCCCCATCAAGGCCTGATGAAGCTTCTTTAGACTAGCAGCTGTTGAAACATGTACAAAGCAGAGAATGTGTTGTCTCAGAAGAGACACTAGGGAAGATCCAGAGGAGGGGGCTCTTTTCTAGAAAAGGTGCTTCTGATGTCAGTGGGCAGGGCAGTCACAACACAAAAATACATGTTCAGAATTACTTTGTGTGAGGAGGAGGAGAGGAGACGAGGAGGAGGAGGAGAAAGAGGAAGAAGAGGAAGAGGATATGGAAGAGGAGAGCAGAGAAGAAAAAGAATAGGAAGAGAAGAGGAAGAGGAAGAAGAAAAAAGAAGAGGAAGAAGAGGAAGAGGAGAAGGAAAAGGAGCAAGAGGAGGAGTAACAAAAGGAGGAGAAGGAAGAGAAGGAAGAGAAAGCGGAAGAGGAGGAGAAGGAAAAGGAGAAAGAAGAGAAAGAGAAGGAGGGGGAGGAGGAATAGGAAAAGGGAAGAGTGGGAGGTGGAGGAGGAGAAGAGGTGGAAGAGAGGGAGGGACTATTAAATGAAAGATTACTAGCTACTTAGATTTCAGAGGAAACTTCCAAGGTTATATACTTGTAGAGAAAAAACAGTCTTGCAATATTATGGAAAGTATGAAAAAGAACTCCAGGCTGGGAAAGTGACTCAGTGGTAGAGTGCTTGCCTAGCATATATGAAGCCCTGGGTTTGATTCCTCAGTATCACATAAAACAGAAAAAGCCAGAAGTGGCACTGTGGCTCAAGTGGTAGAATGCTGGCCTTGAGTGGCTCAGGGACAGCAACCAGGACCTGAGTTCGAGCCCCAGGACTGGAAAATAAACTCAATACAAGGTTTATACTAGGTTTCAGACAGCTAATAGTCAGCTGTCCAATTCCCATTCTTATTATTTATTTTTGTGCCACTCTAGGGACTTGAACACAGGGTCTTGGCTTCTCTTGCTCAAAGCTAGCACTTTACCACTTGAGCCTGAACTCCACTTCTGGCTTTTTAGTAGCTGGTTGATGAGATGAAACTCATGAACTTTCTGTCTAGGGTTGGCCTCAAATCACAATCCTCAGATCGCCACCTCCCGAGTAGCTAAGATTACAGGCCTGAGCCACCAGCATCTGGTTACCCCATTAAAAAATATCTTAAAAGTATGTTTATACAGATACATTCTTTGATACAAATATTTCCCTCCATGCATTCTTCTTCCATTGATTCTGCGAATAAGTATACCTAACACAAAAGGCCTCCAAAATCTGTTCCTATAACAGACATATCAAAATCCAGACTACTGTTTTAGACAGTAACATAACTGAGTTTATTCCTATTATTTGTTAACATATAAGTGAGAAGAATTGTCTTTTTTATCCTGTCACTCAGAACACTACAAATTCTGTGAGTACAAAAACTAAGAACATCTCCTTTCTCCCCACCCCCCAAAAAAGCAAGAGTAAAGGTGTTCACTTTATAACTCTGCCAAAGAAAAATGAATCCATAGACCCAGGCAGTGTTGATCATTCTGCACTTTATAGGAATTCTGTCTGCCATCTTTCCACCACCCTCCATCCTCCAGAGCTGAACAAAGGCCCAGCTGTATAAACCAGTGCTGTCAAAAAAAAAAAAAAAAACAGAGGTGAGGGACGGAGAAAATTGGGAGGGGTGTCTGACGTGTTGACCACTGTCGGAGCAGAGGAGGATAAAGGACCCTTGATGGGGAAAAGTAACCATCCGTTGCTGTGTTCTTGCTTTTCTTTTAACCTCATTACCACATGCTACAACACTTTTTTTCCACGACGCAAACACCCCCATTCCATCTCCCACAACTGAAAGACCTTTGTGTTTCCAAAAGTGATGGAATTGTCCCCAATCTCTCCTTCACTGTGCTTTTTACTTATTTATTTATTCTTGTTTCTTTAATTTGTTTGTGCTTTTTGTTTATTTTTATGGAGGAAGGATTTTTTTAAAAAAACAACACTTCTTAAAAATAAAAATATAAATTTCTTCTCCCTGACAACCATCACACAGTGTTTCCTCCCCTGCCCCCCACAAAAAATGATTTTAATAAATGTACTTGCTCTGGATTTCCAAAATCCAAAATATTATCAAGAGCCTTTAATTTGAAGATCGTTCTACGTGCTTAGGACTCTGAAAACACAACGATGCTTTTGAGATTTATGGTGAGATGAATACTTGAATGAGGGGTAAGTATGTGACTTCCTTTCTGCCTCCCCCCCAAAAAAAGACTTGTATTATCTTTAAGTAGTTGTACATGGGAGCTGCCACTCAACAAAGCAATTTATTAGCACACTATATCCTGATCTACTCTTTCCACATTCTCACCCATCTCTCCCCTACTCATGCCTCTCCTCGCTTTTATTTATTTTTTTGCCTGAGCACTGTCCCTGGCTTCTTTTTGCTCAAAGCTAGCACTCTACCACTTGAGCCACAGCGCCACTTCTGGCTTTTTCTATATATGTGGAGCTGGGGAACCAAACCCAAGGCTTCATGCATGCTACACAAGCATTCTATCACTAAGCCACCTTCCCAGCCCCTTTTCTTAATTTAATAAGCAATGCATTGAATTTTTTTTACCATATTTCCCCCCACTTCTTTGTTTATTTTGCCTAAGTAATTACAGTGTTTGTGTTCCCCCTTTAATCTTCTGGATTCAGTTAATACATTTGTATACACTTGCATGCCACTCAAGGTATTTATTTTATATATTTATAAACAAATTCTAGCTTCCACATATGAAGGAAAACATGCCATGTTTGTTCCTTCTGAGGCTGACTCATTCCCGTTAACATAATTTTCCCCTGGTCCTACTTCTTCAGCCCGTTACTAGCGGATCTCACCTGCAATCCTAGCTACCCAGGAGGCTGAGATCTGAAAGTGAAGGTTCAAAGTGAGCCTGGGTAGAAAAGTCCTAAACTCTCAATTACAATAAGCCAGCAAAAAGGTGGAAGCAGAGCTGTGGCTAAAGTGGTAGAGTGCCAGCTTTGAACCAAAAAAAAAAAAAAAAAAAAAAAGCTAAGAGATAACTCCAGTACCAGCACAAAAATAAAATCAAACCAAAAGAATGTGTTTCTTATAGAATATGTGCTACCAAATTATAAGACACGATGCTGAAATCTGAAGGAAAGATTAGGCTGAATTAATGAATCCTTTGAAAAAATCCTTATTCTTAGTTGTCCAGGACCAACTAGCCATGAGTTGCTAGAGATTTAAGTATGAAATTCTTATATTCAAAATTTTCATTCTTACGTCCAATGTTAGCAATACATGCAAGGGAATTATGTCACATCCCCATAAAGATTGTCACCATGTCTGTCCTGGTTAAACAGTGAGCCAAACACATTCACTAGTGAAGTGTCAGGGCTGGAGCCACCATTTCTCCATAGAAGAAGTGTATCATGGGCGGTGAGTTGTATTTCAGGGACTCCTCTGAGGCTGGGACAAATATTTGAACATTATTAAATCCTCTATTTACCTACAGCCTGCTGTGGCTATAGTGCAAGGCTTCTTTATATTGTCTTGTTAATGACATAAAGAGATTATCTGTTTAGACTTGGGGCAAAACGGGACTCCTTCACTGATCTGTAGACTTTTCTATTCAACACAAGTATGCAGAGTTACTGTGTAGGACAGAGTTTGCTTAAAGTAAACGGTCAGCCATCAATGCCTTCGCAGTCCGCCTAAACCCACATGCAAGTGTGGCAAAGACAGCCATAGCCACTAACATTCCTACTTGCCCAGGGTGGTATTTTAGTTGAGATGTGATTGAGAAAACACCTTGTAATATGAAACAAATTGAGCATCTCAGAGTATATAAACATACCTTCCAGGATTATACTTGAATTCTCACATTTCATGATATAAAGGTAAAGTAGAAGGAAACACACACACACACACACACACACACACACACACACATACACACAGAATTGCAAAAGGAAGCGATGTCTAAACTCTCACTTAACTCTCTGAAGTATATGTGGACTATCTGATTATCATTTACAAAACCCCAGTAATATATTATTTTAACGAGTAAACCTAGCTGGCACCCAGTTAGTGCTTTTAAAATGCACACCTCGCTATACAGGAGGCCAAGATCTGGAGGATTGAAATTACAAGCCAGCCTAGGTTGGCATGGAAAGAAATGTCCAGAGACTCCATCACCAAAATGACCAGCACAAAGCTGACTGGAGGCATAGCTAGTCGAGTGTTGGTCAAGCAAGTGTAGGCCATGAGTTCAAACCCCAGGACTAGCAAATAGACAAACAAGCAACAAATAATTGAATGAATAGATATAACTGAACCACTTTGTGATTTTTTTTTCTTCTAGTAGTAGGGCTTGAACTCAGGGCCTGGGCTCTGTCACCGGCTTCTTTTTGCTCAAGCCTAGTACTTTACCACTTGAGCCACAGCGCCACTTCTGGCTCTTTCTGTTTCTGGGGTAGTGAGGAATCGAACCCAGGGCTTCATGCATGCTAGGCAAGCACTCTACCACTAAGCCATTTATTAAATATCAACCAAGTCTCCACAATTGCCATATAATCCCCAGAGATTATTTTATGTATCCTGTAGCATGTCTTCAAGTTAGCAAGCTCTTTTACATAACCAATCTGCAGATTCTTAGACCCGTTCAAACTTATTCCATCCTATCTGTTTTTCTTCCATCTCTTTGCGTTCTTGTTATTTCACACAACCTATGGATAAACGCTTGCAAGGATTCAAATCCCTCTGGAAATATATCTGAAAATCATATTGCTCCCAGCCTCTTGTAAACAGCATTAAGAGCAATTGTATTGGGAGAGAAACTCAAAGATGGCTTTGAGCTCGTATTTACATGGTTCAGTTTACAGAGAGGTGAGAATGATTCCCACTGTTCAAAACACACCAGTCTCTGTGCAGTATGATTTAAGTTATTATATCACTCATCTTATTTCTGGTTATCAAAATAGCTCTCTACTGAGTCATAAACATAAATATAAGAAAGAGCTAACACTGTGGACTACTCTGAAGGAAGCACAGGAGAACGTACTCTGCTGACTCCATGTCAACCCATGGTTTGCTAGATTTAATAAAGCTTAAGTAACAAAAAAAATGGGTAGGTTGACTTCATAATATTTTTAAAGCACAGTCTTGATAAGAGCACCAGTGGCTCATGCCTGTAAGCCTAGCTATTCAGGCAATGGAAAGAAGGAGGCGGATATTGGTTAAAGGTAGCATGATTCCAGCTCCAAAATAACCGTGGAAAAGCTGAGCAGACTGGGCATGAATGGATTATGCCTGGAATGCTAGCTTTTCAGGAGGCTGAGATCCATCCGCAGGGCTGAAGTCTAAAAGCTAGCCCAGGAAGGGAGTCCTTCTCCAATGAACTAACATAAAGCTGGAAGTGGAGGCAAGACAAGGGGTAGAGCAACAGGCTTGACAAAAGGCTAGGGGATCACACCCAAGGCCTAAGCTCCAGCCCCAGTACTGGCACCCAAAAATAAGTGCTGAGCAGGAGTTATGGCTCAATTAGGAGAGCAGCAGCCTCTCAAGCCAGGTATGCATGAGGTCTTACATTCAAACTCTGGAACTAGTAAAAGAAAAAGAAAATTAAAAACTTTTGTGCTGAACATAACATGAAGATGGAAATAATGACACATCCCAAAGAAGGAGGGAAAACATTAGCAAGTGCTCTATCTGATAAGGGACTTACATCTACAATGCAGAAAGAATGATGATATTTAATATATGGACATATGTAGTATATAAAGGATTGTTGTGCAAATCTTAAGTATGAAGATATACAATTCATTATGATTATTATGGTCAATTGTGGGGCTTGAACTCAGGGCCTAGGCGCTGTCCCTGAGCTCTTCTGCTCAAGGCTAGTGTTCTACCACTTCAAGTCACAGCTCCAATTCTGATTTTCTGGTGGTTCATTGGAGAGAAGAGTTTCAGGGACTTTCCTGTCTGGGCTGGCTTCAAACTGCAGTCCTGGACGACAAGTGTTAGTCCCTGGTGACCAGCTCAATCCATTATTTTTAAGTGCAAAAGATCTGAATAGGTATTTCTCTGAGTAAGATAAAGACATAGTCACTAGACAAGTAACATATACTTTGACTAGTTATTAGGAAAACATCCAAAACTGTAATATCTCACTTCACATCCACTCTGGTGGCTAAAATATAAAAGCCTACACTAAAAAATGTTGGAAAGGATATAGAAACCCTGGGACCTTGAATTGTTGTAACTAAAGTACTGTCTGTATCCACTTTGACAACTTGAAATTTCTAAAAAGAAAGTTCAGAGCTGCCATATAACCAAGTGATTCTCTGCAAATATTCAAGAGAAATAAAAACATAAGCCTATGAAAAATTTGTAAATTTTTTTTTTTTTTTTTTTTTGGCCAGTCCTGGGCCTTGGACTCAGGGCCTGAGCACTGTCCCTGGCTTCTTTTTGCTCAAGGCTAGCACTCTGCCACTTGAGCCACAGCGCCACTTCTGGCCATTTTCTGTATATGTGGTGCTGGGGAATCGAACCTAGGGCCTCGTGTATCCGAGGCAGGCACTCTTGCCACTAGGCTATATCCCCAGCCCCTGTAAAATTTTTTTAAAGGAAGAAAAAGCCACTATTAGCAAAAAAAAAAAAAAAAAAAACCCACAGAGACATTCTAAATATCTAACAAGTGATGGATAGAAAACTGAATTTGATGCACATGCAATGACATATTATTTGGTGGAAAACAGGAATGAAAGACTGATACATAATGTAATATATGGAAACGTCAATCAGGTTGTGTGAAAGAACCAGTTCACAAAAACCCAGATATTGAAAAACTCCATTTACATGAAATATCCAGAACTGGTAAATTTATAGAGAAATCAAGTGGAATGCTGGTTGTTTAGGAGAAGGAAAAGGGGAATGGCTACGAATTGGCACAAGATTGCATTTTTGTGCCAGTACAAGGGCTTTAACTCAAGAATCTTGTGCTCTTGATTAGCTTTTTCACTCAAGTCTGGCACTCTACCACTCAAGCCACAGCTCCATTTCTGCCTTTTTTTTTTTTTGCTGGTTTATATAAGAGTGTCATGAACTTTCCTGCCTGGGCAGGCTTCGAACTCTCACCTTCAGATCTTGCCCTCCTGAGTTGCTACAATCACACGTGTAAGCCTTTCAGTACACAGTTTCTTTAAGAATGAGGAAAACATTCTAAATGGAAACTATATTAATGATTATACCATTCTAAATATAACAAACTTCCATTCACACTAACTTGATAAACTTTGAGTATGTGAATATTATAATAAAAAGACACTTTTTTCTTATTTATTATCAAAGTGATATTAAAATAAAAATGTGTTTTTAAAATCTTCATTGTATTTGCAGAGACTAGATCTGAGATGTTACAAAGATTAATGAAAATTTCCTGATTAAGAAAATAGCTAGGGCTGGGAATATGGCTTAGCAGTAGAGTACTCATCTTGCATGCATGAAGCCCTGGGTTTGATTCCTCAGCACCACATAAACAAAAAATGCCAAAGTGGTGCTGTGGCTCAAGTGGTAGAGTGCTAGCCTTGAGCAAAAAGAAGCCAGGGACAGTATTCAGGCCCTAGCCCCAGGACTGGCAAAAAAAAAAAAAATAGCTAAACTTGACTTCAAAGGTAGATTGGTCTCTACATAAGAGTATCCTCCTTGTCTGCTATTTTGCTTTCTACAGTTTCAGTCAGCATAACCTGAAGATAATAAACGGAAGATTCCAGAAATAATGCATTCATTTAGGACCCTCTCCTGTTCGAGGAGGCTATGATTCAATCTCTCTTGTTATGCCCATCCTGACACACACATAGATCATCCCTCATCAAGCAGGCTCATGGTGTAGACATTGTCTGACCAATATTCACCTAGGAGCCATTCGGGTTACCAGATGGACTGCCATGCTTTCTCAGTACTCATGTTCAGGTACTCTTTGTAGAGTAGCCTAATACCATCCCACAGTGCCTAACACCATTCACCTCTCTTCATCCTGCTAGTCCTGGAAGAAGGTGAGGAAATAATCAGACATTGTGGGAAGCAGAGTGAGACCTTGTTCCCATGACCAGTAGGTGGTAACTTCAGTTTTGTTGTTATTGTTTATCCCTTATTGTATCTAATGTAACTGTTTAACTCTACCACAGCAGGAAATAACTTAGTAGTTGTGGGCTTTAGTACTATCACTCCTTGCAGGCTTGCACGAGGGGTATTAGGGCGCATCTCCTACTGCATTTTCACATTTCTGCCACTACCACTAAAATCAGCACACCTTCCTATGAAAACAATTTAAGTACATCACTTCAAGCTGATTCTCCTGTGGTTGCTTAAGTTTGTAATCCCAGCATTTGGGGAGGCTGAGACAGACCAAAGTTTAAGGTCCAACCAGTCTACCTGATATGAAAAATAACAAATATCCCCAAATGATTTTTTTTCCCCAAAAGAGCTAAAATATATGTCTCCTTTCTATTACTTTTGCTTGAATCCAAGCATTTAGGAGACACATTATGACCAGATCTATACCTGGTAAATATTCTTTTGGGATCTTCTAACTTTTCTCATTGGATTCATTTTTTTTTAATCAACAAATTCCCAGCCCCAAGACATGCATATTTTATAGGAGATATTTTATAGATTTACCATGTTCGCATGTCCAGATAACACATTCCCTTAAGAGTTATTCCCAAAGCTAGACTAAAAACTTTTATTACCATTTTAACAATTGTTTGTATTTAAGAAAAGGGGTTAACTTACTGACAAATATGATCAAATAAAACAAATAAATATAATACAATCTGGGGAAGTTTGATCCAGGAATATTATTTTTGTTACTGCTAGTAAAACTTTTAGAAGGTATTAGCCTTTACCTTTTCAAGGCAAATAGCTTAAACAGAACCCACAATTCTTGTAAACAATTTCTGTATAATGTCAGAAATAATTATTAGCTGTTAATTGGTTTTTCCTCCATTTCTAGAGATATAAATTAATTTATACTCTGTGAAATGATTTATTGCTTATAGGAGCAGATATGTGGATAGTTCTGAAAAAATCTTTCAAGTTACAGAAGAAAATCTGAAAGGACAAAACAACATTGTTTTAATTTTTTAACTGAGTAATTTGTTTAGAAATACATTCTCATCATTATAAAAGCAGGAGAAAATCTTCAATTATTAATGTTCCACAATATATTTCAAGATGGACTCCACTTATTATCACAGTTATAATTATATTAGTGCAATTCAAACTTGGCCTAATTAGATAGATACTGAACTTTAAATAAAAACCCTATAAATGAATTCAGAAATCAGGATTTCCTTAAAGTCTATTAAGAAGCGAGCATTTCAATTTGTGTTTCATGAAAACAATTTAAATTCTTAACCATGATGGAGAAAGAAGACATGAATTAGAGACACAGATTTTCCAGTAGTAACAATAACCTTAAAATGCATACATGGGAACAGAACTTTATTGGTTCCCATAGACCCAGGTTTAAAAAAACAATTGTAATTGGTATTACTTTTGAAATGAATTATTTTTTAAAAATCTGACTAGCTGTTCACATTTATTTACTCTATGTTCCCTCAAATTTAGCAGAATTCTTGTCCAACAGCAAGTAATGTAATTCTAGAATTAAATATGACAAGTCAATCTCTGATCCTACCTCCATTTCTGAAGTCTATGTAATAAACTTTTTATCTGGGAGACATTTTTTAAAACAGAACCAAAAGGCATGTCTATGGGCCTGTAAACACTCTGTATACAATAATGTGGCTCGATTTTTGGTCTAATGCAGCATCTAATATAAGCTCAAGGAAATTTAATGGTATTCCCCCTGACAAGGTGAACTTGGGTTGAGAGTTATGTACTTTCCTAATTGATGTCCTTTCCAAGGAGACCATGTTACTTTACCTCTTCAAGTCCCTGCATCCCTCATATTGGAAATATAAATAATACAGTATTTATGGATTTTTAGGAGGAGCAAATTGCACTGCGCCCCATGCTATCTGTCTGTTATTACTGTTGTTATTTGGAATTAAAGTGGATCTCATTTAAACCACTTAGCTATAAAACATATTTAAGGTTAGGATCTGAAACGCTCTAATTAGCTATCAGAAACCATCTGTGTTTAATAGAGATGGCCCTTTGGGGGGGAAAGATTTTAATATTTCTATATAGCCAAAGTGTTTATTTTTGAGCAAAAAAAAATAAAAAAGTAAGACAAGACTGACAGGACCATGAGATATGATTTTTGATCTTACTGGGGAAAAAGAAAGTAAGCAAGTTTCATTGGGCTCTGCATAATTTGGGACCTTCAAATAATATCGGTTTCAAACTAGGTTAAATTACCCCTCTATGCTAGTAGTTGAAATTCTACCACCCAAGCACCAAAACCTCACTGTGAGGAATTCAGAGTATGCTTATTTGCTTCATGACATTTACTTCCAAACAACTTATATGAAATAGATTTCCACCATCTGCTTCTTTAGGAGAAGCCCCGTCTCCCTAAGATAAAGGAGACTGAGACGTGTTATTATAAAATTCAGTCATCGTGAAACTCACATTAGAATCTGCTATTCACAGACAGTTTCTCCACTCTGTGTCAAGGACTTTAGACTTCAAGACAACAAAAAGGGTTCCTACAGTACAGGAAAAATGTGAATCAGAGGTGGACTGCATCACTAGGCTTACTACAGTAGCATTTTAAGAGGGGGAAAACATCACAAACTCTCACTGTGGCTTTAGATTGATATTTGGCATGTTGAAGAGCCATCTGATGGCCATATAGGAAAAAAAAAGTGGAGCAGCTGACCAGAAGGGGAAAAAATCAAGTTATCATAAACTATAAGAATTTAAAAATAAAACAAACAAAAAAGTAGCTAGGTAGAGTGGTTCACCCTTATAATCCCAGCAACACAAGAGGAAGAGACAAAAGGATCACGGCCTAAGGCTAACCCAAGATGAAAATGTGAGACCCTATCTGGAAAACACTAAACACAGAAAAAGACTGTGGGTGTGTTTCAAGTAGAAGAATAAGCTCCCCTGAAGTGGGAGGGCTCTTATTTCTAGACCTACACCACACACACACACACACACACACACACACATACACACACACACGTCATTATTGAGCTAGGGAAACAGTTGGTTTAAACTATTTATCTATATATTATCATTAGTCATTCTTTTTGGCCATGGCCACTTCCCAAATACACAGGTTGTTCGCCTGAAAACATTTTATACTTCTACTAAATGGATTGTGCTGTTGTTGTTTTGTTTTGCTTTGCTTTTGCCTCCATTCTAGGGCTCGAACTCTTTTGCTTAGTTTTTCTCACTTATGGCTAGAGCTACATCTCCACCTCCAGAATTTTTGATGGTTTACTGGAAATAAGAATCTCACAGACTTTTCTACCTGGGCTGGCTTTTAACCACGATAACCATGATTCTCAGATCCCAGCCTCTGAGTACCTAGGACTATAGAGGCACCAGAACCCAGCAATATAATAAAGTATTTTATACAAAGGAATATAACCACACATGCTCCAAGAGCAAAGATTCTCCATCTACCACTGGTCAGAATAAAATCAGTAGAGACTGTTCAGTTTCAGACAGATTTCTTCTAGCTATCACTAATAAAAAGCCAACAGAAATAACCGTTACTCCAAAATGAAGTGATGTCAAGATAGCTTAAATCTCACTATTCCTTGCCATATGGGTTATATACCCTCAGCCCATGGTGTATTTACTACTCAGGATTAATAAGCATTGCTGTCAGTGTATTGTCAAGAAATGTAAACCTTCATTTGTAGTTTGGACGTAAAGTGGGTAAATATAAGAAAGAGTAAATAACTATAATCTAATGGAAATTAATACTTCAGTGTCAGCAACATTGTTTAATTGCAAACACTGGGTAATATATGTTTCATAATAAATGATCAGTTTAGCTTTCCTTAGTTTTAGAAACCTGTGGAGAATTGTCAAGTTATGTATTATTAGAATTTCTAATTTGCATTGTGGCTATCAAGCCATGAGCCACCACAGAAATTCACATCTTAAACCTGCTTCTCTAGTGATTTCTGCTTAAAGAATTTCTATCAGCGATTTTTAAATATCCAGAAAAAAACCCTACAAATAGCCTTTAAAATTTTTACACATGCATCGTTTGTGCTATGTACAGCATACACATCTTATTACACAAGTCAGAGAAAATTGTGGAACATTCATTAGGCCATAACAAATATTTTGGGTTATATATTTTTTTCCAAGACTGAAGCTAATCTACTCATTTGGTGCCTACTGTACATCAGGCAATCTAAATTGTAAAGGGTAATACATTAAGAGATAATCATATACATTCCACACTATTATGAGCTCCTATTCTTGCTGAATGTTTTATGCTCAAAATTAGTGCTCTACCACTTGAGTCACAGTTCCATTGCCAGTGTTGTGGTGGCCAGTTGGAGATAAGAGTCTTTTGGATTTGTCTACCTGGGCTGGCTCTGAACCATGATCCTCACATCTCAGCTTCCTGAATAGCCAGAATATTAGGCATAAGCTAACGGCACCCAGCTATTTCTACACTTGTAGTTAGTGTAATAAAAAATGTAATAAGTATCCAAAACCAGCCCATCTGTTTAATGTGACTATAACATATTAGAACATTTGACAGTAAGATCGTTCCAGAATATGCCAGGGATTTGTGGTAATTTCAGACATAGTACTTTCACCTAAGTATGGTGATCAATTAACCAGTTACCTACCAAGGTGATCCATTAAGTAAGAGTGTCTCCTTACCAGCCTACCTCATTCCCTACCTACCTGCCTGGCCTCTGGAACAATCCTGTCAGCAGGCGTGGTATATTCACTCCTACTGATGACAGAGGACGGCTGGGTGAGGTGTGAGGTTATCAAAAGACAGAGGTGAATGTACTTTGCAAAAGACCCATGGCCAGCAGGTGAGAAAGAAGGGTTCAATCCTGAGCTAGAGGCAAGGTTTTTAACCATAAGCTGAAATGAGCACCCATGCTGTAAATAAGTACAGAATGTAGACTATAGAAAATGCAAATATAGAATGAGTAATGGCTGGGCTCTGGTGACTGATTCCAATAATATTCTAACTACTCAGGAGACTGACATCAGATGACTGTGGTTCAAATCCAACCCAGGCAGGAAAGACCTTGAGACTCTCATCTCCAGTAAACTAGCAAAATAGCTGAAGTGGGGCTGCCAAGTAGTAAGAGCTTAGGCCCTGAGTGAAAGAGCCAAGCAAAGGCACAAAACCCTGAGTTCAAGCTTCAGCACGCACACACACACACACACACACACACACACACACACACCCCTGAAGGACTAAGACACCCAGTTTGGAAATGGAATTTAGACTCTAAAATGAGAAGCTTTTCAATATTTCAAAAAGTTTCTTATAATTTGTGGCAAACTATCACAAAAAATCCTGTAGACATGATTAATAGACTTTATAACATAACTAGCCTACTTCTGTAGTCTGGTAGCCAAACTTGAATATAATCAGTAACTTTGACCTAAATTTCTATTGACTTATGGCATGTTTTCTTTTATGAAATAGTTTCCTCATCAATGCAGAACAGAAAGAAAAGAAATTCTTTTAGCTTAGTGGTAAAGGATTCGTCAAACATGCACAAACCCTGAATTCAATTGCCAGCAGTGGAGAGAAAAAAAAATGTGTGTGTGTTTTGTATTTAAATATATTTAGCATATATATCTGTGTGTATATGTGTTTGAATATATTTACAGTAATATAATATTGCATATATTGCATACAGTATGTAATATTGCATATATTTTATATATTATATCTTAGAATATCTAATGTATGATTATGATATAAAATAGCATACTATGCATTACACGTTATGAATATATTATATTAGTATGTAATGTAATACATAGTTATACAGCATGTAATATATTATAATATTTGGTACATAACAATGTATGCATATTGTGTTATATATATTGCTATGACATATTTCACATTGCATCCTGTTAGTTATTACTCGTTATCATATGTCACCTATACAATAGTTTATATATTTATTTATTTACAATCTTATCCACTGCCAAATTTTCCCAGTGACTCCCTTCAAGGGCTTCTGCAGAAAGAGTTTGTATAATCTATGTATTCATAATAAATAACCTAATTGAAAACTGAAATATCCTCTTCATGAATGAGAGGCCTCTGAACCGTGCTGCCATTGGTGAATAACAGGCATTGTGGCAACAGGGGTCCTGAGGGACGGTCTCCACTCAGAGACTCTGAGTTCCAGTCTCTGGATATCTCCTTCATATCTCGGTACCTAAACTAACCATGCTGATACAGAGAGTACTAGAGCTACGATTTTCTTTCCACCATTTATCAACCTAATTCATTCTTTCAAAGTGAACCTCAGTTAAAATAAATAGGCTCTGTCTTACTAAAGCCTAATAAAAAAAAAATGTACCAAAAAAATTCTACAGGAGCAGGGCAGCAATCAGTGTAGGTCTGATTATGGTTAAATAAGAGCATTTTTTAAAAACCTCAAATTTCCGTCCATAAGTAGAATTCAAAGCAGCTGTTCAGCACTAACACAATGTCTGCCCTGAGAATTAAAAAGGAAAAAAAAAAGGCAAATTATAGCAGCAGAGAAACTATTGCTCTAAGACCTCAAGTTGATATGACCTTTAAAAGAAAAAAAAAAAGAAGAAAGAAAGAAAGGAAAAGAAACAAAGGAAAAACCCAAAGGGACAATTTTATATTTTTCATATTGCACTGTAGACAAAAAAAATAAGTAAATAAAAATTAGAATTCCAATGTTGGGGCCCTCTGTTTTAAAACAGGATGCCCAGGGTGTTTTGCTCAGATGCAAAGGTCTTAGGGACATGTCTGTCATAGCAGCTATTTTCTGTTGCACTTGTTGGCAAACTTACATTTCAAAACAACAACAAAAACCGGCCTCTCCAGCTCCTTGTAAACCAAGGAGGTAGACACAAAAAATATTTCAAAGCAAGCAAGCAAACAGTCTGTGAGGATTGAAGCTCACACCAAAGGCATCTGCTATACAACTTACACTCCCCAAAACCACCCAGCCTCCTTACAATCTTCCAGATTTTCCTAAGAGATGTTGCCATTTTAGCTTGTTGTTTTTTCTTCTTCTTCTTGTTTTTTTTTTTTTTTGGTTCTTTTTTATTTTTTTCTCCCTCCTTGAATTCTGGCAATGTTCAATACTGCAGGCAAAGCACAGAGCTACGGGCAGGATCCAAATCGGAAAAGAGAAAAGCTGTTCTGTCTTTTCTTTCCCTGCCACTCTATTACTAATTTTTTTTCATTCCAAAAACAAACTAAGCTCTTCTTCTTTCTCCCCAGATCAGTAATTGCTAACTTCTAGCATACAACCATTTCTTTCAAACAATGTAGGAAGGGTTACAGTCTTCCGGGTTAAAAGATGGACTATTGGAATCACTGAACAATTTCCTCCTGAACTCTCACTTTTCTTTTTCAGAGAAGAAAAACCAGCTAACTGTGTTCCTCCTCATAAAACACTAAAAAGCAATCTTTGCTTTTGCCCTCTTCTTGATACATCCCTTCCTGAATCCCATCCACTATGGTGGCTGCCAAACAAGCTTCTTGGTCAGCCTTGATTAATAAAAGAAAACAAAAAAGAAAAACAATCGACAGTAGGAAAAGACAACATACATACTGCTTGCTATCAATTGTTGCTATGTCATTGACAATGCAAGATTACTAAGGTTTTCAGGAAGTGTTGCTTTTGAAATTCATCTCACATGTAGATCTTATATTCCCCTCCCCCCTTTAAATGAGCAATATCAACCCAGAGTTTTTGTGTCCAACAACAACAACAAACTACTGTTATTCTGTATGAGTATAAGACAACAGGAAATCCACCGGCATACACAGGTCACTTGTGTCTCGCAAATATTTCTCTCAAATGAATTACTCCACTTTGCTATACAGGCCAAGTTGAAGTTGAAACCATTCTTAGGATGGGAATGTTATAGAGAAAATTAAATCCTATATATAAACAGTTTCCATCACATTCAAGGGTAAATGTAAATGAGGGATAGTTGGGCTATCCACAAACACAAGCCACCAGGCTCCAGTGAGTAGAAAACACTGCTGAAGGTGGAAGGCAGAATGGCTGGTGTTGAGTCACAAAACACATCGCTCTTTCTCTTCTCAGAAAAGGGAGGCATTTTAAAAGATGATGCTACATCAAGCTAAATAATATAGAGTGTGTCAGGTGCCAGCAGCTCATGCATACAATCCTAGCTACTCAGGAAGCTGAGATCTGAAGACTATGAGGTTCAGCTTCAATGAACCACCAAAAAGCTAGAAGTGGAGCTGTGGCTCAAGTGGGAGAGTGGTTAGCCTTGAGTTCAAACCCCAGTACCAACACAGAAATGAATGAATGAATGCACAGACAAGCAGGCAGGTCAAATGGGTAAGATAAATAAGCAGAAGGTAAGATGAATTTCTATTTAATACGCAAAATCTGAACAACAAGAATATACCTAGTACCAGAGTATGAGGATGCTAAAGGCAACTGAAAGTTATCTGGTTATTAAATTAAGTAGTGCTTTACCCGAAGACAAATAACAGTCCTGCTGATGCAATCCCTGTCCCAAATTCAAAGCCAATAATTTCCAAGTTCCTTCACAAAAGAAAACAGTTCATTCTGGAGTTTGGTCCTGTTTAGCCTAAACCCAGCCTACACGTTTTATTCCCTATACCTCTGTCTTAGAAGATTGAAAGCTGGTGATGATTGCATACTGATGCTTAAGCTCATTGCACTTTCAAGCCTATGACAGGTGCTCCATGATCCTATAAACTCCAGGTCTCAGCCCAATGGCACCACTTTGGTGGGTACTGGTGGCTCAGGCCTGTAATCCTAGCTACCAAGGAGGCTGAGATCTGAGGATCATGCTTAGAGGCCATCCAAGCAGAAACTCTAGGAGATTCTACCTCCAATTAACTAGCAACAAGTCAAAAGTGGGTATGTGGTAGAACAACAAACAGTTTTGAATGTAAAGTCAAGCAAGAACATGAGACCTTGAGTTCAATCCCTAGAACTGGAACAATAAAAGGGGAAGGGGAGGGAAGAGGAGGCGAAGGGAGGGGAGGGGAGAAGAAGAGAGGGAAGGGAAAGGAAGGGGGGAAGGAAATGAAAGGAAATCAAAGGAAAGGGAAAGGGAAAGGGAAAAGGAAAGGGAAAGGGAAAAGGAAAGGGAAAGGGAAAGAGGAAGGAAAGGAAAGGTAAGGAAAGGACAGGAGAAAGGAAAGGGGAAAGGAAAGGACCACACCATATAACCTTCAGTCTTTATGGTATGATTTCATTTTATTTCTCTCCTGATATATGTCTCTTAAGGCACTGTGAGGTTATTAAAGTAAGTGTTTATATAATGCATCTTATGATGTTTGCATAAATAATTCTAACCTTCCAATGCAAGAGGTTGAAGGGAAATTTTGGTCATTCCTTTTCCATAATATGTTAACTAAGATACATTTTTTTCATTTAATAAATACTCAACAAATATTTAATAAAGTTGTACCAAGATAGAATATCAGACTCAATTTCATGTGGTTAATGTGGTTGCAAAATCACGAACATTACAGAAATACGAAAGTCTGATATGAGGTTTTTTCATCAGAGATTAGCTAATGTGACAAACGTTATAACATCTCTTTGATTTTCAATATATTAGTGGGCTTACTGCTTCTTAACCTGGACATGAGCTTGTAGAAACTTCTCCTGACTGTTGGACATAAAAAAAACGTACACTTTGGCAAGGCATAATGAAATATTTGACTCTCTATTGACAAAGACTTTATATGTTTTGACAAATTAAGCTGACATTTTGGAAAAAACACCAAGCAGATATTTGTGTTTTTTTCTTCTCTGTCCTTTAGTTTAATCCTTATAGGAGAAATGAATATTTGCTAGAATATTAAAATATATATATATATTTTAAATATAGATGACCCCAGGAATTCACAGAACAAAGACTAAATGGAAGGTGGTTATTTTTGTGTTTGTTTGAAAAAACTATATGTAGTTATATACAGTGTTTATATATTTGCACTGTATATATAAGTGCATATAGTTTGTGCATATATACTAATGTGCAGTATGTGTTATATATATAAAACACATATGATATATTATGATATAATATAAGTACACATGATACTTAAATAAGTAAATAATAAAATATTACATATAATATATAATGATAGATGTATATTGTATAATATGTAATGGATGATATAAATACACTTGTATGTATATAGGTAATTGCTATATTACTATTAAATTTTGCCAACAATTTATTTGCTAATTCAAGAATCTCAATATTTTTAACCTAAAGCAAAGGGTAAGCTCCTATATTTGAATATGTAGTTTTAACCCTTTATCAGTCATGTTATAAAAAATATGTGAATAAAAATATCCAAACAAGGCACTACTTTCTGCTTCATTGCCAATAAATTATCACAAATGTATTATCATGAACCTGAGTGTTTGTAATTACCACAGCAATATAAAGTCTTCATAATGTATCCACAAACCACAATTACAACATCAGTATAGCTTTGGCTCTGTATTAAGTGTAGACTTCAAGGGAATTTCTCCCAAGGCATTAAAAAGAAATGCATACAGTCAGTCCCTCAATAGTCCTATGTGCTATCTTGGAGTTAATTTAATGAATAGAATTTTTTTGAGAGTGGCCCAAGGTCCATTGGTGTGAGTTTTAACATCTCTCTAATACTTAAATTATAAGACATGGTTCACAGTTAGAGCTTGACATCATCTCCTCGTAACCCTTCTCTCTTATACAACAAGAAAAAAATAGTATGCAATTCTGGTACATATAATTGTTTTTACAAGCTGGAAAGTGAATTTTCCTTTGAGAACTCTCTATAGAAAGCTTATTGTAGTGTTTTAACATTTTACTTTTAAGGGTGATAGCCATGTTATATGGTTTCAAAATGCATATTTCACTTGATTAATGATCTTATTAAACCCAAACTGTTTCAAATTCTGTAACATTCCTGGGGAAGTGACGTAAAAGCTTCTTTTGGGTTGCTGTAGCCTATTGTTTTGCTAAATAAGTTGGCATAGGAAGCAAACTGGCAAAAGTTCTTCCTCTGTAGGTTGCTCTGCCCATGTATGTCATATTTTATCTCAACTAATCCTCACAAAGATCTGGTGTGTTATTTAAAACCACAATGAACCTGGGATCAAGTGGCTTACATCAGTAATCCTAGGTATTCAGGAGGCTGAGAGCTGAGTATCACAGCTCAAAGTCACTGCAGGCAGTTAACTCTGTGAGACTTTTTACTTTAATGAATTACCATAAAAACAAGAACTGGTACAGTGGCTTAAGTGGTAGAGCACTAGCCTTGAGTGAAAGAACTCAGGTGCAACACCCAGGCCATGAGTTCAAGCCCCACTACCAACATACACACACTAAATAATGATAGATAGGTAGGTAGGTAGATAGATACATAGACAAACAGAGAGATAAAATATGAGAATGGAAATAGCTCAGAAAAGTGTGCATAGCATGGATAATGATTAATACTAGCAATCAACTAAACAACTCCACTATCCTGGTACTATGCCAAAGGCTACTGTGAGGACCGGCTGAGCAAAATAAATGGTGCTCACACCTGTAATCCCAGCTACTCAAGGAGGCTGAGATCTAAGGATCAGCTGGACCAGGAAAATGCATAAGACTCTCATCTCCAATGAACGACCAAAACTTTTTGTAAAAGCAAGAAGTGGAGCTATGGCTCAAGTGGTAGAGTACTAGACTTCACTGCAAAAGCTCAGAGACATCACCTAGGCCCCAAGTTCAAGCCTGAGCATAATCATAATAATAACAACAACACAGTAGAAATCCACAGGAATTAACATGATTAAAAAGCAACTCACATTTATGCATGATGATATGTGCTACTGCATTTCTCTGCAGCTCAAGTGATATCATTGCAGGTTAGTATTTAGGGGAACATCTTCCAAAAACCAAATGGCTGAAAGTCTCCCCAAATCAATCAGGGAAAAGCTACTTGAAGCAAATCTTCTTTGCTTAAACTTAATACATGCTAGGAGTCATCTTCAAGGGAACAGGAAAAATTACAGATATGTGTGTGCACATACACAACATATAACATTTTAGAAGTTCATTACTTGAATCTGCCGTGTGTATATGTGTGTGTGTGAGTGTGTGTGTGTGTTAACGGCACTAGGACTTGAATTCAGGGTTTCTTGCACAGCTTTTTTACTCAAAGCTGTCACTCTACCACTTGAGCCATAGTTCCACCTCTGGCTTTGTGCCAGTTGATAGGACAAGAAAAGGCTTATGGATTTTACTACTCGGGCTGGCTTCATACCACAATCCTCAGACCTCAGCCTCCTGAGTAACTGGGATTACTGGTATTTTAATCAATGTTGCCGTGAGACAAGTGAATTTATGTGTTACGTATATCCTAATATTTTTACCACCCTTTTCAAATTATATAGATTTCCCACTGTTCCTTTTCTCACAGCATTACCAAATTTATTTTTGTCCTAAAGAAAAGAAAGATTAAAAAGAAAAAAGAAAAAGAAAAGAAAGATTATCATCTTGATGATTGAATTGTATATCGTTTTTAAATAGTGTCAGAGAGTGTATGAAGAAGGTGAGTGATATGTTGGAGGGAAGTGATCATTATCTACATGGAAAAAGCCACTGAGAAGCATCATTCTTGAAAGATTGGAAAGTTCATTGATTTCAGAAGAGATCACAATACCAGGAAGCCTAGAGTATCAAGAGAAAAGACAGAAGTCACAGTGGTTCTCCAGAAAAAAAAAAAATCTTTCTGTTACCTGCCCCCCAAATCTGCACATTTCTTACAACATTCTGTACTTTAAAAAAGAGAAAAGAAGGGCTGGGGATATGCCCTAGTGGCAAGAGTGCCTGTCTCGTATACACGAGGCCCTAGGTTCGATTCCCCAGCACCACATATACAGAAAACGGCCAGAAGCGGCGCTGTGGCTCAAGTGGTAGAGTGCTAGCCTTGAGCGGGAAGAAGCCAGGGACAGTGCTCAGGCCCTGAGGCCAAAGGCCCAGGACTGGCAAAAAAATAAAAAAAATAGAAAAAGAATACAAATATGAAGGCTCTCGCTAAATTAAGCAAAGCCAACATTAAAGCAATTAATTGATCATTTGCAGAGACATCCCTTTTTTCTAAAAAAGACCCATGTCTGAGTCATATATATCAACTCCATCAAAATGAACAAAATTCTATTACACTGTCTCTTAACAATTACAGAAATGACTCAGATTCTCCTAAAATATGCTGCACAAACTCTTTGGGAGAGGACTTTGGTTGTAGATGGGTTATTCTTTCCATTGGTGGGATATGACATCTATGATGAATTCACATGAAGCTGTGCACCAGTGGGTCATGGCTGTCATTCTAGCTACTTAGGAGGCTGAGATCTGACAATCGTGGTTTGACACCAGCCTGGGCAGAAAAGTCCCTGTGTGAGACTCTTATCTTCAATGAACTACTCAAAAACCGGACGTGGCGCTGTGGCTCAAAGTGGTAGAGTACTATCCTTGAGCAAAAGAGCTCAGCGACAGCGCCCAAGCCGAGGTCAAGTCTCGTAACTGATTTTTAAAAATCATAGTATTGTACTAAAGGCCCTCCCTCCTGCTCCCTTCACTTTCTCTGTCTCCAAGGTCACATTCATTCTCTCTTCTGATCCATCACACACACACACACACACACACACACACACACACACACACACACACACACACACACACACCCCTTGCTTCTATTTCTCTATTTCTCTCCTTCCTTTCTGCCCTGGAATTCTGATTGTACATGCATATATGTATGAACACCTACTTGGGATACACACATGCACATAGCTTATCTATACATGCGTACCTCTCTACATACATGTGTACATACATACAAGCAGGGAAGCAACGTACTATACTTTCCATAACTGGTTAAAAAAATAATACCTCACATTAAATGTTGATCATGACTACAATGATTTCAAATTTTCTCTTTCATTTCACAGGCTGTAAAATGCCATGCAAGCACATTCCATCATCATTGTTAAGTTATGCCATCTAGACTTTTGCCCGAAAGTGAAAATCTGTGATGTTAAAGCCCATCTTTAAGCTATATGCCAGTGCCTCATACCTGTAATCCCAGAAACTCTGAGGGTCATGGTTCAAATCCAGCCCAGGCAGGAAAGTCTGTCAGACTCTTTATCTTTAATAAATGACTCAGAAAAGGCTGGAGGTGGTGCTGTGGCTCAAGTGGTAGAGTGCTATCCTTGAGCCAAAAAGCTCAAGGACAGAACCCAGGCCCTGAGTTCAAGCCCCAGGATTGGCACAAAACAAACAAACAAAAAACCACCTTTATTCTGTATGCTAAAGAATACTTGTGTGATCTCTCTTTTTCTTTAAGGATGTTTGCTGTTAACGAGTAAAGGGCATGAGTCTATGCAAACCCTACTGATACCTTTTAGTGTGCTGGTCTCATGAATACCAAGATGTGGAGATATTCACAAATCCATGTCCATGTCTATATTGAAATTTTCTTGTTTCCAGAGAGTTTTTGCACTTTCTACAGCACCAAAGGTTGGTGTCCATTCGACTGTCATGAGGGGCCCACCCAAGCTATGAGAGCACAGTGAAGCAGGAGGAAAGATAGAACCCAGTCATTTACAATCATGGGCTTCCTCCACAGAGACCCATTGGGCAAAGGCCAATAGTCTAAAGGTTTATAGTCCAACTCTTAGGAAAACCAGGGTGGCAAAATCTAATCAGAGCAGATGAGCCCAGAGAAAATGCAGAGCAAAAGCAAAAGATCCAATTAGGATCAAGAACCAGGACAAAGAAAGCAAATCTCCCCAACCAGGGTCTCGGAGACTCAGTCTTTAGCAGAGGGTCTGAGACAGAAAGCTGGTTTTCTCTTCCTAGATGGACTGAAGCTCAGTCCTGGTAGGCTTAAATTGACAAATCACACTGTAACTGAAATAGAATTCTTCCCTATAGAAGAAGCCCAGCAAACTGACGTGAGGTGGGGGCATCGTACCTTTTGCTTTTCATACTTTTATCAGGCATCTTATTTTCTGAGGGAATAAAAATACTCCTATGCATCCTCCATCCACTAAAAGAAGAACAGCATAGAAAAACATGCCTTTCTTATTTTTTGTTATAAAACAGCACTCAAACATTGTTGCAAACATCATTAAAAACAGTTCTTTAATTTTTTCATTGTTCATTTAGTGTACAAAATGATCAACTGGACTTTTTATTTTTATTTTTGATGCTAGTACCATGGCATATACACAGATCCCAAGTGCTTTCCTTAGCTTTTTCACACTAGTGGTATACAACTTGAGCCACAGCTCCTCCTCTGGCTTTTAGGTGGTTAACTGGAGCTAAGAGTCCCACAGACTTTCCTAGACAGGCTGGCTTCAAACTTTGATCCTCAAATCTCAGCTTCCTGAGTAGCTAGGATTACAGGCATGAACCACTGGCACCCAGGTAGATTACCTTTTGTAAAAATATATATATATAAATATATAATATATTATAAAATATATTATATAAGATATATAATATATATATAATAAATATATATAAATATATATTTGGGGGGGGGGGGAGTACTGGAGAATGAATTTCAGAGACTAATACTTGTCCCAGTTACTTTGTACTTATGTTGCTTTTTCCTGTGCTGGCCCTGAACTTGGAATCCTCTCAACTCTATCTCCTCAGCAGTTGAAACATCAGATATGTGCCTCCAGACTTTCAAAATGGTCAACTTATAAATGAAGATATTTGTGTGGGTTATTCTCAGGTAGAGTAATCCCAGCATTTTGCCCTCTTAGTTTTGTGTGTATGTGTATGTGTGTATAGAATACATTATGTATACATATATACACACATATATAAATTTTATGTATTTGTTACTTTTTTGAGTCTTAGGGCTTGAACTCAGGATCTGGACACTGTCCCTGATCTTTTATGCTGAAGGCTAGCATTCTACCACTTTGAGTCACAATGCCCACTTGTGGTTTTCTGGAGATAAGAATCTCATGGACTTTCCTGCTCAAGCTGGCTTTGAACCATGATCTTTAAATCTCAGACTCCTGAGTAGCAAGAATTACAGTGAGCCAGTAGCAAAGCAGTTAAACTTATAATAATGATCTTTTGTTGTTGTTGTTGTTACAGGACTTGAACTCAGGGCCTGGGTGCTGTCCCTGAGCTCTTTTTGCTGAAAGTTAGTGCTCTACCACTTTGAGCAACAGCGCCACTCTGCTTTTCTGGTGGTTAATTAGAGATGAGAGCCTCATGGAATTTCTTTGCCCAGGCTGGCTTTGAACCTTGATCCTCAGATCTTAACCACCTGAGTAGCTAGGATTACAGGTACTAACAAAAATGTTTAGGAGTTCTTGGTCTTACAGCTTCTAAAAGCAGCAGCCAAATATAACAAATGAGTAAAACTTTCAGCTCAGAGCCTTAAAACAGTAACCCAAAAGAAAACAACCTGTTGTAGTCATCCTCATCTCTATTAACTGCTACTTCTTCAAACTGTTGACATCTGATCAATAGACTGTTAAAATATGGCAAATATTGCCGGACACTGGTGGCTCATGTCTGTAATCCTAGCTACTCAGGAAGCTGAGATCTCAGTGCCATGGTTCAAAACCATCTGGCACAGGAAAGCCCATGAACCTCTTATCTCCAATGAACCACTAGAAACTGACAGTGGAGGTGTAAAGGAATAGAGGCCTTGAGTAAAAAAGGGCAAGCAAGCATGAGGCCCTGAATTCAAGTACCTATAAGGGCACAATAGACTCTCAGTCTCTCTCTCTCTCTCTCTCTCTCTCTCTCTCTCTCTCTGCCTCTCTCTCTCCCTGCCTCTCCCTCTCTGTGAAGTCATATTTTAAATGCATTTAGAAATTCAAAGGGAAACATCAAGAGATAATTCAAATTTTTCTGTGTACTGAACCCCTTATCCATCTCCCATATTTGATATTTGGATGAGCCTCATGTTAAAATATATAAAATTAACACTATAATATAAAACCTTTACATCATGTTACAATATCGAATCAAATTTATATATTGAATAATTAGCATATATACATATATCTATTTAAAAAACTGTCCATGAGAAACCCTTAAGGTAAGTTAGACTACTTCATTCTCCCCTATTCTTATTTATTATTTTTCTTCTTAGTAAAATATTCTGTACAGTGAGCTGAATAATATTAAATAGCCAATTAAATTCAGGAGTCTACAAAGAATGAGTCAAAGTGCCTGCTTCATGGGGTTGTTCTTATTTGAACATCTGACAATAAATATGTAATACAGGAAAGAAAATGAACCTTTTAGCTCGTAAAATGATTTGATCCCACTGAGAAAGGGGGAAAAAATCCTCTCTACAAGAGTAAAGGGGAAAAAAAGAAAAAAAAGCCAAAAATCAGGTCCCAAGAGAAAATGTAATTAAATCACACGGATCAGAGTAAATGTAATCTCTAGTTATGAAGCAATGTTGTTTCTCTTCATTTTCAGGAACATGTGTATTTTCACCTGAGGATATCTAATCCATTCATCAACAATCTTTGGAATTGCTATTTTTGAGAAATAACATAACATGACAGCTTGTATTGAGCCAACAAAAAAGTTGTTATATTTAGTAAATTTTGCAGAAAATTTTTTTTAAAAAACACTAAAGTTTGACTCCATCAATGAATGGGATAATGTCAATTTAACAGTTTAACTGAAGCTTTTCATGTAATAAAAGAGATCAATGGGCTGTTCAGCCCCAAAACTGCTTTGCAATTTCTCCACTCGTCCTCATCTAAACTCCACATTCTACAGCTTTCTCACCCCTCCATAACCATAGCAGGAGGAAAGGCACTAAAAATAAGTAAACAACCAAAAAATGTGACCATGTTAACTCAGTCATGTGGGGAAAGAGAGCAAACTATTCCCCCAAAATGGCTAATTTGTCCACATAGCTGAAGCAAACTTTGTTCCAGAAACTTTCCAAGAACATCTGAGTAGAATACTTCATTAAAAAAAATCCATTCGTGCTCTTTAAAATGTTCCTGAATGCAACCATTTGGCTAGGGTATTATTGTTGTTGGTATAATGATTAGCATTATTTTGCGTTCACAAAATGCCATTTTCTTTAATGCACCAAGGGAAAAATATAAATATACCAGATTGGATATTCTTGCTTTAGAAGATCATTGTCTTGTAAAACTACACAAGAAATTTAGCTCAGCCAGGATTTATAAAGGAAGGAAGAAAAAAGCTAAAGACAATTTGCAACAGAGGACCCATCACATCTAAGACACAAATCAAAGTGTTGTGACTTGTCCAGTGTGGGTAGACCATGAGCAAGACTTACTACTAGCTGAATCCTTGAACAACACAAGGCCACATTTACTAAGACTGTAACTGTCAAGGGAGCACTTGCTGAGGCTCCATGATCATTGCTTTTAACCTGGGAAATAACTCTGAAGTGAGTATTCTCACTGGCTGCTTACAAATGAATAAACTGAGGCATGGCTCCTGGAAATTCATTCCACAGGTAGGCTGGTCCAGAGCACAATTTTCCTATAGAATCTGGGACTCTGTCCCTTACTGCTAGTCTGCAGAATTCTCCAGTCTCCTCTCAGTTCTCACCTATGCTTTTGCCTGAAACATGACAGGGGCACTAGGTGAGATCCTCTAGCGTTCTCCCATAAAACTGGCCACGGACGCCTCTACTAACCATCTTAGCTCTGGTTATAATAGTGTGCTTAATTTCGTGTCTTCTATCAGACCATAAGCTTAATGAGGGTATGTCTTCTTAAGTCTAGATACCTTATCACTACGTGTCTAGAAGCTAGTGAAGGAAAGAACAAAGAGCTCTTACTGCTCACTTGAAACCCATTCTGACTTCTACATGACGTCCTGGCCTCTCCCCTCCCCACTATTCGTTATCTCAAATATTGACAAATCATCACCAATAATAATGGCTAATATTTATTCAGTGTCTATGACACCCTTGGGCCAATTTAAACCCTTTCCATATACTCTATTATTTAATAGCCACAAAAAATCATTTTGCACACAAGGGAAATTGAATTGAGAAAGGTTAAGTAAGCTGAGCACTGGTAGCTCATGTCTCTAATCATAACTACTTAGGAGGCTGGAATGGGCAGGGTCAGGATTTCAGACCAGGCTGGAAAGTACATGAGATTCCATCTCAATAGAAGAAGTTGGCAATGCACAAACTGTCAACCTAGCTATGAAAAGAAGCAAAAAACTGGAGGATTGCAATCCAGTGTGTGTCAGAGGAGAAAGTGAGATTCTATGTCCATAATCAATGCATAGGACAAAAGATTTAAGAGTAGCAGTAAAACACATGCCAAGCAAGCACAAAACAGCCAAAGGAAGAAAGGCTACGTATGCAGTCAAATATCATATAGCTAAGGAAATGTATAATGAGGATCTGTACAAGGGCATCTCATTCTATGTTTCAAAAGAACTGATCTTCCAAACTGATAAATTCACTGAATTGGAGCAGCATGACAGTTAGAAAAGAGAATTGGAAAACATTGATTTTAAAAAAAAAAATCTCTTGTCCATAGATCTTGGTGTAGTTAAAATAGAGAGTGGTCTCTATTGTCTCTAATTTCTGTTTCCAAATTTGTGAAATATTTTAGAAACTTTAGGCATGATCACTTCTAATTTTCTTTCCTTTCTTTTTTGTGACATTACTAGGATTTGAACTCAGGACCTCACACTCTCTCAAGGTCTCTTTTTCCAAGGCTGGCACTCTACCACTCTTGTTTGGTGATTAATTGGAGACAAGAGTCTTATAGACTTTCCTGCCTGGGCTGGCTTCAAACTCAGATCTCATTCCACCTCTAGGCACTCCTGATTCTCAATTAGTCAAAACAGAAAATGAAGAATGAAGAAAAATAAAGTTAAATTTTTACTGAAGTTAGTAGCTACCATTTCTTAATACAAAGTGAACGCTATCGTTTCAAACACAAACTCTAACGAAACACACTTTTACAGTGCCCTGCTGTTATGCAGACTTTGTCATCAGTATTTTTAACTATCTTCATAATATTTGCTATTTATGGCCATCTTTGAAGTAGTCTTTACCGATAGAGTATGATGGTTTCTTGGACTATGGAAGCAGTTTTTCTCACTCAATATCAACAAGATCCAAAATAGTTCTACGCAAAACAAATCATGGAAGCTCAGCCAGCTTTCTGGTTTCAGGTTAAGTTTCCTAAAGTCTTAGACAGAGAAAAAAAAGACAAAAAGGTCTTGAATCCAGTAAACCAAAAAATCTGAAATTAGTAGCTACTTTCTTTTGACAGAACTAGTTTTAATCTTAAATGCTCTACAAAGAGGACAATTGTCCTGTAACAGTCTTAAAATTCCTGTTCATGACATAAATCTAATTATGAGACCATACTCATGCGAATTCTACTATAAAGCAATAGTCGTCTATTCTCCTTAAAAAACTAATGTCTATGTCAAAGAGATGTCAGGGTTGTATTTTAAATTTGTTACTATGTCAACAACTAAATGGAATGCCTGATACCTGATTTAATCCGTGATATTTTTTAAAGTTATTAAATGGGCCACTAGGACAATTAGAAAATAAGAATCTGGATTATATGTCACATAGTGCATGTGTGAATGTTAAACATTCTTTGGTGTTAATGTTGTAGGAGAATAGCACGGTTTTTATGAATATTCTCATATAGCTTTCAAATGACTCAGAAAAAAAAGGAAAGCAAAGAGGTAAAAAATAGTGAAGCCAAGTACTGGTGGCCCATGTCTGTAATCCTAGTTACTCAGAAGGCTGAGGTTTAAGGATCAAGGTTAGAAGCCAGGCAGAGCAAGAAAGTCCTTGTGATTTTCACCTCTTATTAACCTCTAAAGCTGGAAGTGAAGCTGTGGTTCAAGTGGTAGTGTGTCAACCCTGAACAAACAAAAACAAAAAAGCAAGGAAGAGTTTCATACCCTGACTCGAAACCCCAGTACAAGCAGAAAATAAAATAATAATAATGAGGATGCCAAAATCAAAAGCATCATTTGGCAGAAAAATATTGATTTTCAAATAAATATCAACAATATTGTTAATGGTACTCCATATTAGTAAAATATTTTTGTTTGTTTATTTGTTTGTTTGTTTTGGTGGTTGTCATTGTAGTTTTCATGCCAGTTCTGGGGCTAGAACTCTGAGTCTTTTGCACTTTTTGAGCTTTTTCACTCAAGGCTGGTGCTTCACCACTTAAGCCACAGCTCCACTTCTGGTTTTTCTGCTGGTAAATTGGACATGAGAGTTTCAAAGATTTGCCTGCTTGGACTGGCTTTGAATGTTGACCCTCAGATCTCAGCCTCCTGAATAGCTAGGATTACAGACATGAGCTGCAAGTATCCTGCTAAAAGAATTTTTTTTTAATTACTGTTTCTGGCATTAACTACCTTGTTCTCCACTGCTTTGATTCACATTCATGTTTGTCTTCGCCTTTCCTGATTCTTTCCACAGGAAGGATTCACTACTTATTTTCAAATGAACAAATCAAAGTGTAGTTTGACCCTGCCTCCTGATGTACAATTAAAATACCAAGAGGACCTATAACATGACCGTAAATGCTAATTGTTTCATGTAGGCTAAGTTCGGGAAACGTTTAAGTGAAGTCACTGTGCACGGTTGGCTATTCTGACAAAATATGGGTTGAAATGCACAGAAACAACTCATTAAAATGAGCCGTGAATCACAGGAAGTTTGAACACATTTCAAATGGATCTAACTTCTTCTAAACTGTATTCTACCTATCGCTAGGGCCCCGTGGAGATGGTCTTCAGACATTTCTTGCTTATTTTTCTCTCTGGACTCAGCAACATGGAGTCAATTATAGGACAGAAGTGGGAAGGCCCTCAAATCTAGGCAAGAATACAACTCAGTCAAGAACTGACTGTTCCCGATCTCTTAGCAACAGCCTGGATAGAACAAGTGTTATTTAAAGGAAGGAGTTTAAGAGACTTGATAGCCTTTTCTTAGATCTCTGCCTGTCTCCTTTCACCAAGAAATCTACATACCTGGCACATAGTAGTTCCGCTACTTATAGAAATGCCTACTTTGACTAAGTGAGTTATGATTCGGTAGCCTTCCTCTTAGTTGGTCTTCACTAAAAATGGCAATATGAAGAATGTCTCTGAACCTTCTGTAAGATACTTTTATTAAATACAAATTAAGGGTCTCTAAATAAATGATTCTTCAGAAATCAGTCTCACCACCCCCACCAAACAGACATGAATACTAATGAAATTGGGGCTTTTCACAAGAAAACAGTAACTTGTTACAAGTGTCAATCCAGTCGAAATTCATCTTAGCCAAGGTTTAATTTTATAGCTCTCATTTTATTAAATATACACATATCCATGTGATATATTCATGTCACAAGTTCACTTACATTTTGATGTCATATAAATGGTATATCCTCATGATCTCTAATGTAATTCATATGTGCATATATACGAATTTTATATTTAACATGTACTTTAATATGGTTTGTCAATGTATATAAGTGCATGAAAGTATGTATACATAATCTATATACACTTAACATTTTAATACATATTTATATCACAAATAGGTATATGTATATGTCATGTATAGCATTAATATTTTATCCTAAATATGATTCCATCTTTTTAAAAAGTAGTTCAAATTTTTATAAAAGCTATGCAAGTGTGAGAATGTTGAAAGAGGTGAAATTGATCAATATATATTGTATTTGTAAACTGCCATGTTAAACAGCCTCTCTTTTGTACAACTACTTAACAGTAATAAAAATTGATTTAAAAAACAAAAGCTACATAAGCCATGGGTTTCAACAAGGCTTACTAAGTATTTCCTACTGTACTCTCCAGTATACTGTCCCATGTTGCCTGCCATAATATGTGAAATATTCTTGAAACTTTATCTAGACTATGGAAACCTGTTAAGGAAATGTGATGGGTGTTTGCTCAACAAGCTAAAGCAGCAGATGATTCCTTATTTAAGAAACAAAAATGACCCCAAAATAAAGATCATTATAAACCTAACTTAGCAGATGAAGAAATTAAGTCATCAAGTTTATATAACCTGCCAAGATCACAAAACTACTCCATGGAGGGCCTCGCAAATAAATTTAAGAACTCCGTCTACAAAGCCACCTGTGACATCAAAGCTAGATGTTCCTCCCCTTAGAAAAGCATCAAGAAATCAGAACTTCCAGAAGCTTCTGTTTATCTGTGAAGCTTGTGTGATCTGTTTATCATAGGAACAACACTTAAACAGCAAGACCCCAAACAGAGACCCACAGATCCCTTTCAGCCTACCATCATTTATACCAATCTAATCGACAAATACAAAAATCCAATGTCCTAAAGCCACAAAATTTACCTCCATCCTGAACTGCCTTCTGTTCTCACGAACCTGCAATCATCAATCACGTTATTTTAATAGCACGTTTCTTGAGTTTACTACTCAAAATTAGCACACCTCCCTTATCACCTTATAAAATCTAATAGCTTCAACTTAAGCTCTGTGATTAATGTGTAAATTCTATTATTTACATGTTTCCATATGCATGTCATTGTGTAAAATGTGAACACTGATATGCTTTAAAACATATTGTACTTCAAGGAGGGTTCCTGGCTACTGAGCCAGCAAAAGCTAATCAGATAAAGTTTCTAAGCAAAGAACTTGCCTGTCTGCAAAGATGTTTCAATTTACGTTTCACTGGGAAGTGCTCAAAAAAGAAAAACTGGAAAAAAGTTATGTAGTTATACTTCTCAAAGTAAAGGATTTCCAGGTATGAGTTTGAAGTCAGCATCTCTTAAAAACAGGCCTAAGTAGCCATTAGTAAGAAACTATGTGTGTGTGTTTAAAAACTACTACTACTACTACTACTACTACTACTACATAGAAATCACCCTGTGTATGAGTGAATTTATCTAGAAAGAAATAATACTTTGTACACAATTACTGCTTGCCATTTTGTAAGGTCAGTGTTAGAAATATGCAGCAGCATCTAAAACAGTGAATGGTATAGTAGGCATTTAATATATATTCATTTTAAAATACTCACTGCCTCTAAAATAAATAAAAATTAGAGAAGTATTTCATTTTTAATATTATTATTATAGTTTTTGCTGGTCATGGGACTTTGTCTCTGGGCCTTGGGGCTGTTCCTGGGCTCCACTCTACCAAATGATCCACAGTATCCCTTCTGGTTTGTCTGTGATTAATTAAAGATAAGAGTCTCACACTCTTTCCTGCCCAGGCTAGCTTCAAACTGTGATCCTCAGATCTCAGCCTCCTGAGTACCTAGGATTATAGGTGTGAGCCACCAGCGCCCAGCTAAAATACTTCATTATTGAGATCAATACTAGATATGGATAGATATAGATATAAATACACAGAGATGATATAGATAGATATAGGCATAGTTCTAGATATAAACATAGACATAACTATAGATATAGATAGATAAGGGTGAGTACTGTAAAAGTGTGGCTTAGTGATAGAGCATCTGCCTTACATGAGGTGCTAAGTTAGATCCCCAGCACTGGAGAAAAAAAATACTCCTGGATTTGTAATTCCTCCTTCTGTCACTTACTACCTATGAGAAATTAGGCTACTCTCTGTGTATTTCATTTTCTTTTGTGAAGTGGGGCTAGAAAGTAAGGAAGATGGCTGGGAAGCTAGAATGAAATAATGCATGGAAAGCAACTTAGGAACAGAGTCTGGCACGTAATAAGTTAAGTACATGGTGAATGTGAGCTCTATCTTTACATCTATATTTATAAGCGCATCTCCATATGTATAGAGAAAGAGCTTGGATCAGATCTTGTGGGTCCATTTGAGAAACTCAGTGTAGCATCAGCTGGGACACAAAAGTTGAAGAAAATCTCTGCCCAAGCACACATTGCTTTGAGCCACGATGGAGAAATTAAAGATAGACATGGAGGCATTTCAAAGGAATAAATATAATTGCCCTTTCAAATACATAATCCCTAAAATAATCAGTATGGCTCTTAAACAGGCATCCTTTTTTCCCCCTTAAGTACATGATAGTTTGGAAGAAACTGATATTATCCATAGCTCGGATAAGATACACATATGTGAAAGTCAGTGTTGCTACTGTATAGCTTTTTTTAAGTTTTAAAATTACACCTTCATGAGAAGAAAATGAAGAAGGAAAACCACTAATAGAATAAAAGCCTCAGTCTTTCGGTGACTCATGGCTAACCCACTGAGCTGCAAACCATGAGTCTGGATCTAGGGAGATTTCCATTTTCATCCATCCACAGAAGGGTTTAAACTTGTCCCATACACATGTGAGCTACAAGCACAAATTTAAGTTTACAAGTGATAGGGAAAAAATAAAGAAATGAAAATAATTGCAATACCATATTTTCAATGAAGATATTCAAATGCTGTCACTGTATCAAATACATAGTAAAAGGGCGGAAAAACAAGTCAAATATTTCACATTTTTCCTCTCAACCAAAGTCTTTGAACGTTGCTGTGTATTTTGTGCTTAAGTACATTTTGGGTCTGATTGGCCACATTTCAAGTATTTGATAGGGACATGTGTGTAGCCGCTACCATATTGGAAAGTACAGGATTCTGAAAGTGTTTCTTTATGTTTGATTAAAAGATTTACTTCTTCTTCGAGTCCTAAGAAGATATCAATAGCTATTGTTCAATTCATAAAACCATGATAGATCAATGAGCTAACATATCCTAATAACTCAACTGTGCTAATTTTTAAAAGCAAATATGTTTCAGCTAAATAAAACATAATAGGTCAAATTATTATTTAATGAGATTGATCTCTCATCTGCAATGGTCTGAGGGGTCATCTATCACATCTCTTAATTAGCCTACAGATGTTAAAGTTTCTGCTGTGGAATATTCACCAACACTCTTTCTCTTGAGTTGTCTGAGAGTTCCTTCCAGAACTTTAAGTGAAATGTAGCTCCCATCATTTGATGCTTGTCTATCACATACACTCCATCCTATGATTTCTCTTCACTGTGAAAAAAACGTACTGCTCTGATTTAATGCCATAAATTCAGAACAAATGGGATCGCATCACATTCAGAAGCACTTCTGCGCCATTAACCCCCAAGCTGATTTGACATGCAACATAGTATTCAGATAACGGGCTCAGAACATAACCGACTCCTAAAGCAAACAGTGTTTTATCTCCTTACCATCTGGGGTCCTTATCCTAAAGGGCCACTTGCTCAGGGCTGTCTAATATCTTTTTTTTTTTTAATATCCTGGAGTAGAGCAGTAAGTTGTACTTTATTAGCAGAACCCCCTTTTGCTGGGATAAGAAGACTGACATTGAAGAGAGGATGGAGGGAACAAAATTTTGGCTGAGACTTTTGTTTTCATTATTTAGCTGAGGAAAATCATTGGCTCTGCACACGCTAAAAAAAAATCCCTATGGTTTTTCTAAGGTAGCAATAAAAGTGATACCATTCATAATGTGGACAGTGGTCTCTTTCATATATTGCCTATATTCGTGAACCTAAGTGCCAAGCAGATGGCTGAAATCTGTTTTGTATAAAATGTGTGCTTTTTTTTTTTCCAACTGTGTTCTTTGTATTCATATTCAGCCTAGGTTTTAGCCATCAAAACACTGGCACTATGTCGATCATTAGCAGTATTTTAGACAAGTGGTAACTAAGGTATTGACTGTTCTCCACAAAATGTTCAGCTAATATTTCCCAGATGTATAATTAAGGAAATAGATCATCTTCTTAAATTGGTATCAGCATTTTGGATGGGTTCTGGCTTTCAACAGATTATACCAGTGGAAATAATTTTATATCAAAAATAAGGGTTCTGTTTCTTGGGTGAATGTTTCGTTGCTGTTGTTGCGTGTTATAGTACTGTCCATCAAAAACAACTCTATAATATTTCTCCCACTTTCACCAACATACAAATAGCAAAATGCGTGGCTAATGCACATTCTCCCATGAAGTTTTTTACTATGAAAACCTATAATGTTCAGATTTGTATGCTTACTAAATAATTTCTTTCAGTTATTTCATATTTCCTCATGTTTGCACTACTTGTACAAATACTAGCTTAAAAGAGCTTGAGTGTGGGTGACTGTCTTAACAGAAAAATCTTTTATCTTGTTCAATACTTTGTTCTATGAAATGATTTGTTCTCATGAGTGTGCACAAATGAAATTTAATTTGTACAGCTTAACACATGACTGAAATCAGAAAATATACTTGATATCATTATATTTAAAAAAAAACACTCAGCCATTAGTGTATCAGATTTCCCATATACAAGCTCATAGAAGATGCATTTTCAGGATACTTAACTATTAGTGGTAGCCAGGGAAAACTTTTAGTTGAACTTCTGTTATTATATACAAGTTACCTTGGATAATCATTTAAAATAATTATAATCACATGTACCACAAAACCAAAATACAATCAGCCAATTCCTTATCAGTGTTATATATACTGGAATTTTTTTTCAGATATCAAACTAGTATACTATCAAACAAAAACTCTTTTCCTTCTAGTGGTGATTATTTTAGGTTTGCCAATATTTAAACCTACTTTGAAAAATCAAAACAGAATGGCTTGCATTCAAAGATATCCAAATATTATTATAAATTTTCAGAAGTATAAGCTGGATTCATTAGCACTAGGGATAAATAATTTTATACTTTTTTTGTGCCCAATTCAGAGAGGCTTTGATTAAAACCCAAAGAACTAAAGTGAGATGGGCATCACAAAGTTTAAATTCTTGATTTAAAAACTGTAGGAACATATATCAACCTTGTATGTAACTAAATGCTAGACTATAAAATATATTAGCGGTACCTTGCCCGGCTGGATGGTTTCCAGATTTTCTTTCTGGTTTAACAGTAGGAGATTTGCACATTTTTCTCTGGTCAGAGTTCTAAATGTAGTTTGGACACAGTAAGAATCTTTTCATGTCCTTACAACCTTTATATCCATACCAGAGCATATTGTTTTATTGATTGTACATTTATTTCTAAATATATTTTTTGCATTCTTAATTCCATTTTGTATTCCTAAATTCAACGTAGCAAGCATGGAATTTAAAAATAATCTGTGCAATTATTAAGCAAAGAAGTAATTTCAACATAGTAAAATTCCAACAGTCTACCAAAAACATGAGTCTATTTTTTAAAAAATTGAACTCATGTGTACAAGGATTTCAGGATATTTGAGATTCTGTTTCAAAGCACAGATAATACAGAAGGTCTTAGCTATCTATCAACGATTATGTTACTGATGGCAAAACTACATTTTTTTCTTCGAACTGTGCCAAAAAAAACCCAGCGTGCAATCTGCCAAATGTAAGATATTAATAATATGTGTAGCTGAGATAATACAGCTTTTTGGATGCATATTTCATGGGTGGATATTCTTACTGCTTGCCTTGCAGTGTTTGACTTCTACTTAAATTTTCTAAACAGCAATGAATACAAGGTCAGGTGATGGTAATAGTGGTTGAATTTATTTGGAAAAATGCTTTATAAAAAAGTGTTCTGTGGACTCCCTATTTGGTTAATCTTGCTGTTTTCCTAAACCCATATTTTATTTACTCGTATAAAGACCTCAGTAGCTCGGTGTAATTATCTGTTATATTTTTTAATCCTTTTATCTTATCTTGACAAATACACTTTGAAGTGTTGGACTTATAAAGTGCTATTCCTCCTTTTGCTCTTTCCTGATAGTGCCCTTTCTCCATATAGAATTCCTCTTTATGATCCTGGTCATTTGTAAGGATGAGTGAGAGGAAGTATCTGAGTGTTTTAACAATATGGAATGAACATTCTATCTTTTAGAACACCTCAAATAGTTTATCGCAAACTCGGGCATTTAATCTAAAGAAGAATTAAACATGGTACTTAGACTGAAAACTCCTGGAATACAGTAGAGTTCCTTGTTCCTGTACAAATGGCATCCATTTAACAGGTGAAATGAGGGGTCTCACAGACAAAGCCTGGTTACAGGACATAATCTGTCTGCCAATAGCTGCATACATGTAAGGATTTTGAGCACTGGAGTGGTGAACTGGGCACCTTTCAAATGTTGTTCAAAGTGATGCGATTTTGGAGCTGAGAGATTTTTTTAGGAGCCTTTGGTCGATGTTCTCATTTCACATTTTGATTCAAAGAGGTCTCAGTTTGCAAACAAGAACTTTAGATCTGACCTCTAGCTAATAAACCTTTCTACTATAGTACACTTCAACCAAATCAGGAAAGACACTGATAAATGGAAGCTTTAACTAAACTAGAGGAAACATTTTTATTCTTCAGAAGCGCTGAAAACACACATGCACATGGGCACACACGTCTGCACACATACACACATACACACACAACTGATCATTTGTTCTACATGAATTGGGCTTTTATTACTAAACCTGGTCATTTTCTCAACTCTACATCTCAAACATCTCCAAATATTGCTCAAGCATACCTTCACTCACCCACCTTCAATTCAAATATTTTACTAAATATTCCCAGACGTACCATCCTGTTATATCTGTCTGTTGCATACACCACAGGATTCTGTGCTCTAAATGACAAAACAGGCATACAAGTTTCTCTGTATTTTTATGAAATAATTTCTCCCTTCAAGAGATTCTTCACCAAACTGTAGCTTCATAAATATTTTATTGGATTTACTCAAGAGATCAATGGCCTATCAGTGAAAAAGTTTCTCCTAAATTCCAAACTTTTCAATGTTAATATATACACAATTACTACAGCTCCTGAAATAAATCCTTCCTATAACTGTTAGTGACTGCCTCCCCCCACAATTCTCTTTTAATTTATTTATACAAGTCTGCATATTCTGCTCCTTTACTTTGATTCCTTAAATTGCTATCAGGGCTTTAGGATAGGATTCCATTTCTCTAAAAGAATGCTTTTAAATAACATTAAGCATTTTTCAACTGTTTATAGGTCAGATTCAGTCCATTTTACTCTTCCAGTAATGTGGAGATTTTTAGATACAACTATACTACTACCAAGATTTTGATTCCATTATTCTTAGAGCACTACAAATAATGTCTATCCTTCTGTTTTCCAGATTCTATCCAGCTTTCACTACATTTTCTTTGCTTTCTCCTATGTCTTGGGCACTGTGATTATGGGAGTGTTAAAGTTTTCTTCATATCCAGATAAGGTTGAGATAGAAATGACCACCTGAGTCTGATATTGTATGTTATCATTCACTCCAGATCAAAGTTGAATAAGTGAATGTATCAGAAGTGGAATAAGTTGACCACCAGTTCATTCTGTTCTCTATTAAATAATGAGAATGCTATATGTTACCTTAATAAGTCATCAACCCAATTCTCTTACACTATAGGATAACAAAGAAGATAGGAAATAGTGACATTCATTTTATGTGACATCTCCCTGTAATCTCTTTTCAAACACATTATGAAATTCAATAGCAAATATTAAAAAAAATGGGGACAAAACAAAGAAACATCAGGACAGGAGGAGGTGAAAAAAAATCTTTGGACTTTGTCAACTATTGCCCAATAAGCTCTGGTCCAGAGTAAATAACCAAAAAAAAATTTCAACAGAAAGAAAATAACTATTTAGTTCAACAACTAGAACAAGAATATTTTTTAACTTTGCCAAGAAATCTCTATTAACTGGGAATAAACAGTGAATCACATAAAGAAAAATACATTTCTTTTTTTAATTTGCATCCGGTTATGTATAGACATGGTTCTTCCAGGGGGTACTTGTGTTTCTTTATGGTTAGGATGCCCTCTAATTAGATAAGTACAAAATTGTTTACAATAATGTGTCAATAAATGAGATGTCAAAGTTTCAGGAGCAGTTCTCAAATAGAGCCATCAACCCTTTGGTATCTCTTTACTAATTAATATGAAACCAAGAAACAAAACCAAAATCAGTACAAAAGTAAATCTTGACTCCATGCTGACATAAACTTCCATAAAAATGTTGTCAGAATATATGACTTGTGTCTCTGGATTAAAAAATTACTAACAGGCGAGCCATGTTAACTCTTCCCTTTCTTTAGTTTATGATGTTACTGAGTCTGAGAAACTTTTGTTCATCTCCCAACTGGCCCAACTTCCCCTTAGACTACCAACATCAAGATCTTAGAAATATGTAGGGTCTCTAGGCTGTCTATTCCATGACTTCATATAGCATTTATTCACAATGCATGTGACTCTCAGGTTTCCATGCAACTTAACATATAAATGAGTGGGACGAGTAAGGAAGACAAGTGTGTCAAAAGCAAAATGCAATCTTAATGCAATTTCTTCCATGAACAGATACACAAATGGTGCTGCACACACGTTTTTAAGCAAGATTCTCTCTTTTTTTTTTTAACATATTCTTCTCTAAAACACACGTTCTTTCAAAGATGTGAAGAGCAGAAATAGAAACTCTGTTAACATAGGAAAGTTTCTATGGCTTTCCTGCCAGGAGCTTTGCTTCAAATGGTGCTCCATTTACCTACAGTATGTGTTGGCCCTGGCAGGTGGCCCTAATGTGTTAGTAGCCAAATTATTTTTGTCCCTGAAGTACGAGAAATCTCCATAGCACATGAATGGGATAGAGTTTGCTAGTTTACACACATTTTTTTCCCTAACTCCTCCAAACCCAAAGCTCATTCATAAATGCTCTCGTTTCAGCAAAGACAGAGACCAGAGGATACTAGATAGTACCAGAATTGGAATTCTTCGTCCTCCTTCTCAAGGAGAAAATGCAGGAAAAAAAATTAGCTCCAATATAGAACTTTGATCTTTAATGCAATAAAAGTAAACAGCTCTCTGCTCTCTACACTGCTCATTACATTTAAGTCAAAACATTTCAGCAAAAGGCATTAAGAAGGGAAAAATATCATTCAGCAAGAAACTGAAATATCTGCAGATTAAAACTCATCATGACAGCATAAATTTAGATAAGGTGTTTCTCAATAACCAGCATGCTCATTACACACACTCACCACATATATTTGCACACCCCTGAAGCAACTTTACCAAGTTATAGAGGAAACATGGTAAGAACAAGGGAAACACTACAGCAGAGAAATACCTAACACCAGTGATGATTTAACCACAGTAAAAACAAGAGAAAGATACATTTTTTAAAACTACAAAATAATAGTAAATGCATCAACAGTCCAGTGCTAATTGACAACAATGTTATTTAGATAGATAAAAGAGAGAGATTTGAAATACAATGAGCCAATATATTCAGTTTGAATTAAGATTGGACACTGATTTTTAAATGTCTTATGAACATCTACAAGCTTTGGTTTTGTTTTTATTTCTCATTTTGCTTCTGTCATGTTCAAGAGCAAAAGTCCTTAAACTAACTTGTAATAGATTAATTACTTTCAAGCTGAGTGACAAAAAGCCATAATGACCGGGAAAAAAAATGACACAAAAGAAAAGAGAAAAATGCATGTTAACAAGTTGATCAACAAACCTGAGTAACTCCAATCAAGTGTAGATTAAGGTTCCGCGATTCCAAACTGGCATTCAAATTGGGTTCATATTTGGGTTTTATGTTTTGTTTGTTTTTGGAAACCACCTGTCCTAAAAACGACATTGTTTATGCTAATTATCTTTGTTGATGCCACAATTCTGTTTGTTTACTACATTCTTTTTTTAAAAATACCATATCCCTATAAACAATTCTCACCAGAATTCTTCTCAATCTTGTCTCGGTCTGGTCCTCCCGGCAAATCCAATAAGCAGAACGCAAGCTCTACAATGAAGGCATTAATGCTGAGCACAACTTTGAGACTCTCACTCCTCGGGCTGGCTGGCAAAGGCAGAGAGTACTGCTGAGCTTTTACACTCAGGCTCCAAGAGAAAAGGATAACAGTGTGAAGAAATGCAGCCCCCCTTATTGGACAAGCAGAAGTTTACGCCCCAGTATCTCCAGAGGAGATGTATGAACTCTCAAAGTAATATGGAAGGAACAGATGAGACTGAACTAAAGAGAACTAGACTCCAGACTGCAGGGGAGAAGAATGAAAAAACCCAGAAAGCAAGAAGGATAAAAAGGTCTTCTGCTGAGCCCGTATCAACTCCTGGTTAACAAGGAAGAATAGGAGCCATTCTCCTAAGGCATGTCCAAAATCAGCATTGTCACATGAGCAAAGTAGCATCAACCCTTAGAATTTTCTTCTCCTATTCTAGCAATATCCCTTGAGTGTATTCACCCCAATATAGCATTTGAATTTCGATAATGCTGCCACTCAATGAAAAGGAAAAAAAGGGAGGAAGAGAGGGAGGGAGGGAAGATGGGAGGACAGAAGAGGGGAAAGATGAGGGGAAGGGAGGAAGGAAAGGAAGAAGAGAGGGAGGGAGGGAATGTGGAAGAGAAGACAGGAGGGAGAGAGAGAAGAAGGGAAGGAGGCAGAGCAGAAACAAGAAAAAGGGAGGGAAGGAGGAAAACAATGAAAGGATGAGGGATGAAAAAATGAAGGAAGGAAGGAAGGAAAGGAGGCTTCCAATGTCCTAATTCAATCCATGTATTTGTGCAACAAGAATTTTCAGTTAGAAAGAAGGTGATTCCTTCTTTGCTTCCATTTTTGAGCACTTTTTTTAAAAGTCTGATTTCCATCACCTGAGTCAGAATCCAGGAGTCCTGAAACTGTATGTGAGTTAGTGCAAGAGCCAAACTTCAACTAGATTACTTCCCATGCTGTTTGACTAACCTTACTGAAATCACAAATGAAGAACAAGCTGCCGGACACACCAGCATGTATCATTTATAGTTACTTAACTAATCCATTAAGAGGCCCAGCATTCAGACTACACACGCACATTTGCATCATACAATATACTCATTAGGTGGCAAAGGAATTGATAATGGAAAGAACAGACAGTGAGACTAAGACTTCATCCATACACGTCATTTTGCTTTCTAAATGCATACTGAAGGAAATCTCTGAGAAAAAGCTTCCAATTCTATAGAAGAGCCATATGCTTAAAAAATCAGACTAGGACTAGCTTTTATTCTTTGCCTTTCATAGATAATCCTATAGAGAGATTGTAAATCAAAGCTCTCCAAGAATGGGCAGATACTTTAACATGGGGTTATTATATTTGAGAAATATAAAAAAATGACACAGTCTATATAGCCATCACAATGCTCACCCATTTATTTATCTCTCACATCTGCCAAACACTAGGCAATATGCAAGGCCACCTGGCATTTAACCCTTAGCTCTTCTTGAAAATAAGTTCTCTGAATCCATAGGGCAATACTCTGGTAAGGGAGAGAGACAAAGGTGGGTTATGAACTGCTTCAGGAAACCTGCATTCTCATTCAAGGTCTTCCCTGGCTTGTAAATTATTGCGATGGCAATTAAAATCTATGCATTCAATGAGTTATGAGTACTTCTTCTAAAATGTAGTAGCCAGGGAAAAAGTAAATCAATTGACCAAAAGCAGGAAGCACAGCATTCTGAGAATGTAAGTCTCAAACTTGGAAGCTGACCATTTTCATTAGGTGAGAGACTGTGGACAGGTAACTATTCTTTTGATTCATAAGTAGAGGAAGACCTGCTCACCTGAGTGTACTTATCACTTCAGGCCATAATGATTTCCAACTCAAAGTTTCTAATGAAGCTGAGTAAATGCCTGGGTAATAAATATTTAATCAGCATGGTCAGATTTTAAGTCATTCAAGAACCAACAACGTCAGAGACAATCTTGTACTCTCCTAGAAGTATTTTTGTGGCAATACTGTAAATTTTTCCCCCACAAAACTCTAGATGTATTTCTTTTTTTCCCCCAGGGGGGGAAAACACATAAAAGTTTCAGGATGTGAACAGATATATTTCTTTTGTCCATATGATCACAAATAAATGGAATGGCCATATGAAGTTTAGAAGTTGATTTTTACTACAGAGGTCTGAGTTCTGGTCGAATAACAGTATGTAGATAATAGGCTGTCTGTTATCTATATCTATTTTCAAATGATACAATAGCTTAATTTGCTTCACCCCAGTACCTTCAACCCAACTTCTTTTTCCCTTTCTAGACATTATCAGACTGTCTTCCCAGTCAATTATACTTCAGACTTGCTTTTATTTAAGTCTCTATGATAAAGAAATTAGAACATGTCAAATTATGGTAGCACAAACAAGTAGATTAAATATAGAGGAAAGAAACAGAATATACTATTATTGATGAACTATGAAAAATGGCTGATCTGCATTCAAGAGAGACTAAAAGGTAAAAGGCAAACCTTTTAAAACTGTCCCTCCCAGGAATATCAGGAAAACAGAGGATACTCTCAGATGACAAACCGTAAGTCACCATGTCTCATTATTTGCTGTCAGCCAAATGCATACAGTCACTAAGTTCTTGGGAAAATTTTAGGAGAGTTCATGCAGCCTTTTTAATGATGCTGTTAAAAACATTTACACCATTTTCCCATCTGCATTTCCTCTAAATGGCAAAACCTACAAGACATGTCTGAAAGATGATCCTTTGCAACATATTTTGCCTGTTCAACTGCTACCTGTGAATGATGTCATTTAGCAACTGTAATCAGTCACTTGGAATCAGATGTATGGAAGTGAAAAATGAAGAATTTCAAGCTTTTTACTTTTTAAAAGCAATTACATTTGTTCTACTCTCTGAACATGTATTTAACAGACAATGAAACGATTACTATTTCTTAAATATATAACAGTGATTTACTAGTCTCAAAGACCATGTTCATACCTACAGATAAAAATACAGACACACACATGTACAAATAGACACTCAGATTTGGACACTGCTACCAAAGTTTGTAATAATTCCTCATTTCAAATAGACTACAGGTTAGAAAGGAGACAAGGTAAACAATACTTTACCTATCACAAGAACAAAACACATCACAAAAACTTCTGCACTACATGAGCCCCCAAACAACTTAAATATTCCTCTACACCAAAGTTCTCTACTTCCTAATGAAAAGTCTCCTCTCCAGATACCTGAATAAGCTGGCACTGATGGCAGGTGAGCAAACAGAATAAAAATCAACAGTCAGTAAGAATCAACTTCTTATTCAGGAAAAGTCGCAAACAGTTACAAAGGCAAACGAAATTGATCACACATGCATAGATGTATGCGGTGGTATACATCCAGACAGGTCCTTTGGAGAATGGTAATATGCAACACTACATATGCATAATATAGAATATGACAGTGACTTCAGATACGCTACTGCATTAATTCAGTGTAAACAAACAGTAATCATTTGCTGAGGTTTTAAAAATGTATTATCAATTACAACCAAAGGAGAAAATTATGGAATTTTACATACCATATGTCATATTTCAAAATTATTTTAGCGACTTGGTATTTACAAATATGCTGTCCATATTAACAGCTCTATTGATTATCATTTGCTTATTTAATTAGCCATTTAACAAAGCATGCCTCTGGGTGACTACACATGAAATTCTCACCAAGAAGAGGGGGTAAAAAAGAAAAGAAACAATGTTAAGAGATGTTAGCATCAGAATAGGAAAGGGAAAGTTTTAGCTTAAAAAGAGATAATTGAAAAAATACAAATAAAGTTACCAGCAGGAAGCTTGCCTATATAGAGAAACTGGCTACAGCCTGTTAATATGTAACTACCTTTTTATAAGAACAGTCTGTTAACAGGCTTAGAAATCAAGAGTTTTATTTGCAAAAAATAAATAAATAAATAAAACCAATGTATAATTAGAATTAAGGAAAATCATCCTATAAGTGTAACTGTACATGCTAGAAAACTTATTGTGCTAAATTAACATATGTTACATTAATTAATAGTGTGTTCCATTATGGGCCACTTCTATGCAGAAGGAAATGGGACTAGGTTTGCAAATAAATGCTAATGAAAGAGTTAATACATACAACTTTGGATACAAATTCAAAACTTGTTCAAGAGAACTCAAGCATTCTGTGAAATTATCTAGCAAAGATGCATTTTCTTAATTTAAAATTAAAAGGGGGGGATGAAATAAAGACAGTATCTAAGTATTCACATTGGCTGCTTTACTCTCTTCCTTGATCGAATCTTGTGTCTGTCCTATGTGACCATGTCGAAATGGGGATTTTATTTTCAATCCTCTTTCTCCACTATTGCTTCACTTCTAAATTGTTTTAATCTTTGTCCTTTCTTTTTTCGTCTTTTCATATCAAATTCAGCCGTTTGAGCGATGAACAGCTTGACTTAGCATATTTTTAACCAGCTGGTCTAGCACCTAGCTTTCATTGCATAGTCAGATACAACAAATGTTTATACAGAAGGTAGCTTTCATGAAAATGGAAAAAAAAAAAAAAGCCTGGGTATCATGCATCCTGGCTTTTTTTAGCTTTAAATTTAAAAAAAATCACCATACAGAATACAAAGTTTGAATTCTTTTTAATGGCAAACAAAAATCTATTTATAGTACATAAAATGAACTTTTGCTGAGAGAAGAACTCAGATTTAAAAATTGCAATGTGTACTTATAGGACAAGAACAAGACAAAAAAAATCTTTACGAAGCCCTGTTTTACATATAGCATCAAACGGAAAGGTATTGCTTGTATTTCTCTGAATAGGAACAACTTAACTACAAATACACTTATTTCCAACCTGTTATAGCAAAGAGGAAAAATCTAGTCCAACAAAATTCAGTTAAGACAGTACAGAAAGTAATCACTAAAACTTGTAAAGAGGGGAGACTATTTCCTTTTCTTCTGCTCCTCCCCCCCCCCCCCCCCCCCCCCCCCCGCTTTGGCACTTCAAGAGTAAATCTACTAATATGTAACTGTGGTGTTAAATTATCTTGTGTGGGGGGGGAGAAGACTTACTCTCTTATATCAACAAAAGGTCATGTGCTTTACTGAGGGGCTTCCAAAGTTTTACCAAAGGATCAAATCGGAACTTACAAGACTCCGTTTTTAACCACTAGCACAAACCTTCTGTCACTCCAGAAATTAAATGCAAAGAGATTCGGAACAGGAAACAATGCACAAAAGCATTTTTAAAAGGTATAGCAAAGGGAGGGTGAAGTGTGTGTATGTGGGGGGGGGAGTGTTAAGGGAAAATCAATGAAGGCAGAGAAAGTGAGAGAGTGAATGAGGAAGAGAGTCAGTGAGGAAGAGAGATGCTTCTTCTGCATTGAATTTCTTGTTATAGGATTGCCACTTAGCAAAAAAATAAAATAAAGAAACCTTCACAGAAATCTAGGAGACTTTGAAAAATCAGTTCAATGTAACCCAGGCCACCACGACCACCACCACCACAACAAAAATCAGCTAACAAGATCGCAGAATCTCTTCCTAGCAGCTCCTCTAAGCACACACACATATATACATTTTTTTTTTTCCTAGAGCATCTTCCAGTTGATTCAGACTCTCCTGGAAAACCGGGAGAGTTTGTACTTCAATCATATTAAGGGGACGAAAAACAAAACCAGAAGAACTGTACTCACCTTTCAAACTCCTGAGGTAAATCAGGGTCAGTGAGCATGCTGAAAATGCACAATTCCCTTTGTCACTGCAACCACCTATGATCGCTCCAACTGAACCTGTCAAGTGAGCCTAAACCTTCCAAACCAATTGATTCTCCCTCCTCTCTCTCTCTCTCTCTCTCTGTCTCTCACTCACCCTCTCCCTCTCTCTCCCCTCTCTCCCCTACTTCCCCTCTCTCTCTCTCTCTCTCTCTCTCTCTCTCTCTCTCTCTCTCTCTCTCTCTCTCTCTCTCTCTCTCTCTCTCTCTCTCCTAGGACTCTTTGGCCAGTCTCTTAAAGGGGTAGCGCACTTCTAGCAGCGTCTGCCTACTCTTTCCATACAGATCAGCAGCAAGAGAGCTCGCTCTGGGCTGGCTGTTAAGCATTAGGCAACCTCAGGGTGCCTGTCCTTTCCTTTTAATTCTCTCTTCTAGACATCACCGAATGTGAGAAAGTCAAGTCATTTAACACATATCCCAGACTCTCTCTTTCTAAATAATAAAAGTCCTACACACGGGCACACACGGGCACACACACACACACACACACACACACACGCGCGCGCGCGCGCACGCACGCATAGCAGAATGATTTTATACCGTCGCTGTTATTTTTTTCAAGAAATCTTTATAATAATGGATTCCCCCGATCAAATTGCATTCATTAACTAATTAAGCAAAAAAAATTAGGTGTTAGTAATCACATTTGTACACAAAGAATTGTTACTCCTTCTCACCCCTCTCTAGTCTCTCTCCAAGCGCACACGGAAACACGCACGCACACACACATACACACACACTCACTCACACACAACAATCAGGCATTGTTCTAAGGGAAGAAAAGCAACTTTGACAGATTGAAATATAGCAGAGGCCCCTTCAAGGAAACCTGTAAACAACTTGTCACTCACTCTGTCGGCCTGGGCTCCCTGTTAGCTCCAGCTTTTCCACAAAGTGCTGCTGATGTCCTGGCAACCCAAGCAAAGTTTCTTCGTCTCCAAACTCCATAAAACGCAATGTGTGATGTAGAAGGAGGTAGGTAGACACATGCCAAAAGAACACCAATGGGCCCGGATGAAAAATTCCAAAACCCAAAAGAAACTGAACAAGAAATAAAAAAAAAAAAATCGCAAGCGAATGATGACAAAGTGTGTGGTGTAAGATGATTAGGTGAGGGGGGGCAGGGGTTCGAAGTGTCCCCTACCCCACCCTTTCGCTGGGGATTTCTTTAATTTCCTTTGCCCAAACACCCACAGATAGCAAGGTGGACAAACTGAAGCTTTACAGAGTCCAAGCAGGCTGGCAAAGTGCAGCCTCCCGAGCAGTTCCAATTATCTAGATAAAAATCTGGCAGGCGAGGAAGGTAATCAGGTAATGTACCTTTGACATGAAGTGACAAAGCCACACATACACACACACACACACATACACACACACGCACGCACGCGCGCGGAGTCTTACATACATACACATGCAGAGAGGTGGCTGTCCTGTGCAAGCAGCATCTAACCAGGAACAAACACACACTCACCAACATTAGATAGTGTGAATTCTTCACACACACACACACACACACACACACACATGCTCCACTCCTACTAGGAGGGTTCATTCTTGCACAAAAGGCTACATTACAGAGCCCGCCCCAATAAGGGAAAAGAGAGGAAAAAAAAAAAAAAAGCCTTCTATTGTTGAGAGGGCAGGTCAGTTGATTAGATTTTCTGTGGAGAATTCCACGAGGAAATTCCCTTCAAAGCCAAAGTGATTAACTGGGGGCTACTCTGGAAATGGAGCAGACAATGGTTCAACAGTCTGCAAAGCCAATGACCAGGCTGGCACTGAACTCACTTAAAAAAAAAAAAAGAAATAAAATAAAAGCCAGATTCCTTGTTCTTTTCCACACTCCCCCCCCCCACCAACCACCACCAAGACCAGCCCCCCCCCATTCCCGTCCTCCAACTTCCCCTCCCAATTTCTTTCATTTTGCAGCAGCTGGACAACATTAAGGGCCTTTAAAACCACAAAGGTTGACCCCAACACAGTTTGATTAACTCCCAGCTTCCCCCCACCCCACCCTGGCGACAGGCAGACAGTAAGTTTGCTTTCTGAGACCACATCATGACACATCGTACACATACTCTAAAGAGGAAAAAAAATTGTTATTAGTCTCGTATTATTACATTTTCTTTCCAAGTGTATACATGCTTAGGCAAAAGTTGAAAATGACAAAGAGATCGGATCCATCATTCGTGAGATAGCTTTTTGAAAAAAAAAATAACATAGGCATCCACACTAAAAAACTCAATGTGTAATAAGATGGAAGCTTGTCACTATGGAGTTAAGACATTAGCAAAACATTGAATTATGACCCACCCTGAAAAATACTGTTAACAAGGGCTGTGGCAAAAAAAAAAAAAAATGACTTTATGCTGGTCTCACTCTCATTTCCAGCAGTTGGGGAAGGGGAAAGGATATTACTCACTACTTTTGCTTGTCATCAGTCTCAAATTATTTTTTTATTACATCAACAACCCATTTCTATATTTTAAAAAAACTGAGAAAATGGTTGCATTTATTTAAATATTTAGCTTTGGGCCTATAAGGGACTTACTATCTAATAGACATTAACAGTGTGTATACATATATGTATATGGTTGTTAAATATATACATGTGTATATATATTCAATTATATATGCATATATAAATATTCTGTGGCTTATGGTAGTTTCTAGAATTAGGTTAAGTTAGCTAAAGAGCTCTATAAAATCTGTAATTTTTTTTCTACTAAGGGAATCTTGACTTATCCTGTGTCAATAGAGACAAATGAAGAAGGAAGAAGGCTAAATTCTTCCAGGGAGCCATGGGAGTTGGAGTCAGGAAGAGGAGGAGGTAGGGAGAGAGGAGCAAGCGAAGAGCTCACTAGAAGGAGACACAGCATAAAGATAGAAACAAAGATAATGGCCATAAGGCAGGATGCTGAGATCCGTATGGTCCCAGCTGCTGTCTTCGTTCAACGATACCTCTAGTTGTTTCTCAGAAACGCGAATCCAGAAGGTCATCAGTGCAGGTAAGAAACCAGCATGAATGTTTGAGACCAAAGATTATGTGAAAAGATGCTCATTCCTGCATGTTCCCCACCTTTGCTTCTGCTACTGTCTTCACTTACTATATGTACATGGCGGCAGATAAGTATCCAATAAACACAAAGAGCATACAGAGATATGAGAAATGGCTATGAAAGTTAGTTTTATACCTCAACATGTTCGAGAAACATTCCTGCAGCCACGCAAAAACAACAACAAAAACACAGATCATTTGGTAACATATCGAAGAGGTGAGATAGACTAGGAATGAAATAGAAAAACTGAGCTAGTATTAAGATTTCCAACCATGTAATGATCATTTTCAACACGTGGAACTCTACGACCATAAGAAAAATGCTTCTTTATAGAGAGCAGCCCCTAGGTCTTAAGCAGTTCCCCAGTGTTCAACCATGAGCAAACATTTAAAGTCATACATGCTTACTGGCAATTTGTGAGACTGAAATCAAATTACACATGACCATTCATTTGTTCATATAAAACACAGAATAAGCATATCCTTGGGAATTTAGAGTAAGTTTCAAGATGGTATGGAAGGATTTTATGGGGCTCAGAAGGCTTACAGGGAATTGTGATTAAAAATTAAATTTTATGAAATCTCAGTGGTAAGACTACACATGGATGGATGAAGGGAATGCAATTTCTTAAATATTTGGCTGAAGTTTGCTTTCATCTGAATTCTACAATAGGAATTTCTGCCACAGTTAAGAGGATAGATAGGTCAAAGGAAAGTTAGATCCAAAATGTCTTGTCAAATCCAGGCACTGTACTAATCATTACAATATTTAATATTAAATAGTACATTTATAAGTTATCAATTTGTATGTTAAACATTACAATATTTTGATATTTCGTGTTTAGCAAACATGTGTTTGACAAACTTGTAATTGTTTAAGAGGTGGAAAAAAGCTTTGTAAGAGCTATAATACTGGTTATATATGTCTATATATATTAGCGTTATGATAAAATCTTTATAACTGGTTATATACCAAATATTCTCTCTACCAGAGCCAATAACCTAGCATATGTTATAATAACCTAAATAGGGAGACAGGAACTGTGGCTTTTATGTAGTAACTGTATCCATTATTAAAGGTTTACCAGTATAATAAGTGATCATAATGAAATTAAAGTAATATTTCTAGGAAGTCTAATTATTATTAATAAGTTTTTATGAAGGAAAATCCAAACTAAATGCTTAGTATCTGAGCCTTCCAGGATGAATATGGTAGAAAAGTGAAAAACTAAATAAATATGGAAATGAATGAAATGAATGAGGACTCCACTGAGTAATAAATAGTTAAGATGGAAAACCTTATAAGTAAGATCTACAAATACAGGCACAGAAGGACAGATACATATTCTAAGGTGACCAAGTGCACAAAAGAAAATAGAAACTCTGGAAGATGATTTTCTGTGTAATGAGACTCTTTGACATTGCTGAAGCAGTATTATGGAAAAATGGAATGAACTTGAAAAAGTGTATTTCGTAGCTTCTGTTGTTACCATTGCAAATATAAAGAGGAAAGTCACACAGGCAAAGAAATATAAGATACACTAGAGAAAATTGCTGGGAATGTCTCTAAGGAAAGACCAGGAACTTTTTAAGAGCATTAACAAGTTTCTTCCAAATTTAACCCTTTTTTTTTTTACTTATCGCTTCAGGCAAACAATTCTAATGGTTTGTTCCTTATTTTAAATGCACACAATTCATCCCTTTGTCTTAGGACAGAACAATTAAATAGCTTTTTATTTAAATAATTAAAACAGAAACATGTAGTCATAGGTACCACTGTACACCTTAATTATATAAATGTGTGTGTCCCTACAATACAGCTTTAGCTTTCAGACTTTGTGAAATCTAGAAGGCTATTTTTTTTTCAAATTTTTATTATCAAACTGATGTACAGAGAGGTTACAGTTTCATACGTTAGGCTTTGGATACATTTCTTGTACTGTTTGTTACCTTGTCCCTCCTCCTCCTTTCCCTTCCCCCCCTGAGGTGTTCAGTTCATTCACCAAACAGTTTTGCAAGTATTGCTTTTGTAGTTGTTTGTCTTTTTTTTACCCTGTGTCTCTCAATTTTTTTTGAGTAGTAAACAGTTAGTATTATAACTATATAAGGTTAGGACATAATCAGTTTCTATGTCTGACTATATGAAAATTGTATTGGTTTAAGATGACACTTAGGCACTAGGAAAAGGCCTTCTCCTTGAACTGTTTCTAAAGACTCCTCCCATCAAAATATTTAAAACCCATCCCCTACAAGGGAAAAAGCAAAAGAAAATTTCAACCAATGTCCATCTATCTGTAAGCTACTTAAAAGATGCTCAGGTCTTCCAGCAATACACCAGCGGCTCATGCCTGTAATCCTAGCTCCTCAGGAGGCTGAGATCTGAGGATTGCAGTTCAAAGCTACCCTGGGCAGAAAAGTTTACTCACCAACAATCATTAGTAGAATTGTGGCTCATATGGTAGAGTCCTAGCCTTGAATGGAAAAGCTTAGGAACAATGTTCAGGTCCCGAGTTCAAGCCCAATGAAAAGATACCCAGAACACTTGGCACTAACCTACCTCATTTTGCTTAAACTCTGACCTGAGTTCACTAGAATTTTGTAACACTGCTTGAGAAAAATATCTAAAGATGGCAGCCTAAAATTCAATTGCCCATAATATACATATGCTAGAAATCTGTCATGCAATAGTAGCTTATAACATCAAGGTCTCTTCTTTATGCCTTTCTTGGGATACAAGGATTACATATTTTATGTTATTTTTCTTCAAAACCATGCTCACCTTGGAAACTTGAGTCTTTTCTCTCAGAAGGATAACATAATTTGTGATAACTGCTTGTCCCACTGTTTGGTGTGATCTTACTTTTTATCTTCTTCAGGAAATTTTTAATTTCAAAATGATAATTATTATTATTTTTCCTTTCAGGACTTTACACTCACAAGAAACATTTAATATACATCATCTAAGTTAGTATCCAGAGCAACTATATTAGATTTACAGCCCTATTTATACTAATTAAAATACCAACTCAAAGTGGACCAAAAACAAAAAACCAGTATTCAAATCTCATTTATAGTACTAACAGACATGAGGAATCGCATAATCCTTCTTGTAGTTTGGCCCTCTTTTTAGGAATAATTCCCCTAAAATACATTCACAACATATTTTAAACATGTTTAATGATTCCCCTTCAAATGTAGTCAGCTTTTTAAAATCCCAGAAAATAATATAGGGATTAATTTACTAGTTTCTAAAAGTTTCCGTTTTAAAAAATATCACTTATTTTAAGAGGGGAAAAAAGCATCAAAATATGACAGAATGATGTCATACCTTCTCTCATTTTCTCTCACTTGTACAGCTATTTTCCATTGGTAACAGTTGTTACCTAATAAAATGATAAGGGATCAGAAATATCAAGTCGGAGAACAAATACCAGGGTTTTTGTTGATGTTTTTGTTTTCTTACTGTGTGAAGAAATCATACAACCCAAGAGAAGGGATGCAATCCAAATGCAAATGCAAACACGAATTTTTTTAAAGATATTTCTGGATACTGAACCTCCTACAGTGCAACTTCTCAACCTGGAAAGAGATTCATAAAACACTCAGGAGTATACTTTTACCTAAAAGTGGTGACTTTTATTTCTACTACTAGAGCTTGAACTCAGGGCCTTGAGCTCTTGACTTTTTCCTTCAAGGCTGGGGCTTTACCACTTTAATCACATCTCTACTTCCAGAGGTTTTTGCTGGACAATTAGAGATAAGAGTGTCCTGGATTTAATGTGTTGGGACTGGCTTTGAACCTCAATCCTAAAATCTCAGGCTCCACAGTAGCTAGGATTACAAACAGAAGCCACTAGCTTATTATTTTACTGCTACAAAGTGATTTCCATTTATCTTTGTTAGACAGTACCTGTCAAATCTTTTAGTATCTATCATTCAATTGAATTTTTACACCATAAATATACAGTTTGTTCTGTTAACTAATCAGCAGAAATGGGAGCAAAAACTAACTAAAGTTGGAAGACACTTCAAGCACTATGCTCTTTTTATACAGTTAACTACACATATCTACCTATCTCCTCTATGCTCCTTTGATTGTCTAAAGAGTGAATGGTGAAAATCTTATTCATAATATACACAAATATTACCTATTCACAGTGTTTTGTGTCCTTTTCTCTTATGGTCTATACCAGGTGGTTTTGGAGGGCTGCTTTAGTTTTTGTTTGTTTGTTAGCAGGGTCTCACGTTTATGATCAGGCCAGCCTGGAGAGCAATGGCCGTGTTTTATATTTCCTGCCATAGCTGTTGAGATGAGGGTCTCACAGTCATTAGTTCTTTGACTTACCCAGAACCACAGTCCTTGCCATGTCAGCCTTCCAAATATCTCGGATTATAAGTATAAGCCACTGTGCCCTGCTGGATTTGTAACTACAACCACATACAGTCAAAAGTTTGAAGGCCTCTTCAAAAAAAGAGCCTTTGTGCATGACTTACTAGTAATGTCATCGTGTGTGTGTGTGTGTGTGTGTGTGTGTGTGTGTGTGTGTGTGTGTACTGGTGATTGAATTCAGGGCCTCAAGCTCTTGCATGGTTTTCTCTCTCACTTCAATTACATCTCTACTTCCAGCATTTTTTTTTTTTTGGCTAGTCTTGGGACTTGTACTCAGGGCCTGAGCACTGTCCCTGGCTTCTTTTTGCTTGAGGCTAGCACTCTATCACTTGAACCACAGTGCCACTTGAGCTATTTCTGTTTATGTGGTGCTGAGGAATGGAGCCCAGGACTTCATGCATACTAGGCAAGCACTTTACCACTAAGCCACATTCCCAGCCTACTTCCAGCATTTTGATGGCTAATTGGAGTGAAAAACCTCATGAACTTTCTGCCCAGTTAGGTTGTGAACCATGATCCTCAGATCTCAGCCTTCTGAGCAGCTAGGATTACAAGTGTGAGCCACTAGTGTCTAGCCTTGTGTAAGTCTTTAACAAGTTATAACAAGTTAGAAAACATGCTTTGTAAAGTTTCTCTTTGTTTTCTTTTGTTGGTTATTGGGGTTGAAGTCAGGGCATGGGCACTGTCTCTGAGTTAGAGCTGGTGCTCTACCATTTTAAGCCACAACTCCACTTCTGGTTTTCTGGTGGTTCACTGGAGGTAAGAGTTTCATGGACTTTTCTGCCCAGGTTGGCTTTGAACCTCAATCCTCACATCTCAGTCTCCTGTGTAGCTGGGATGACAGGCGTGAATCACGAGTGCCCAGCATCTCTAAACTTTTATAATCTCTCCTTTGACAAATCAAACTATAATTCTCAAAATAAATTTCTTTCTCTCTTACTAATATCCATAAACTTATCCAATTTTAAAAGTTAAGAATGTTCCCAGCAAATGATAGCTTTGTAATCCTATTTCATTTTATCTTTTTATCTTTTGATCTATCTATCTATCTATCTATCTATCTATCTATCTATCTATCTATGATTCATCGTGCCTGGCTTGTTTGTAGAAACAGGGTCTTTTTGCCCAAGTTGGTCTCAAACTAAAATTCTCCTAAATTTCCATGACCACAGTAGATGGGATTACAGGCACTAGCCACTGAGCCAGACTGTTGACTCTAATTTACAGAATGGCATAACTCTACATTCATATGCTGATGTGAGACATAAAAATAAGATATTTGATAGGTAAAGTTAACTGAGCTACTTTCAATTAAGTAAAGATGATCAGATTAAATGATCTACAAAAAATGATGGTGCTTTCAAGAGGATTCGTTTTAATCATCAAAAGAATTCGTTGGTGGTGCTGACAATTTTTATGCTTGAATTTTGCATTAACAGTTTTCATTTTCTCTAATAAGCACAATTGTATTTACTAAATCACCTAATTTTCTCATCTAAATGAGGGAAATAAAAGCAGTTCCTTACTATATTAGGCACCTTACATGGATGGAATAGTGTTGGGCCTGCCGAGAAAATAAATATAAACGAGACTTTATCCAAATTCTAAAATATCAAATGAAAAATTCAAAGGCAAACTAAATTTTGTACCATCAGAAACTCTGAAAGGCAAACTGTATTCAAGAAAATCTGTATTTTGTGAATAATGGCAAAGATACAGCTTTTTCTTCCCCAAGTTATTGCTAACAAAAGTGAGCCACAATTTACAAAATATTTTAGTAAAACTATGCATGCAATTAAAAAAATGAAAACAAGAAGTTAGGTATTTCCAGATGAATGTGTTCATTGAAATGCTAATTAAGCATTTACAGAACTATTGATTTTTACCTGTATTTTAAATCAATAATGCCTATTAAAATTTTAAGTTTCAAAGTGCATACTTTCCCAAGTAAGTTTGTAAAGTGTGCCAAACACAGTGATAGTGATGCATGCCTGTAACACCAACTATCGGAGAGGTAGCAGCAGGAAGGGGGCAGATTTCAGGCTTACCCAGCCAAAAGTCCTGTTAAGACCTTTTCTCAGAAATAAAATAAGAACAAAAGGACTGGGATTGCAGCAGAAAAGGTCAAAGGGTAGGGTGCTTTCTTAGTACAAGTTTCTTAATACAAGGCCCTGGGTTCAATCCTTAGTAAGACAACAGCAAAAAAAGAAAAAGGTCAATTTCCCTGAAATTGATGAATTACTAAGGTGTCCAATAGAATATTATTAAAAATAAAGCACCTAAATGTTAATTGGCTCTAAAGAAATTATAAATTTCTGATTAGGAATATTTAATTCTAAATCTTTCATGAATCTCATTAAAGGCTAAAGGAGTACCCATCTTCAAGGCATGTCAACATGTCAAGCACAATTTAGGAAAATCAAATCATATATTTAAGATCATGAATGCTCTTCCTGGTATAGGAGCCCAATTCGACATTGATTCAATCTCCCTAGCTGGGTCATTATTCATGACCTTCTGAAAAATAGCTTAATATACATTCTTCATTTTGCTAGATATAATGTGAGAGAGAAATAAGATAATGCTCCTATTTTTTTTAAACTAAGCATCTTTTCTGGGTTGATCATTGTGGAAAAAAGCTAGAGATACAAAAGTAAATTTTATTAAAAATAAAATTATGACCAAGGTCAGAATATGGGCACTCTAGCCTATTTGATAAACTATTATCAAATTTTTATTAGCTTGAAATCAATGATTTTCACCAAGATGAATTTGTTTAATCTTTCCAAGCAAGTTTAAAGGAAAAGTACAGAAAGAAGAATTAACCAGCTCCTGATTTCATAACTAATAGAAGGAAAAACAGCACATTGAACTTAAGTTGATTACAAATGTACAGACTATTCTCCTAGAAAGTGAAGCTTATCTAACAATAAAACAGAAAATAAGAAAAGCCTTTTTATGAAATAAAACTCCCAAATAAGATTAGTAATATGTGAATTAAAAAAATTTAGAATTAGTTCTTATATACTTACACTTAAGAACTTAGAACAATTGAAAATCTCCAACAGTATTATGATAACAGAACTACACTGAAAAATAAAAGTAATAAGTAGAAATCAATAGCTGTACATACACAATGACAACAGCTATTGGAGACAATAGGAAAAAGACTGAATTAGCATTAACAACCAAAACACTGAATACAAGGATAAATTCATTCATATACAAGACCTTTCTAAAGAAATATTAGACAAGCTAAATCAAAAAACAACTATAGATAATCAGAAAAATTCTAGAAAAGAATAAAATGGTCAGTATACTAACATTTAAGATACAATATAGCTTTAATTATTAAACATCATACTGAATGACCAGAAAAAAAAAACAAGAGAATAAAAGGGTAGATCAAAACCCACATTTTTTCTATTTGTAAGCAATATAATTGTCATCCAAGTGATGTTATTTGAGTACCTATGATTAATATGAACAATTTATATAAATAAATCCAAATGGACTGAGATTGCAACATAAGAAAAAAATGCTATAAATTCCTAGGGGGGGAAAAAAAAAAAAACCAACCTGAGGAGAAAGCTGGTAACACCGGATCAAATTCAGAAGTCACAAACCAGTGAATAATAACTCTATGAGTATAGAGGCCACAAACTTCAAAATGTCAAAAGCTATTATGAAAACTACAAGGTATTCAAAAAGTACCATATCTAAGGAAAAGGCGACCATCCTAAATAAGTTGGTTTTTTTTTTAATCAATGAGAGAAAGATAAATAACTTAATAGGAAAACAGGAAAATAGTCTAAGTTATTCAAAGAAGGAAGTAGAAAGGCTTCTTAAATATATAAAGACACTCAACATCTCACATTGTAATACATGTAATTTTCAACCGAACTGTGATATGCATACATTTAACCTATCAGCTTGGCAATGAAAACTCGAAACATCAATGTAAGTAATTAGCTCTCTCCTGTACCATGCTTTGCTTCCTATGCTGTTGACTTTGTCTCACACAGGCTATTTGCTTTGGTCAATGCAACATGGGGCTTCTATAGAAAGGACTGATTTAGCCCAATCACCTTGGTGGATATGACCTTTACTATTAAACAAACAAACAAACAAAATCCTTCCCTGGGTATGTCCTAGATCCAAGATGATACAAGTTTTGGAACTGAACAGAACCAAGTCCAGTCCCATCAGTTCAAGCCCAAACACACATTACTACGTGAAATAAAATGAAGTGCAACCCACAGAGAGAGTGGGCTTGTTAATGTAACTAATACTTGCAAACACAAACAGGCTGTTTCCTATGTGGAGGAGGCATGCTTGTCGATTATTTGTAGAAATGCACATTGACAGAAGCCTTATAGAGATCAATTTGTAAACAGTCAGAAAAATTATGAATGGAATTTCCTTTCTGGTAAGAGATGCTAAAATATGCATTTATGAGTGCATATTGTTGTATGTTCAAATGAGTCACAGCCAAATGTACAGTCAAATGTACAGCAGCCTATAATAGTAAAGGGCTGGTGACAATAAGTTTGATAATTAAGGCATACAAAATACAATGGAATATTGTACAACCATTTATCTATTACTATTCTAAAAGTTAAATATTTATAAATTGAATTACAAAGTATATATCTAGTTAAATTAAATACTTTTCAGTAGTTGTGTAACAACTGCACATAATATTATCATAAGTTTGTTAGCAGACATCTCCCAGGAAAATATGTTTTCAAGGATCCTGTCCTTTGAATCTTTATTATAGATAAAAATATTTTATCTACCAGCCACCAGTGGCTCATGCTTGTAATCCTAACTACTCAAGAGGCTGAAATCTGAGGATTATGGTTCAAAGACAGCCTGGGCAGGAAAGTCTGTTAGACACATATCTTCAATTAAATTACAAAAAAAAGCCAGAAGTGGTGCTGGGATTCCAGTGGCAGAGCTCTAGCCCTGAGCAAAAGGAGCTTAGGGACCACACCCAGGCCCAGAGTTCAAGCAGGGTAGGTAGGGGGGAATATATATACATATATATGTAATATGTATGTGTACACATACATATTACATGTTAGAAAACGCAAATCTAGAATTTAAAGATATCCAGATACAAGTTTCATATTTGGAAAAAATGTTGAACTGAAATTCAGAGTCAGTAAATATTTTCTGGGGGATATATAATAACTTGAATATGCTTCAGATTTGAAGATGATAACTGAGATTTGTGCTTCTAAACTATGCTTGTGCCTAGCTTCCTAACTCAGCACTCTCTCTTCTCAACATATCATGACCGTCATGTTCCATCAACGTTAAACTAGTAGGGTTTGTGGCACATTCTGCCATCATTTTGTCTGAACTATATAGTACTCCTGGGACTCTTTCCACTCTCCCTTCCCCCAATTTATCAGGCTTCTATTCATCCTTAATTATTTATCAAGGTATTATTCCCTATTAGAGTAGTATCAAGATCTGTCATTTTTTTCTTCTTTAATTCCCAACAGAACATGAGTTCTCACCACTTGACTCTGCTCTATAAAGATAGTTGCTTGCCTTTTACATTATTTTATCCTCAAGACAATTTCACAGCATTGAAATACCATGGCATTCTCTACCTAAAGAAAAAAATTCAGAAGGTTTTGGAACTCTTTGCTTGTGTACACTGGTATTCTAGACTATTGTATAATTTGTTTCTCAATCTTAGGCAATGATCTCCCACCTCTAGCTTGATATGATAAGTTTAAATTGTACGTTCTAAAGAAGCATTACCATAGACAAGGATTTAAATGTGAGGCATAACATGGTAGAATAGCCATTGAAAAGACAATGGCAATGTTATTATCAAAAATTTGGAACTTAGATTCTAAGCATGGGAAAACAGATGCTAGAGTGAATGTTACATAATGTACAGAATAGCTTATAGAAGCATGTAATTTAGAAATTAAAATGTAACACTGAAGTATGTAAAAATATTAGAGGAAAAGGTAGTTTTTTTAAGTGTAAAAGGCTAGGTGATAATGTGAATAAAACAAACTAAAAAGGACAACATTTCAAGAATGTATAAAGAACAAGAATTAAAAGAATAAAGAGATCAATTTAATGACACATTTATTGAGACAATTAGGAAGTCATTAGTGAGAGATACTTTTCAAAGATGAGGAGAATAGATCATCTTAAGGAAAATGGAGACATAAATTCTATAGCCCTCCATCACCCCACACACCCCTACACATCCTGTAAACACACACACACACACACACAGAAACGTATACAGAATACACACACACACACACACACACAATTGCTTTTTCCATAAGGAAGATTTGAGAAACATCATAGCATCCCTCTTTTAGAAATTACTTAAGAACAGTATCTTTGAGTAGGAATACTCAAGGAGAAAAGAAGCCAGAAACAGAAAAAAAAAATCGCTGAAATTTAAAAATATCTAAAGTTTTTAAGGAAAAGTAATAGTCTAGCTTTACTTTTATGACACAATAGGCCTCTCTATTCATTTCATAATAGCATTAATCCCTGTCAAAACCAACTGGCATTCAATTTTTCCATGTGGCCAGATGCTATTTTGGCAATTAGGCAGACACTGCCATTTTGATTGCATTTAAAGTGATCAATCGCCCACTGTGGCCCTTTTCTTCTAACAGAAATAATCTGAATATTATTTTTAATCTAAAAAATTCCATTTCTGTATCTTTGTTGACAGATTTTTCTGTGGCTTTATTCAAAGGTCCTGTTAAAATCATTAGTGATGTTGTGCCAAAGGCAGAATCTCATAAGCAACCTGAACATTTTGCTTCACTCCAAAAGAAACACATAATTCAATAAAAGAAAATTTAATAATGTCCAATTTAAAACTGTTAAATTAAATGAACAGAATCTAATGATTTCACCTTATCATTCTGATATTCTCAAAACAGAGCAAGGGAACAATAAATACTATTATATATGCTAAAGATTCTCCATATTTTTCAGTTCAAGGCTAGCAAGAGAATTCTTTCAGAAGGAACCTAGACGATTAGGTCAAAGACATTCTAATGAATGTATCTAAGCATTATAAAAGGGAAAACAACCTCTTAAGCATATTCAAATTAATTATTATCCCAACTGAACAACTGTTTTGCTAATCTCCTGATGAACACGGAAATAAGAAATGTTGCCTAAACACAAAACTCACCATCAAGAAATGAAATGAGATATCTGCTGTGCTCTATCATGTAAAAAAAAAAACCCAAACAATAAATTCATCTTATTTTTTTTCTCTGTAATTCTTGAAAAGTACATGAACTCATACTTTTGTGTCATATATATGGCCTTCTGGCTGTATATCTTCACTTTAATAAACTATAAAAGCAGATGAGACTTCAAGGAATTGCCTTTGAGCCTTGAATCTGCCATATGCATTAAGAGCAAATTTCTGTATCAAGGGTGGAGGGAGACCTAGGCTGCTTAATTTAAAAATCTGACTTTACAGAACAATAAAATTTTTTACCTTGAATCAATTGTGTATGAATGAGTGAAGTATAAAAAGTTGAAGGACTTTTAAGCTTTATTCAATGGATAATTTTGTGCTAGAGATGTACATTATTTTAAATAGACACTCTGAAAATAAAACCAAGCTGCTTGTAAAGCATTTATAATTGCTTAAAAAAAAAACTTGAGCAGCGATCTTCAAACTTTTTAGCCTAGGAATACTTTTGCATAAACAAAAATGAAATGGACAGAAAACTTAGAAAGAAGATAAATATTAAAGAACAGGGACTGTGTACAGAGGAAGAACTTGGAATACAATTAAGATGGAACCATATTTTACCAAACCACACTTGTCAAAGAAAGTATATTTGAAAAACTCATAAATTGATGAAGAAACAAATGAGATAGGAGAGAACAGTAGTTGAAAAGAATTAGAAGTGTAGATGCTCATATTTCTTAACATACGTCATAAATCCAGGGGATTCCCTTTTGCTTGCGTTGTTTTCACTACTCCCAAACTAAATGACAATAATGACCACATTTTATATTTTCCATGATTTGCATTTATTTCTCAAGATAGGCATTTAAATAGTCCCTTATCTTTTTCTCTGTATCTATTCATCCCTGGGGTAGGAAAGGTATATCTAAGTCATAATTTTATGCTTCCTTGAAAAACATAATTGTTAGTACCAGTAGTTTGGCTGCCAGTACAGGAAGACCACATTGTACAATACTTACACACCTCCTTCTTTTGGATCAGTCTTCAATAGGGAATGGACCCAATACTTTCCTAGATTATCCCATCAGTGTGGGTTTACATGTGTAAACTCCAACATTATAATGCATGCTAACCTATGCGTCTGCTATGTACTTTACTACAAATACTTGCAAATATAATAGAACAGGTCATTTGATATAATCAAAGTAGTGACCTGTAAGCACTTAAAGCCTACTAAAGAAAGAGAAAAAACAAAAACACAAGCAGGAAGGTCTTATTAGACTACTTTAAGTGGAACTGTATGTTGAGCCATATCATTACAGATATATGGGCTTCCGAACGGTTTTCTAACTTAGGTTATTTCCACTATGGCATACCTTGAGAAGCAAGTCTCTGGCAAAGATCCATAATCTCATAAACTCAGCAGGTTGATTTTCACTTTTTAAAAGATGTCAATTTGAACAAACAGGTCAAGGCCCAAGGATAGAGATGGAGTAGCACTGATGGGCTCCCAGCAGTCAACGCGCACCAGGAACACGGAAGCGCCAAGTGATCAACTGCGCATGTCTCCTCCCAGCAGTCCGTGCGCGGGTTATGCAAAAGAGACCTACAGCCACCAGCTGCTTATGGCTCCCAGCAGCCCATGCGTGGGGCCTGTAGAAAGGATCCAGAGCGACTGGCTGCCCATGTTTCCCAGAAACCTGTGCGCGGGGAGCTTGGGGAAGACCGCCAAAGCAACCAGTACGCAGCTAAAGCAACCAGCTGCACGTGGCTCCCAGAAACCCAAGTGCCTGAAAAGTACAGAAGTGACCAACTGCACAAGACTCCTCCCTCCCAGCAGCCCATGCGCGGGGAATGTAAAAGAGACTTAAAGCTACCAGTTACACATGGCTCCCAGCAGCCCACGCGTGCGTGCCCACCTGAGCCATAGAGAAGAGAAACAGACTGACCAGCCCAGCCTGTGGTCACGTCATCATCTCGCGCCCCAGCCACTACACAGTCCAGTGCAGACCACCTGTGTCACCCGGAGACCCGCCAACCGCTCACCCCTTTCTATAGTTCAAAATCCGGAACCGGAAGTTGGTGGTGCCCAGAACCGGAAGTTGGTGTTGTCTGGAACACTGGGAATGGTCGCACATCTGAGCCCACAGCCAGGAGGCCTCACCCGCCATTTTCAAGGTAAATGCTGACCTGTCAGTCTGTCCTGGGCCCTCCTCACAGCTATGAATGAACAGTCACCTCCACGACTTGAACCACTGCAGCCCAACCTTGAGCATGGAAACCAGAGGTTGTTACCCCTAGTACTGGGCCATTTCCTTACCCAGAGGCAGGATGGGGTCACCTCCCCTCCCCACTCTCTGATGTCACAACCTGCCACACCACATTCACACTCCCAACAGGAATCTTTGCATTTGTTTTGTGGCTTCTTAAGAGACTTCCAGAATACAGTGATACCCCATCTGCAGAAATTGTGTTTCCCACTATTCTGTGTATTTTGTGATATCTTGAGTTTAGATATCAAAACAGCTGCATGAATTGTCCTTTCCAGGGATATACTTAATCCTGAATTGAGTAGTGTAAACATGAGAGATGACAGAATCAGAGTTTAATACTTTTTGTTCATTACTCAGAAGAAAACTTTGAGTATCCAAAAATAAATAAATAAGCAAGTGAAATCCATTGTCTGATGCAGGTATCTGTTTTTTCTTCCAAAAAGAGAAGGAAAAAAAATGATTTATTTGGACAGAAAAATGAGAGACAGAAAATTTTATGCCAAGGAATGGACTGTCACCATAAACAACTATAATAAGGTTTATACTGGGATGAAAATTAATACATAAGAGTTAAATTGACTTAATTAAGTAAAATATCTTGTTTGTCCATAAGCGAGATTAAAGAAATTGCAATGAAGGAAAAAGATATATATGGAATTACCTGGCATTGTCCAATTTTATTAATTTAATTAGCAAATGGTACCATTTCAGAATATTGTCACTTCATGTGCAATACCAGGCAAGTTAAGATATCTTAAATCAGAAGTATGTTTACCACTTGTGACTTAACAAAGCTCAACGTAGCAACTCAGTCCACTGTAAGGTACACTATGCAGGTTACATGGCTGATTAGGAGCTGTGGTTTATACTCTAATGTATCGCATCATAAGTGGTGATTGTATGACATGTCACTAGCCGTGGCAAGATCAAAACTCAAAGTATAATTCTAGTACCATCATTAAGTTGAAAAATCAAAGTAACATTAGTTGTAGAAAATATGTATATAGCTAGCTCTAACAAATACTTATTAAGTGTAATATTCAAACTATAATATAGTAAATAAAAACAAATATTTACTATGTCAAGTCAGGAAACACATGTTTGATTTCTATCTTTTTCCTCAATTGCCTCTGTAGACTGACAATGACAATACTACCTACTTGCAAAGATGACATAAATATTGAATATTTCCATAAAAATGAAAAATTATAAACTCTGATAGGCAATGTATATGCTAGAAGTTATTACAGCCAATAAAGAAATTTTATAAACTTAGAAAAGTGACTTCAGTGTGTAAAATAAGTCACACAAATTCCTATGTAAAATGACCCTTGCAATAATAATATTCTTCATTCTAGTTATTATGTTTTCATCCTGAATGATGTTGAAAAGAGCAATAAGATGCTTTCTAGCAGCTCTGTTTAATCTATAGTCAATTATTGTCAGATTGTTTATGTTGCCTACAATGCATACCACAAGAAAAGAAATAAAAATAGTAACCACCTGAAATGAGTTTTTAATTGTTAAGATTATTTAAGCATTTCATTTTTATCTGATTTCCGTGATCTATAACTTAAATACATACTCTGTTAGGAAATGAATTTGAAAAGTCAACACTAGGTGGGTCCATAGTAATGAAGTGAACATTTTGAATTGTAATGTGAGAAATGCATCTGTTTAAAATAGATGTACACCAGTGTAAAAAGCCAGTTGAAACAGCAAAGTGAAAAGCTCCACTGGCATTTTCAAAAGACATTTTAAATATCCAGAAATAAGTAAATATGCAAAATATAAATTATTTCTTGAAACACCAGTTCTATTTCTGCAAAAAGAAAAAGGATTCTTGGGTTTTCTTTCATAAATGATACTGGCAATATGCAATGTACAATAAAAATAGTAGTATTTGATATATATTATATAATTCAATAATATTCTTATGGCTTCACCATAATTTTAATCATATACATATGTATGTGTATATATGTATAACAAACTATGTTTTAAATTACTAAATTTTATTTCTACAATACAACATTAAGGGACAGTAAGAAATGTAAAATAATTATGTGCCTTGGATACATGATAATGTAAACTTGGAATCATTTTTCTCCAATACTAGGATTTGGACACAGGATTTGTGATTGATCTGCTACTTGAGCCAAACCCCTACATCTTTTTTACTTTCGTTTATTTTTCAAGCTTTTGCCCTAGCCAACCAGACTGTATTTCTCCTTTAGTCACTTCTCACATTGCTGGATTACAGATGTGAATCTCCACACCCAAACTGTTATCCTTTTATTTCCCCCTCCCATGTAGTTTGTAGTACTTTCTGCCACCATACCCAGAGAAAAGTCTTCTGAACTAAGTACCAGTAATAAATAATTAAAATACTATTAAGGATAAGCAGACCTCAGTTTTTCCTCTCTTATCAAGATCACTGATAATCATGGCTCAAATACTTAATAAATAGGAAATCCTTGGTACAAATACTTTACAGGAATTAATTCTAAACCCTTTGAATTTTGTTTTGTCATTCGTATTATCATGACTATAATATAAATTAAGGAACTGAATCTGAGACATAAGTAGTTTGCCAAAGGTTAACTAGCTGATGCCAGAGGGTGATATTCTTCATATCTCTACTAGTTCTTTTATTCCATTTCAGTTAAATATTCTCACAGTGGTGTCTCTCCTTGCTGTATATAGCATTTAAGCACCTTGCATTCACTTCTCAGTGAAATAAAGTGGACTTTCACCTACAGTGGATACTGTGACTAGCATTAATGTCTATTCCTAAAATTAACACTAATCTCCATACTACCAAGTTTAGTAGAAGGTCTTAAGCTTGATCTTGTGCAAGTTCTATTTTCATTCAGTATTTTCCATTATCATGGGTCCTGCTTTATAGTCTACTTCTCCACCTGCCCCTTCTTGGATGTCTTCAGTTTTGTTTCACATAACCTTTGAAAGCTGAAATTACTTTTTTTGGAACACTTCTTCACACTCTTCATCTCCCACTATTTATTTATTCTCTTGGTTTTAATAATATCTAAACATCAAGACTCTCAAATAATATTACAATCTCAGACCAGCTTCTAACTTTGTTTCTCCTCTTGGATATCATATAGGCACCTCACATTCAGCATCTCCCAAAAGAAAACACATCACCAAATTTTTTTCTCATTGGAAATGGAATTGACAGCTACCCAATTGTGTGCACTCCAGACCTAGAAGTCAGTTTTTCTTGACTCTTTTCTGCCCTCACTCTCCCAAATCTGTTTAATTTCCAAGTCTCAGGAATTATTTTTATCCAATTTAGTATTTAATTTATGTCTACTTGGTACTTCAAGTTTCAATTTAAATTCTCCTTCTTATGGGTATAGTTCTACCTCTACACTAGGCCAGCTCAACTACTATTACAACTGTAGTGGTATTGGTTGTTGATTATGTGTCCCAATTTTTTGCAACATAAAAAGTAATGACTTCACATATCAAAGCAGTTAATAATCTATATTATGATATTAGCAGATAATAGTCAGGTGCCAATTCAAAGAGGGCTGTATATGCTTCAGGATTATATAATTTTGGTTTGCTATCCAATCAAATAAACAATGCAAATCTACATTTACATGAACCTAGATATAAAAATTCTGTGCAGACAGAGCTCTATGACTTTCTAATAAAGAAGACTGAATAAATTTTTATCATTACCTCTCCCTTCTCACCTCCACTAGTTGAAGCTAGAAAGCCCATAACGCTTTTATAGCATGATAGCATGTCACCAATTACAGATTCATTCTATTAACAAGTAACACATTCTTTCTTATTAGATGTTAATCACAGCATCATTCCATCTTACACTATTACACTTGTCAATACAACCTATCCTACAGCCTATCAGAAGAATGCCAACGTTATAACTTCCTTCCTCTATAGAAAGCAGACCTTCACAGACTTACAACTGGTTCAATTTTGTGTTTGCTAAAATAGGCTTATTGAGATTTAATTCAAATACCACCCAGTTCATCCACCTATGACATAAAAATAAATCGTTTTTTGGTGAAAAACATGGTTAACTTTGTTAATTTTTGCTTACAGGTATAATAAAATTTTCACTGTAATTGTACATTTTGGTATCATCATTTTCATTCACAATGTTGTGCCATCATTACCACTACCCAGTTCCAAAATCACTCCAAACAGAAACTTTTTAACTATTAAACAGCCCTTCCCACTAAGTTCCATTCACCTCTGTCTACTAGTAACCTCTAATCTGCCTTTTATCTACAAATTTGCCCATTACTTATTTCATATAAGTTTAATCGTACAGTTTACCCTTTGATTTCTAGCCTAAACGTTGCAAAGATCATCAAAATAAACACATATCATCCCTTCTTAAGACTGAATAATATTGTGTGGTATGAACAAGCCATACATTATTTGTTCATTCATCTGTTGATAAACATTTGAGTCACCTTTAATTTTAAGTTATTGTGAATCATGCTATGAACATAGTATGAACACTGGTATATAAAAATCTGTTGGAAGTGGGGTGCCAGTGGGCATGCCTATAGCCCTAGCTTCTCAGGAAACTGAGATCTCAGAATCCCAGTTCCAAGCTACCCTGGGTGGGCTAATCCTTGAGACTTTCCAACTAACCAGCAACAAGCTGGAACTAGAGATATCATTCAAGCAGCAGAACACTAGCCATGAATGAAAAACAAAACAAAACCAAAAAAAAAAACAAACCAGAAAAAAGCATGATGCTACCCTTAGTTCAAGCCCCAGAGCACACACTCTCTCTCTCTCTCTCACACACACACACACACACACACACAAATATTTTGAGGATTTGTTCTCCGTTCTGTGCATATAACTGGGAGCAGAACTTCTGGGTCATATGGTAACTCTACATTTAACTTTTTCAGGAACTACCACTTTTCCACAGTATTCCCACAACAATGTATGATGGTTCCAGTTTTTCCACATCCTTGACAACACTTAATTTTTCCTAGTATTAGTTACAGTATATTTGTATTCACTCTACTTGATGTGTCTGCAGACATTGTTATTCTGTCAACCTGGTTTTATTTACTTGGGAAGATTTCAACCATAATTAACATTACCCATCTCCAAGGTTGTAAGTCTTTACCTTTAAAAGATATAAATTAAGCATATGAGTTATTTTATATTCACAGAAAGGAAATTACTGTAGAATTCTTGCATATGAAATGAAATTAATGGGTATAAATTAATGGGTATATTAATGGGTATAAAAAGTATCAACTTTGGAAACAAAGTGTTTTTTTCTTTAAAAATGATGATAAGCAACTGTCTATTAAAGGATTCTCATTTAGAACAAGAAGGAGGATATTCATCAAATTACTTTTCCCAAGTATGTTCATTGTTTTCTCAGTTGATAGATTTGGGGGAAATGTACATAAATTGGGAATTTCTAACTGATAAACATATCCCTTCCTACCAATGTTACACTTTCTTCAAAATAAATACTCATCACTTTTTCTATCTTATCAATGAATAAAATGAGGCTCCAGAAATAACATATATATAAATGGAATCATATTAGAGTATGTTAATTGTTATCATACGTTTACAGCAATACTAATTTCTGCAACCAATACCTATTTATTAGGTATTCAGTGAAATCTTACATAGCAACCCAAGAGAAATGAAAATGATATTGAGTTGGTTAAGTATAAGGAAAGGATAAAGTATTTTCTAAGTTGAAGTGAGGACAATAAACATGGTAAATAACAGAATCGATCACTTTGGGTGACACTGAAAAATAAAAATAATTTGCAGAATCATTATTTAAATTAATGAGTTGATGCAGAAGAAGGAAAGTGGTTAGGGGTAAACTATTGGTCATATGAAAATGAAGTAAATTATAGTAGGAAAAAGAATTAGAAGAAAATCTAAAATGAAGAAAACTGTAAGCTCACTTTGGTGATCCATGCCTGTGATCCCAGGAATTTAGGAGGTTAAGGGAGGATTGTGCTAATGAGATTAGCCTGGACTACAGAGTGACTTCTAAGGCCAGCCTTCCCTATGTAATGAGACTCTCAAAACAGAAAAAGCATGAGAGAACAAAATATTTAAATCAAGGCAGAAATAACCTACATATATTTGAGAAAATCTGTAAAGAAACAGGGTAACAAAAAAAAAGAAACTCTGGGTCCAGCACTGGTGTTTCACACCTGTAGTCCTATCTACTCAGGAGGCTGAGACCTGAGGATCACAGTTCAAAGCCATCCTTGGAAAGGAAAGTCCAAGAGACTCTTATCTCCAATTAGCCACCAAAAACCCAGACGTGGCTATAGACTTCAGCCACAAAGCTCAGGGACAGTGCCAAGCCCTAAGTTCAAGCCCAAGGCCACTGCACTTACACACACACACACACAAATTATAAGATAATAAATACAATTATGCATAATATATAATACCTATATAAACTAATATAAACCTATATTTAACACCTAAAAAAAGATCAAGTATAGTACATGAAAGACCAAACACCACATGTTAATCATTGGGTTCTATTTATGCTTGTTCATATCCAGATATAACTTTATTTTTAGCATTTGCGTTAGGTGATTTGTTGAGTTTTCTGAAATATGAATATATATATATATAATTTGTTCTTTCTTGATTGTAGTCAGTAGTGCAGGGCTACTAACTATGTATTTGTGTTACAAAAGCTCTGCAATGTGATTTTTTTTCTTATGGATTACTGTGTTATCATGATTAAGGCCACTAGATCTAAACAGAAGCTTTCTGATTTCACATTCTAGGTGACACCCAATAGCCCCTCAGTATACCTCAATTTCTACATCTGTACAGTGAGTCTGTTGCAGGAAAATTAATAAAAATAATACTACTTACTCTATAGTGTTATTAAAAGGATGAAACCAAAGAATGGTTAGATGGTACATGGGTTCATAGATAGGTAGATACATAGATACATGCATAGATATGTAAACACATACATCCATAGATAGATCTATAGATTGATACATAGATATATAAATACAGAGATACACAGATACATAGGTTGATAGATTATAGATATATATGTAGCAATAATGACTTACACAAAGTATGTACAAGCTTTGCTATTATTAAAGATGGGAAAGAAAACCAATAGTTATATATTTTCAGATTGTATTCAACCCATCTCCTTACTTAGCATAAAAAAGCTAATCCTTCCTGTCTGACTCTTTTTTTTTTTTTTTTTTTGCCAGTCCTGGGCCTTGGACTCAGGGCCTGAGCACCATCCCTAGCTTCTTTTTGCTCAAGGCTAGCACTCTCCCACTTGAGCCACAGCGCCACTTGTGGCCGTTTTCTGTATATGTGGTGCTGGGGAATTGAATCCAGGGCCTCATGTATACGAGGCAAGCACTCTTGCCACTAGGCCATATTCCCAGCCCCTGTCTGACTCTTAAGCAAAGTTCTTATGGGTAAATTAGAATAGACACATTGCTTCCATTATTGACATAGCTTCATATAGGATCAATACAAGTTATTTCAGCTACTGAGCAATGGCAAAAAGAAATCTATTCGATATATATTTATAAACTTAAAGGACAACCCATTTTTTTATTTTTTAAAGCTGCTGATTTAAACATAAAATAGAATGATAGAATTTAAAACCCTTAGGAAATTACAAAATTCTAATCTGGACTGTTTATAGGAATATTCTGCATATACATAATGCATACATGTTACATATACATATATGTACATATATATGTGTGTATATGTGTATATGAATATATATTATATATGTATATACCTAGAAGAGAGAAAAAAATCTCAGTAGAATCTGAGCAACAAATCAAGGGTTTGGCCTTATTTTACTGTATCACATGAAAGTGTTCATAACATTTTCTAGGACAAGGAACTACATGATTAGAAGTAAATTTTAGTCATAAAGTGAATATTACTTGGGGATGTGACATGGAAGTCCACCAGACAATCATTTGAAAGTTGATTTAAACTGGCATAAGAATCTGTAAATTATATCATTATAATAATTTATGGAGCCTCTTTTATATGCCTGAGGTGAATAAAGAACTTTAACCTACCAATAAACCTTTCCACAGACCCTGTACACACTGTCAAACCACTATATATTTTAAAACATAAAACAAAAATGTTGAGGGTAATAGCTCAACACTGTAATCCTAGCTACTTAGGAGGCAGAGATTAGAGGATTGTGGCTTGAGCCTAGCTGGGGCAAAAAAGAAAAACACAACCACTGGCTGGGTACTGGTGGCTCACATCTGTAATCCTAGCTACTCAGGAGGCTGAGATCTGAGAATGGAGGTTCAAAGCTACTCCAGACAGGAAAGCCCATGAAACTCTTATCTCCAATTAACCACCAGAAAACCAGAAGTGGTGCTGTGGCTTAAATGGTAGAGCACTAGCCTTGAGCTGAAGAGCTCAGGGACAGTGCCCAGGCTCTGAGTTCAAGCCTCACAACCAACCAAAAAAAAAAAAAGTCCAACAAACAAACAAACCAAAAACCGGCTCACTAAATTACGTCTCAGCCAGTAGCCACGTGTTATGGGGAGTAATAGCCAGGCTCAGTGATACACAGCAATCATTCCTAGCAACTCACAGAGACACAAATAGGAAGCTTACATCAAGGCATACAACAAAACCCTATCTGAGAAATAACCGATGTAAAAATGCCTTGGAGTGTAGCTCACATAGTAGAGCTCTGAGTTCAAACAGCAGTAACACCAAAACTAAATAACTCAGGAAAAAAAATGCTATCTTTCATTAACCAGTAACAACAACAACAACAAAAAAGCCCTGTTAATATGAACTGAATAAACCATAGAAAAGGAAAGATGGGAAAGAAGAAAATCTCCCAGAAGAAAAGAGATCTAGAAATCTTGGTTCTACCAGACATTCTGTCTGGAAAATATATTTACATACCCAATTTACTGACCAAACTTTGTATTTAAGTCCACCCCCGCCCCAAATACCATATGAACTATTTGGGGATTGGAATTAAAGACAATATGAAAGAATAAGATTTCCCTTAAAAGATTGGCATTAATCTATAATTTCATGTCACTAATTTTAGTAAAGATCAGTTTCTTCCAAAACTTCATGAAATCATCACCCCAAAATTAGAGATGATTTTTGAGGGCATGTGTAAGGGAGAATAAATTTGGAACACCATATAAAATACATGCTTATTCCCTTAACCAACTACCTCCCAACCTACAAAGTAGAGTTGTTCGGACTCTTGACAAAACAGAAAAGTAGTACAACTTAAGTGTTAAAATCCAAAATCTAGATGTGCTCAGAGAGAGCAAAGTCTTGAGTTCAAGTGCTAGTGTATATACACACATACACAAACACACTAACAAATAGGATAACTCTAGAACAGGCTTTCATTTCTAGACTACACAGTCTTTATCTTTGGCTAGCAAGGTTATTCCAACTGAATTCTTTACTATTTCTGTAGGAAAATGTGTTGAGAGTCCTCAATTCCAAACAAACTATTTGAAACAACCTGTTCACGAGTTTAGGACAGCTTGCACACTGTATGTTTTGGATTTAAGAAGTTAAATGACACCTTACTGTATAAAAGTGTTTATGGCATGTGATTCATATAACTATTATTAATCTTCTTCAATAAATTCCACTGAAATACCCAAAGGTGTGCTAAAATTTAAACCACTGCAAAATGTGCCTGGTAAATTTCCAAGAACAGATTGACTTGCGATATTTTCAATGTCCAAAAATTCATCTTTCAGTCACAAAGTAAAGAATGCCATGTTGCATATTTCAACACTTACGTCTTCACCTTAAATAAAAATGAAATCTAAATGTACCCAATACCACAAGCAAGCCAATCAAAGATATTAATGTTTAAAAGTGCTTTTGATTTATTTTTAAAATACAGGAAATAAAACTTTGGAGTTGATAATAAGAAGCTTGGGCAATATTAATTATACTCAGAAACTAAACTCAGAGGCTATAGAAGTGATATCAAGCTTCCAAAAATACCACCACCTGTCATTGATACCTACAAGTTTTCTGATAGCCTTTGAAATAACTGGACCATTCTTCACAATCAATGATAGAAATAATGTTAAATGTTTTCTGTCCATCTAAATGACAAAAACTTACTGTCTTTATCATAAATCAATCTAGAGACAAGTCAGTGAAAGCATAGTTATCTTTTCACTCTGAGTACAGACTTAGCTCTAAATTGTCTTAATTGTTTGGAATATAAGACCATGCCACACCAACAATCAACTATTCTCTGGCTTATTTTTAACCACTGTTAATGAATTAAATACATTTCGCCAGTAATCAATGTTTCATAACCTTTATGTACTGCCAATTAGTAATTAAACATTTAGACAGCATATGTTATCTCTCCTCTGTTTTTTGTTTTTAGATGTATTTTTAGTGCTAGTCATTGTCTTTCTGAATTTAAATATTACACTTAAATTACCATTTATTCATCAGTTAGATCAATACCTACTTACTTCTTCCAAAGTAAATGAGAGGTAATTTAATCCATACTTCACCTCTCTTCCTCACAATAAAATTTGAGCTATAACCTTATTTTATAGTATGAAAGTTTGTCACTTACATTGTTAAAAATTCACATTTTTTTAAAGATAAGTTTCCAAGCTTCAGAATCTGTTCTTGTTTTCTTTCATAATTTCTTTCTTGGTTTAGCGATACTTCACTTCTGTTACAACTTACCGTTCATGTGTTTCTTTTCCTAAGATTCCTTTTTTTGTGTTTCTTAGATAACTTGAGTCATAATTGCATACTGAGCTGGTGATGAATAAGTAAACCAAGTTATTGCCTGATTGAAAGCCTTTTTTGCAGAATATAAAGTACAATTAAATACATTTTTGTTCTTCTAACTTTGAAGATATTGAATAGTTGGAATTTTAATTTTCATAGTATTCTAATTTCTTTAAATGTGGTATTATTTTCAGATAGATAGATAGGTAGATAGATACTTTTTGTAAGAGGAAAGATGTTATGATATAGAAATTGTCATATGTCCTGTTTCTGAAATAACTACTATTGATATAAAGATTTCTGATATTTTAGGCAACATTTCACAATTATTTAATTCTAATAATTTCCCTTTTATAGTAATTCCATGCCAAAATAGAAACACTTGTAATCTATATCTTTTTGACCTTTCAAACAAAGAGATAATTCACACAGCTTTTTCCCCACCATTCTCCTTTAATTCAGATGTATCTTGATCTTTGTCCCTATTTTTACCCCCAGGAATAACCTCTCCTTGGCCCAAGGATTAGCATTTAAACCACAAGGATTAGCATCTTCCTTTGAAAGGCTGGAATCTTCTGAGAGGCAGAAGCTTGATCTTATTGGGCAAGAATACGTAGCTATGTATGTAGAAGTTTATTTTAGAAAGTCTGTGGATGGGATCTTGAGTCTATGTGGGAATACACAGTTTTTCTCATACGTGTTCTACTTGTAAGAAAAATCATGGAAAGCACAGGGATCCAGTGGGCCTCTCTAAATAGCCTGGTCTAAGCTGGCTACAGAACTAAGCAATATCTGTATGCCTAATACCCAAGGCATCTGTATTGAAGAGTAGATAGGCTGGTAGAAACCCATCCACCAGCCACAGAGTATTGCACAGACTGTGGTACTTCAGTGGAGGTGTCAGTATCCCTACTTCCCTCTACACATTGATTCCCCAGAGTCACTCACCAACCTTTGTGGGAGCTACACATTCAAATCATGCTTTAGTTTAGTTTAGCATCATGAGGCAGTAACACTGAATTTTGGTCTAATGTGAATAATGATGGAGTCTTTGAAGGTCATGTCTCCCATCTGAATTCTCAGAAGCAGTTCACCAAATGGTAAATGAGATTTTCTTCATCTTTAATATTACTACTTGGGATAGATAAGCTGAGAAGTTCTTTCTACACTGAAATTGATGACTATCAGAAAAGTATTTCAATATCAGAAAGGCATAAATCTGAAATCATTTATTAAGTGTACTCAAATTTCATTGATTCAGAATTACAATAAATTTTAACCTATATACAAAATGTTACAGCAGAATAGAGTATTTTTATTGTGTATGTATAATATATGTGGATTTCTGTGTGATGGGTGTTGACCAATAAAAATGTACATACTAGATTTTTCCTAAATTGTTGCCTAATTTGCTAATCAGTCAGCTTATTTATTTCATGCAGAATAAAGAAAATACATTTGAGATGAAAATTTTCAAAAAAAAAGCCTCTACATGAATTTTAAGATCAAATAAATTAAGACAAAAGTAAATCAAAATTTAAGTTAAAACAAAAAAATAAAGTTCAATGTGAAAGTTGGAAAATGCCAGAAAATCAGCAAAAGATCCAAGCTGTTTTTCAGCACTGAGAACAAAACCCGACTCTCCTTGGAATTCTCTTAGCTGTTCGTTCCTCACTTTTACATGTTGACTGGCTCATCTAGTCAATAATGCCATTGAAAACTTCTTATATGCCGTGAGTGCTAAGCCCGATCCTTGCCTTAAAGAAGCTTATAGAACTTGTGGGACAAATGAAGAGACCATTTCAAGGTGTTGTGGTTAAGTGCTACAACAGGATTATGTGTAGATCAAAAGAACTACAAAGAACACAAAGCATGGAAGGAGAAATGTCTAGCCCATTTTTGGAGCAGCAGGGAGAATTTTCTAGGGAAGGGACTTCTAAATTGAAGCTAAGTCCTGGTTGTTGGAAGGAGAGCTGTATGTTTTGTTTACTTGTAGAGTAGACTCAACAGTATTAGAAGGGAGATTGGTCAGTCTGGGGAATATCAGGGTATCCCAGGATACCAGGACCATCAACTCAGAGAAGTAGCAAAGAAAGACCCTATGGAGATGAAGATAGTCATAACTGATAATGCCAGAAGGCATAAGCAACGTGAAGATACAGACTGCTATTCTCTACATCTACTGCTCTCCTTCACTTGGAGCTACACACTTAAATCAGGCAGTGCTATGACTCTGGGAAGCCAAAGTTTGAAAATGTTGATTAGTAAATATTGAGTAGTCATTGAATGTAAGGGACAGCTAAGAATAATTTCAATCATCAGCTGTTTCTTTGTAAATATATGTTTAAAGTATTTGAAAGTCCTTCAGAATAGCTTGTCTCTTAAGTATTTTAAGCATCCCTTCTGCAGGCTCAAATAAAAGCTTTATTTGTAACATTTTTATTGGTTAAAAAAGAGTAACTGCTGCCCAACATTTTTAACGGTTATATTTATAATATTATATAAATATATAATTTTAAACTATATAAAATTATTTTCATATATTTATACACACTTATTTCTATATGTTTCTATTTTATACAAATATACATTTATGCATAAATTCTTAGGAATAGGTAACATAATACAAAATAAATGTAAATAGATTACATAAATAAATTGGGGACATCAAGTGATTAGGTCTTTACTGTAGTTTTTATACAATTTCTCCTCTAAGCAATATAAAGTTGAAATCCATTTTTAAAATAATACAACTTAAAGTCTATAATTCAAGGACATGTTTCAAGTTTGTCCAGGTTTTTCTGTCGTATCTAACCTAAATAATCTGCAAGATGAGAAACAGTAGGAAAAAAAGTAACAGTATTTCTAAATGAAAAGGCCCCATCAATACATACAGAAATTAATCTACTATCTTAAAATGCTTTTATTGTTGATTTATGAAAGACTTGCCAGAAATTAATGTTTGCATATTGCTACTGTATCTCATGACATAAACATCCTATCCTCAAAATCAGCAGTCCAAAATTGGTTTCCCAAGGCTAGAATTAAAGAGTAGAGCTGTGGTTCTGTGTTAGAGTCTTTGCCTAGCACTCTTGAGGGCCTGACTTTGATATTCTTCTCTTCAAAAAAGAAAAATCAGGGGCTGGGGTTATGGCCTAGTGGCAAGAGTGCTTGCCTCGTATACATGAGGCCCTGGGTTCGGTTCCCCAGCACCACATATACAAAAAATGGCCAGAAGTGGCACTGTGGCTCAAGTGGCAGAGTGCTAGCCTTGAGCAAAAAGAAGCCAGGGACAGTGCTCAGGCCCTGAGTCCAAGGCCCAGGACTGGCCAAAAAAAAAAAAAGAAAAGAAAAATCAGATCTAACTAAACTTTACAAAACATACACATGGAGCTACAAAGGTAAAACCCTTACTTAATTAATTAGATTTACAAGTATTCCCAAAGACAGTCTAGATTTAATTAGATGGATTATTATTTAATTAGAAGGATTTAAACGGAGGAGAAGAAAAGAAAGATGGAAAGAGAATGGAAGAGGCAGGTAGGGAAGGGAAACAAAGGCCATAAGAAGAAGGAATATTTTGACAGTTCCATGAAGTTTCTCTATTGTTTTACTAGATAGGAAGAAGCACAGCCTGAGAATGTAACACAAAATTATTAGTAACCTACACTGTAGTCTACAGGCAAGAAAGGGATGGACAGTGATGTAAAATGAAAGTATACTGAGTCATTGCACACTTCCCATACAACTCAAAACAATGAACATATGAGTCAGGTGACCAAGAAAACAGTGACCCCAAAGCCGTTTCTTTTTAATTACAAAATGAACTAGAGGAAAGAATAGAACTTTTGTAAATGGAAATATTAATACCAAAAAAACAAACCCACCAGAGAGAGAGAGAGAGAGAGAGAGAGAGAGAGAGAGAGAGAGAGAGAGAGGCATCTCTCTTCTATTTAGTTTGAAAATACACAAGAAGTAGATTATGTCGCCAAATCCAATGTTTGCAGTTAAGAGTGGCAAAGAAAGAAAAATCAGACAAGATTCCAAATTGTCATCATGACAACTTCATGTCAGTCTGTCACCAGAAGGCATATTGCTCTCAGATTCCTCGTAGTCCAAATGAAATAACCTGTCTCCCCAGTATTCATTCCCCACACCCCCTTTGTGGTCCCAGAGACACTTGGGATCCAAAATAAGAAAGTTCTTTCTGGGAATCTTTTGATTAAAATTTTTCTTTTATATTCTTACTGAGGAGTAAAAGTAGTGAGGGGAAAAAATAGGGTGAAATGCATAGAAAAGACCACATGTAGAAATAGGAAATAAGGAGGAAATGTGAAGTGATTAAAATAAACAGGTATAATGACAAAGGGAAGAAATAACGGAAATGCAAAGGTGATTACTAAGATAAAAGCAATGAGATTCTAATTTGAATTTTTCCCTATATAAAATTTCCCAAAAAAGGTTTCAAATTTCACAGAACAGTAAGCCATTTGTTAATTTGTTATGTACATTTGGCAAAATAATCCAAGTTTTCCCCATTGCATATAGCATAGTACATGACAGACAGATGTAGGTAGCCACCACAATATTTTTTTGTTTCTATATCAAAACATAAGGACTTTTATAATAAATTATTCTTACATCCAGGAATTATATGACCAATACTATTTTCTCTGTAAAATTTTCCTAACTTCGTATAGTCTAAACTTATTCCCCAGGGGAGAAAATTCATACACAAACATGACAAGACAGGGGTGTAGGTTGTGGTTAGAAAGAGGAATAAAGGCTGTATAGATGATTAGCCATTATTTCCTGATAACTGGCTAATTTGTTCACATTTATAATTACTAGGTAAAGCATAGTCCAATTTTCCAAACTTTCCCAGGAAGGTATGGAGAAATTGAAATGTGTTTTAAATATTTTTGGAGCTGGTACATTAATATTAAGTAAAAAGGCTATTACTGTACAGATATGCATGATTTGATGGGCATATTTCTAGAACAATTGGATGCAAAAGTATCACAGGTCTTAAAAGGATAAAAATGTCTCTATCACCTACAGTATGTCCAGAATCAGTCTCTGTGAGAGCTGGTTATAGCTTGACCTGAGATCTGCTAAAGAATATTTTAATCCAAAAAGTCCTTGGTGATTCCAAGTAGCCCCTGCTGAGACACAGTACAGCCTCCAAAATGAACAGAATGTTAAAAAACTAACAAGATTTGGGAGAGTCTTTTGGCAAATTTGACAACAATTAGTGTCCATTAAATTTTTATTAGTCTCATCGTAAATTAAACTGAGGATGTGATATTTAAATATATAGCCTTGTGTTTACATGGTGGCACATATCTACAATCCAAGCACTTGGGAGACTGAGGCATAGGATTGAAAGTTAGAGGTCAGCCTGGACTACATAGCAAGATCCTATCTCATGGAGAAAAAGAAAGATTATGCATATAAATACCGAAGGGAAATTAGATGCTTATGATAGAGGGTGAGGAAAGGGAGAAGGAGAGATAGTGAATGGCAAAGGACTGGGGAGAAATTGAAAATAACATTGTCATTATGTACTTGCTCACCTAAATCAACTCAATTAGAATCTACAACATAAACACATAGTCTAATACTTTCAAAAAACGGTTCTAAACATATCTCGCCCTTTTCCAGGAAACTCCAGCCACCATGACAACATGCTTAGAATCATGTAAAGTCTGTAGCTTGGGCCATTCTCCTTCCATCTTCCTTGATTATCTATGGGACATTTAGAATATTTAAGAAAGGGCATTTCTGATCATATCCCAGTCTGCTGTGCTACCATCTCACACACACCATCTTCCACAGTCATGGGCATCTTTGTGTACACATCTGAATTTTACACCGCCCTCCTGCCACACAATTGTACAAATGCTGTCTCCTCTATCTGCACAGTTCTCCCTGCTTTTTATCAAATAATTCTTCCAAACTCTATTTCCCCATGGCTCAGGCATACATCTTTATAATTGGTAGGCACAGCTCTGCTATAAGCACATTGTCACAGGAGCTGAGAATTACATGACAAAGGAAATCATTACCATTATTCTCTATTTTCAGGGCTAGTCAAACACTTGGCACGTTAAGAAACACACAGAACACATAAGAAGTACTGAATGAATGAAAGAATGAACAAATGAATGTGAAATGAATAATACATTGCAATCACTATCGCCCTCATCTCCACTGTTTGGGTATTTTTTTAATGCCAAAAAATATGTTACCAAAGAATAATCATGTTCAACGACCTGTTATCAGCCCTTCAGGAAATTATCTTCTCTTGTGGTTTTCTAAGAACTGAAAGAATTGGCAGTTAACTAGGGACATCCATGCTTATGTTGTTTAAACAGACAGACAAAAACCAGGCTTTAACAAAAGAACACATTTAGGTTCATAATTTAAAGTTATTAATATCTCTGTAATGTTAAATCACCAAAGCTATAATGTCAAAAACAAAAGAGATAACTATCTCTCAAAATGAAAGACAAACAATAATGTTGACCACTTGACTTCCAAAAGCATTAGATCTTATTTTAGAATTTCCACTTAGAAGTTAACAACTGTGCTCACAACAGTTTGACATTATTTTCCAACAACTTTTCAAGCCTTGGTGCCAACATGGACATTTCAACAGTGGGATTAAATGTAACAAAGCCCAATGTGAAAATTACAACCGTGAAAATTATTTGAGTATGCCTTTCCTTGAGATACCTGTCAGTTCACATTATGGAATGTAAACTCACTAAATTAACTTTTGGTATCTGAATAACTCATTTAACTCACTAAGAATAGTCCTGAATGATCAGTTGTTTGTTATATAGAACAAAAGCAAGAAAAAGCCAAGAAATTAAATGAGATTATGTAGCATATAGAAGAGAAATGCCACTATCTCTAAATTCTTGGAACTTGAAATCTAATTTTCAGAGTGTTCTGTGGTTCTAATTCAAAATCAAAAGAAGGAAAAGATGTGGTTAGGGAAATGTCAATCCAACCACAGCACTTTACATAGAACAGGATGACAAAGACAATAAAAAATAAGAGAAATTGATGTTGGTGATGATGTGAAAATGTTTACTTTGTTGTTGAAAATGCAATGTAATAGAAACAATGGAAAACAATTTGGTACTACTTGTGAAAATTAAACAGAGAATTGTCCTGCTACCTTGCAATACAGCCAATAGAACTTCATAGCAGGAGCTCCAGTGGCGCAATCGGTTAGCGCGTGGTACTTATATGGCAGTGCATGCAGAACTTCATAGCAATACTATTCAAAATAGACAAAAACAGGGAAAGAGGCCAAATATCTATCAATAGTTGAATAGCTAAACAACATGTAGGCTATCCATAAATAGAATATTCCTTAAATAGAAAAAGAATGATGTACTCGTATATATTATCACATGGATACATTTAAAACAATAATACGCTAAATGAATAGAGGCACAAAAATTCACACAGTTGTGTTTGTGTGTGGGGGGGAGGAAACACAATAAATTCAAGGACAAAAGGAGGCATGTTTGTGAGGAGTTGGGAGTTTAGGAAATGGAGAGATTTAATTTAGGGGTGAAAAATATTTAGGAATTATGTAGAAATGATAGTTATACCACATTAGAATTTACTGTGTCTCTGAACTACACACTTTTAAGTGGTGCCATAAAATCACCTCAAAAACCTTCCTTGATGGCCAGATGAAGATCTCAGGAAAATCTTCTCTACACAAAGTAGTAGTAAAACAATATAAAGCTGTCAGAAAATTATTCCAGGATATAAAACTTGATTAAACGCATTAAAAATACTACAGTATTTATTCAGAGCCAAGTATTAAGCTCTCCAAAGTACATGGGAGCCTGTGACATTATCCAGGACAGTTACAACCTCCTTTACCTGTCCCTAGATCGTCACTACTGCAGCTGTACTAGGCTACCACAATCTAGTAAGAAACATCTCTCCTACAAGACAGAGAAAAACTGGATCAGAAGTTGAAAGGGGCCATGTTTTGAGGTATCAGAAATGGTAGTGATCTTGGTTGGGCAAATAATTGGAGAAAGCCACTACCCTAACAAGACTGAGTTTATAAAAACTGTGGCTAGAAGCAACCAAAAAACAGCTGAAGTGGGTGGGCCTCAGATACTTAAGATAAATGAAATAATACAATTCATCAAACACCTCAACCAAAAGATACATAGCTTTCAAAACAAAAGTTGTAAAATTGAAACATCCTAGATGAAAATACAATGAACATTTGAGTGGAGAGGGGAATATACCGTAGATTTAAGTGAAAATTAAGACAAAGAATATATCTGAAGATAGAATCATCTTAAAAAGAAAGAGTCCAGGGCTGGGGATATAGCCTAGTGGCAAGAGTGCCTGCCTCGGATACACGAGGCCCTAGGTTCGATTCCCCAGCACCACATATACAGAAAACGGCCAGAAGCGGCGCTGTGGCTCAAGTGGCAGAGTGCTAGCCTTGAGCGGGAAGAAGCCAGGGACAGTGCTCAGGCCCTGAGTCCAAGGCCCAGGACTGGCCAAAAAAAAAAAAAAAAAGAAAGAGTCCAGGTGCTGATGGTTCACCCCTAAGATCCTAGATACTATAGAGACTGAAATCAAGATTGTAGTTCGAAGCCAGCCTGGGCAGGAAAATTGGTGAAACTATCCACAATTAAACACCAAAATGTCCAAAATGTGGATCAAGTGGTAGAGCACCAGACTATAGAGAATGAGATTCTCTAGGTTCCTTCCCAGCCAGTACTTACACTCCTGAAAAAAAGAGGAGAAGGAGGAGGGAGGAGAAGGAAGGAGAAAGGAGAAAATGAAGAAGGAGGAAGAGATATAGAAACATGAACATCAAGCTATTACACATGATGAAAGTGGTTTACATGGCCAAATGTTGTCTCAAAAAACAAAATAATGCATAGGCATTTCACAGAAGGGAAAGTAGGAATGGCTAATAAAGAAGAAAGAAAATACTCCACCTTGGACAGGGGTAATGAAAATATGAATAGTGCTAATGAAATATGAATGGTGGTAATGAAAATATGAGTTAAAGACGGAAAAAAAATCCTTCTAACAAAAAAGCAAAGAGCCTATCAATCTCTTGTTTTGGTAAAATGGGCACTATTGGGAACACCAACCCAGTGCCAGTGTAAGAGCACATTGTTCTGGACTCCTCTGGGAAGAGTTGAGTGTTAACCATTAAGGCTGAAGGGCCCACATCAAGGGCTCCTTTTGTTCTTCTCTTGCCAGTCTCTACATCATGCTGTGGGGTTTCCAATGGGATTCATTGAGCTCACTGATCCCCTTAGCTGAGTGATCACAATGTTCAGGACTCTGCACACTCCCTAGCTACCTTCAGGGTGCTGCATAAATATAGATCATTTTTTTTTATAAATTTCATCGTGTCGCGGTAGTCAGAAAGCATTTCAAGAGACTCTGTGTCATGGGTCACCAGAGGAAAAGTACAAGAGCATTGGTAGCAATGATTTGTGATAACGGAACCTTGGAACAACCCACATAGGCATCAGTGGGGGAATGGCTCAAAAGGGCTGGACACATGCAGTGATTATCATAAAAGTTAAAAGCATCCCTTCATTTATCAAAAATAATACAGAATGTTTTCCCTACCACACCACTAATAGAATAGCTGTATCACTTAGGAGTTTGTGTCGTGACAAAAAAGAATTCAGGTAGAATTATTTGATCATGAAGAGGGTAATAAAGGAGGAATCGATGTAAGTTATGAAGAAAATAAATAAAAAATGACAGTTATAACTCCAAGCATATAATTACATTACATATAAATGGATGAAACTCTATGTTCAAGAGGCAGAGATTGCAAGGCAAGAGATTTTTTTTTTTCAGTATAATCATATGCTGGCTAAAAGAGACATCTTCAAACTCAAAAAGACAAATAAATTGGAAGTACATAAAATGAGACTATATGCCAGGGAAACAGAAATCATCAGAAATATATAACAATTAACAAGAACACAGACTTGAACAATATTATCAAACACAGCCTAGGTAACACATATAGAACTTTGCCCAATAGAAAACATTCTTTTCAAGTGCACACAAAACACTCTATGATGTGCTACATGGTATGTAATCCAAGAGTTTAATGATTTTTAAAAATTCAAAACCCTATGTGTTCCTTTCAAAATGAGTTTAAATTACAAATCAACAGGCAGGAAATGTAAGAAATCAACAAATATTAGGAAATTAAACCACATTTTCTAAGTAACCTATGGGTCAGAGAATAAACCACAGAGAAAATAGAAAATCATGTGAGCTATGAGCTACAGCCAAGACAGTGGTTAGAGAAATTGTATAGTTTTAAGTACAGTATAAATTTATAAACATATCAAATCCATGGCTGAAGCTTCTATGTTAGAAAGTATAAAGGGAATATTAAACTGATTTAAAGCAAATAGATGGTAGAAAAATAGGAATGATTGTAATGGAAATCGGTAAAAGACAAGATAGAAAAAAAAAACAAGAGGAAAAAATCAATGATAGCTCAGTTGGTTCTGTAAGAAAAGATCAATAAAATTGACAAACCTTTAGCTAGACTAACCATGAACAAAAGTGAAAAGACACATATTGCTAAAAACCAAGAATAAAAACACTACTGACTTTATAGAAATTCAGAGTTATAGAGGCATTTGAGGAAAACAATAGCAAATGAAACAATCTGTATGAAGTGGACAAATTAATTTTAAGGAAAAATTTGTCAAATATCCCTCAATGAAAACTAGAAAGTCTGAACAAATCCATAAGTATTTTTGTATTTTTTAAATTAACAAAATCTTACTATAAAATAAAACCAGTCTCAGTGGTTTTACTGGTGGATACTATCACTCAGAGAAGAAACAAACTCTACCTGAAAATAAAAGATGGGAAGTGCCAATAGCCACTTAGTTTATTAGGCCAACTTACTGAGTTACAATGGCAACGTAAGAAAATCACAAGGGAGCAAAACTACAGACCAATATTCATTATGCATATCAACACAAAAATGTTCAACATAGAGTGACTCAGCAGCAGAGAGAATGAATCATACATAGCACCTGAAAGTTTTTCCAAGAAAAAGGTTAACATCTACACCTTGATTTTGGCAATAAACAGAATAAAAAGAAACAACAAAAATATGGTCAGCACAATGATGTTGAAAATGACTTGACTAAATTCAGCTCGTACTTTTGATGAAAAGATTCTTAATCAATAGAAAGAGAAAACTTGCTTTGAATCATAAGCAGCATTGGCAAAATCCTATAGGCTAATATCATATTGGATAGTTAAAAAAAAACATTTACCAAACCAAGGACATGGGCTGTTAACAAGTTCTGCTGGTGTGATGGGTTAAGAAAAAGTTTTAACTTCTCCATAGTAGAAAATGGATAGACAACTAAAAAACATTTCATTCATAGTGCTTGATTCTAATAGAGATCTATTTATAAAATTGGTGGATAGGGGCTGGGAATGTAGCCTAGTAGTAGAGTGTTTGCCTCTTATACATGAAGCCCTAGGCTTGATTCCTCAACACCACATACATAGAAAAAGCCAGAAGTGGCACTGTGGCTCAAGTGGTAGAGTGCTGTCCTTGAGCATAAAGAAGCCAGGGGCACTGCTTAGGCCCTGAGTTCAAGCCCCAGGACTGGAAAAAGAAACAACAACAACAAAAGAAAACTAGTGGATAAAAACTAATCTATTAAAAACTATAAAACTAATTCATCCAATTAATTCATACAAGATCAATGCACACAAAAAAATCAGTAACATTACTATATGGTAGCAGTTGCTAAGCAAAAAAAAAAAAAAGAGAGAGAGAAAGAGAATTTCAGAAAATAATTGTATTCATTATTGCATCCGAAAGCACAGAATCTTAACAAAAATGTTCACAGAAAAGTATAAACTTTGTAAATTCTTAGAAAAGCCTCAAATGTGCAGGAAGAACTTAGAAAACTAAACAATAAAAAGATAGTCCATGTTTGTAGACGACTCGATAGATTAAAGTGGACATTCCCTGCCACTTTGTCTATACATTAAACAAATCCCTATCAAATCCTAATAATATGATTTGTGGGGCAGAAATTTAGAAGCTGATTTCACAGTGTATAAGGAAATCCAAAGGAAAAAGAAAGCAAAAATAACTGAAAAGTATGACTAGATTGGAGGATACATTTTTTAAAATTTGAGAACACAATGAAAAGTGAGAATAATCTAGCCCATATAGATAAAACGTGAAGTCATTGGACTAGAATATACAATCCAGCAAATAAACTCTTTTATTTAGCCAATTGATTCCTCCTCCTCTTCCTCTTCATCTTTTTCTTTGTCTTCATTGTCATCTTCTTTTCAAACTTGCCATGGCAATTTAGTGGAGAAAGCATAATCTTTTCAATAAATGGTGCTAGAACAATTAAGTACACATGAGCTAAAAGATGATTTTCAACTCTGGCTTCTCACCATAAACGAAAATACATAAATAAAAGGCCATAAGTAAACATGTAAAAGATGCAAAAGCCTAGAAGGAAAGAGAAAAAAAAATCTTCCTGCTCTTAAATCATATTACACAAAGGTGTAAGTCAAACATTACCAAAATTGAAGGTATTTATTTCTTAAATGACACTATTAAGGAACATGAAAATGTAACTAGACTTGTACTTAAAAATAGGACAAGTGACTTATATTCAGAATATATAAAGAACTTGTAAAGCTCAATAAGATGAACTGTCTGATAAGAGATTCTCTGGAGACCCAAAAAGACACCAAAGAAGATATAGGAGATATAGCACAATATATGTTCAGAAACATTAGTCATTAGGTAAATTCCAAATTAAAACACAAAGAGATATCACTTCACACCCATGATGATTGGTATCTTTTAAAATTAGTACATACACACCTATGGAAAACAGAATAGCCACTTGGGAAAGCTGAGTAGGTGATTCAGCAGCATGATTCATACAAGCAGTGAAAAAATGATTTTCTTCAATGAATGATGAAATAGACAAAATGTTTATGCATACAAAAGAACCTTATTTAGGGGCTGGGAATATGGCCTAGTGGCAAGAGTGCTTGCCTCCTAACACATGAAGCTCTCGGTTCTACTCCCCAGCACCACATATATGGAAAACTGCCAGAAGGGGCGCTGTGGCTCAAGTGGCAGAGTGCTGGCCTTGAGCGGGAAGAAGCCAGGGACAGACAGAACCTCCTTATTCAGCAAGGGAAAGTGGCAAATCGTGGGACAGGTAAAATTTGGAGCAATCAGAAGGAGTATATGAATGAAAAGGGAAGAAGGGAGAGGATACATTCAAGAATTCATTGTATATAGCACCAAACTAAGAAAAATAAGAAGGGTGGGTAGAAAGTGGGGTGGAAATGTTGAAGGAATAACACATATCATGGAAACTGCTTTGTTAAATGGTTAAAAAAACAACAACAACCCACAATTCAATACATATCCTACAAAATTAAGAGAAGTGAGGAAAAGAGGTGGGTTTGGAGGAGAGGATGTTGAAAGGGGTGAAATTGAACAAGATGTGCTGTATTCCTAAACCACTCTGTTGAATACCAACTCCTTCATAAAACTACTTAATGCTAATAAAATTTAAATCATCCATTGAAAAGAGGAGAATTTTGTAGCTTACAAAAGACAACTCAGTGTAGCAGTTAAGAATTATTCAAGAAAAACTTGACTGACCTTCATCAGATAATTATTGGAAAATATTCTGACTCCATTTCTCATTAGCAAATATTTTAGATGTTAGGTCCATGTGGAAAACAGTTCCTTGTTACATTTTCATGTGAGTTACATACTAAATATCCCCCCCCCGCACTTTTGCATCTCTGGTTTCTCATGTTTGGCATGCAATTTCGGAATTATCATGCCATCTATGTACTTCATTATTTCACTTCCTTAAGTTCCTTGATCCTTTAGCACCTCATAGAAGATGGCATTACTGAAAAGAATCATTCAATAACTTTCTCTTAATTTTCCCCCATTCTACTTCTTTAAAAATCCATTCATAAATTTGACAGAAATGCCTTTAAAAAGGATCCGGCACCTATTTGAAACTCAATAACTATTTGTCAAACCAATGAATGATGACACAGACACAATTATCATTAGGAATAACACAACTTGAAATTAACACTTAGAAAACTTTACTGAAAGAGAGGTTGACCAGAGGCAAAAATGTGCATTTGTCTCACTAAGCCATCAGCAAATTCTCAACCTTTGGAGATACCCCACATATTTATTTTAATTATTTTCCTCGATGAGCAAAATATAAAGGGAAAGAATCTTCAGAGTTGAAGTGCTTGAACCCTCTACCTGCATCGGGGTGATTTTGCATTGATAGCCATTCTCAATGCGTTCCTTTAGCTAGGTTTATAACTGGCTAATTTAAGTGGACGATTGGTGTGGAAGTCTTTTGTACTAATTATTACTGGAAAGCAAAACAAAGAAACAACATTATCCTGACCCAGCTAGTGAATAGGAAAATATTTGTCAGAGCATCTGGTGGTCCACTCTTAGGAACATAAAAAGAACCCTCATCTTTTCATCAGGATAGCACAACAGAAAGAATATTAAAATAGGAAATTGCCTTGAAAAAATGGTAAGAGAATTCCTTTCATATACTGTATCATTAATGACTTAATGATCAAGGCTGAGATGTCAGAAGAACAAAAAGCTGGGAAATATTAGTAGCAAAACGCATATCCTGTTTCTATCCTCATTTTTGTCAAACCCATTATCACTCAGAGGTTTTGTTTTGTTTTGTTTTGTTCACTGACTGCATTCTAAAGAGAAGTAGAGGACATTTTATTTACTTTTGGTGGGTTTGAAGAGAAAAAAATTGAACCTCAGTTACCCACTCTCTTTTTTATTTTTAGGGGAGTGCTAGGTGTAATGAGGGGTCATTTGTCTCTGGCATAGAAGGCCTGTCTCTGCCCAAATCTTCCATGATAAGGGAGCCAACCCAGCCTCATTCTGCTATTAAGTACTAGCAAGAGTCCCAACCCACAATCTCTGACACCAACTTAATCAGTAAAACAGTTAACCTTTATAACCTTAGTCCTCATCCATCTTCTTCCATTTTGTAAGAGTGATTACAAAATGAAAAATCAGGAAGCCCTCTATTTCTTAGTCTTTCTTAAACAAGCCCAAATGGGATTTAGGTGATTACCGTTAATAATCTCAACTAGGGAGACAGAGGCACTAATAACTAAGGAATGCTTAGTCCCTATTATTCCATATTTCTGAATTATTTTTTCATGTGCCAAGTCCCTTAGTTATAATGGTCTTGTAAAAATTTCCTAATTAAATGGAAGGAATAGGATGAGAGGGAAAAAAAGCAGATTTTCTTTGGTATAAACCCCCTTTAAAAATCTTTCAAGTATAGCTGCCACTCAACAGACTTGAAATGACTATAGACAGCAGCAAATATCTGAAATAAAAGATGAAGATTGATCTTTATCCAGTCTATTAATTTAGGGAAAGTTTGATTCAAGTCATTTGAGATGACAGGAGTAAAGAATGGATGGGGGGAAAAAAACAGATAAAGCTACTTCTCTCAAAACACTTTGTTTGAAGGATTTTTTTTTTGGTGCACAGTTTTGTAGAATATTATCCCAAATAAACAACTACTCTAATATAAAGGACCCATAGTATCGGTTATTATCACTGTCAATCAGAGAATAAAAGCAGTCTACAATGGTCCTGACAGAACCAACTATTATGATTGTTTCTGCAATGTTAGAAATATGTAAATGAAGACACTTCACAAGGATTTTTTGACACCACAGGTTTAGCAGATAGGGCCTAATTAAGTCAGTCACTAGAATTCAATTGCCAGGAGAAATGGCTGGACATCCTAGGTTCAGATCTTGCATTAAACTCTGCCATATCTTTTTGGATTTGGTTCACACTAAAAAAAAAAAAAAAAAAAAAAAATCCAAGCTCTTAATTCCTACAGATTATTTCTTTGAGGTATTAGGACAGGACAATATAACATTAAGCAGAGGCCCTTCAATGGGCAAATGGATCAAGAAAGCATTAAATATAGATATATACTTACGGTATGTATATTTATGGTGTGCGTACATGTATTTTACATATATACATGTGCATGTATATATTATTTGCATATATACATTATGGATACACGTACATTCATATGTATTTAAATATGTATATGCATTATACATACATATACATGTATATATACAATATTCATAATATATATGCTTGTACACATGTATGTATATACATGTAATTTCCTGTGTGTGTGTGTGTGTGTGTGTGTGTGTGTGTGTGATTTCACCAGTCACATGGGAAGAATGATAGAACTTCACTTGCAGAAAAATAGATGAACTGGGGAAAATCTATGTTAAGTCAGTCAGGCTCAGAAAAATAAATGATACATGGTTTCTCTCATGTGGAATTTGACCTAATTTATAAATGTAGGTGTAAACATATACAAGCTCTTATACATACATATACAGATAAGTTGACTATTGTGTGGGATATGCAGGGGAAAACTCTGATGGCACAACTCCTTTGAACAAGTACCTTCCAGTCTAAACAGAATGAATACCAGGAAGTTGTCACACATGTTTTTGTTGTGAGGTGAGAGAGGGGAGAGGGTAGACAAATGGAGAGAAAGGTGGAAAAATACCATCATCATATTCAATGTCTAGATGTGAAAATGGAACCAGTGAAATTGAGAGGATGCATGGGGTTGGGAGATGCAGGAGAACGATGGAAGGGGTGTCTTGGATCCAGTTGTATTGTGCCCACCCACAGACATGTTGAACTCTTTTTTGTACAACTACTTCAAGAGAATACATTTTAAAATAATAATAAATTTCTATTATTTTCAAGGATATTCTTTATGCAGATCTTACTCACTTGGTGGTAAATCCCCAGATCATGAAAGAAGTTGTTTGCCAAACTAGCACATGGCTAATAAAGAGCCTTATCTCCAATGAGGACTCCCCAGTATGCCATGTTGCCCAGAGCCGAACCCTGGACATACTCATCTCCCCTTACAGTGGAGGGCTGGACCAATAGAATGTAAGGGGAATGATGTTATATAATTTCTCCGTTTAGGTTGCTCTTGATCTTGCGATGCTCACCTGAGAAGAGAAGCCAGCTGCTGTGTAGGAGATTACCATACAAGGAAAGAGACAGTCCTCCGGAAGTGTTTCATGGAGGAAGAAAGATACGAGGTTCAAGATTCTCTGGCCACTGAAGTTGAAATGTCTGCAAGTTAGACATTTCATCCTGGAATCATTTCAAGAGTCCTGTACTCTTCCAAATAAGATTACCTTCCAGTCTCTATGTAGGTTTCCTATCTTTCAACCATCCAGAACTACTCTAAGCTTCACAACCCATTGAGCAATATAGGATTATAATGATTTTCATGTATTTCTTCACAATGAAATAACTCATTAGCTCAACACCAGTGGCTCCACCTATAATCCTAACTACTCAGGAGGCTGAGATCTGAGGAATGGTTTGAAGTCAGACCACATGGGAAAGTTCTTAGGAGTCTTATATTCAATGAACCAGCAAAAAGCCAAAAGAGAAGCTCTAAGTAGGATAGTGCCCAGACCCAAAGTGCAAGCCCCAGTACTGGCACAAAACGAGAGAAAAGTAGAGGGGGGAAGGGGAGAGAGAGAAAGAATGATGAAATTGAAAAAGAATGAAGAAAGAAAAGAAAAAAGAATGGAAGGAAAAGAACAAAGAGAGAAGGAAGGAAAGAGGAAGGGAGGGAGGGAGGAAGGGAGGGAAGGAGGGAAGGAAAAAAGGAAGGAAGAAAGGAAGGAAGGAAGGAAGGAAGGAAGGAAGGGAGGGAGGAAGGAAGGAAGGAAGGAACAAATGAATGAACAAAGTTTTAATTGAAATAACAAATTAAATTTAATAACCACTATGTGCTTAAATTATTCTGTGTATCATTCAACATACTTATTAAAATTTGCGAAGTCAAAAAAAGCAAAAAAAAGAAAACCCTATGTTTGTAATATTTGATGTCTCTTTCTACTAGGATGTTAAGTCTACTGGGGAAGGGACCTTTCTTAATTTTATTTGTTGACTTATTGCATATGCATTCCTAGAACTATGAGTGGCATATATAATTGCACAATAAAAATGTGCAGAATGAATAAATGAAATGTGTTTGGGGACAAAATTGAAAAGGAAACAGCTAGAAGTCACATATTTCATTGCATCCTGAGAAGCATGATTCACATAAGATAAATATTATGTAGATAAGGTCAGAAATAGGCTGGACATCTTTACCTAAGTCAGAAAGACCCACAATCAACCTAAAGCCTAAAGATAAGAAAAGAACTTGCACTCTATAAGTGAAACTGTCCTTGCTACCGATTTTTGTGTGTTCCTTGGGAAATCTTTCTTTAGAAATTTAAATGAGCCATATAAGATAGCTTACACCTATAATAATCCCAGCTACTCAAGAGGTGGAGATCTAAGGATTGAGGTTCAAACCAATCTGGAGAGGAAAAATCCATGAGATTCTTATCACCAATGAACTGGCAAAAAAAAAAAAAAAAAAGCCAGAAGTGAGGCGCGGCTCAATGGGTAGAAAACCAGCTCTGAGTGAAAAAGCTGAAAGGTAACTTGCAGTCCCTGAGTTCAAATCCCTGTACTGGCACAAAAAGAAAGAAATTTCAATAAAATTGTAATTGTGTAGATGTTAAAAACACCAATAAACTAAATACCAATGATAACAAAATTGTTAGACATTTTATTCTTTGTTGCATGCAAGTAATATCAGAAATGCATACTTAAAAAGGAAATCATAAAAGTTATTTAAAAGGAAATAAAAATGATACAGTAATAAAATGATACATTCTCATTAGAGATGTATAATATGATAGAGTTACTTTTTCACAAGATTGCTTGCTCTTAGAAGAGCTACAGAAATCCAATTTTTAAGTGGAAAACTGTACTTCTGAGCTATACGTCCTTTAAGTTACATGCAGACATACTGGCTGAGATTTACCTTAAATACTATTCATAAAGGACCTCCATGCTGATGGTTTCTTAGTGTGTAAGAATTGGAAAAAACACTCTATGTGACCAGTATTGTCAAGGAACTCTTTAGGATTAAGATTCCTAATTGTTTTTCCTCTCCTACTTGTCTCCTCTCGTCTCTATTCTCTCCCTTTTATTTCTCCGGAAGAAAAGAAGTCCATATTTTCCTTAACAACATGTTTTGTGGAGTAGAAAGGATTGCCTTCGCTGGCCCATTTCAAATGGTCTTCCATTGTGGTAACAACTCCTGTGTTGCTCATTCTTCTTGCTGTGCCTTGTAACCCGATTCATGCATGGATTGACTGGAGGCACAGGTTAATGGCTACAGTGCCAGGCCAACAATTAGGGACAAATAAACTGCAATGGTGATGTGTTACACTTCAGAGAAGCAAGTATGAGCCCACCGGTGATCTTGGTCCTCTTGCAAAATTACACTTAACACAGGAGTCTTCTTTAAAAAGAACGGTTTTGCATAAGTTGTTCCTTCTACCATTTGACATATATATGTATATATATCATTTATGTATATACATATATAATATATATTACACATTACATATTATATGAATATATAATATATTTTATGGTATAATAGTACATTGTATGGTATAATATATTGGATGAAATGTCACATATAATATATTGTATGATCATATAATATTAACATTATACAACATATGTTATTTCTATTATATCTATTATATTATTCATTTTATGAGTGTCTATAATTATATTGTATGATATAGTATATAAACACATAGTTGTATAATAGTAACTATATATTATATATTATTTTCTCCCATCACTGGTTAATGAACATGTTTTATATGTATACAGAATGTGATTCTAACTTTAGCACTGTTAAGAGGAAGAGAAGAGGGAAAGAAGATGGAGACTGAGTGACTTCTCAACACATTGCAACTGTGTATGAAGATGGTATTAGGAATCTCAATGAAAGCAGTTCATCAATAGGGGTGTCTGTTGGGAGAGAGTGAGCAACAAAGATGGTTATGCTGATTAAAGTGAAATATATGCATATCTGAAATGCTAGGGTGAAACACCTCGGTATGATTAATGCACACTAAAAAGATAATAGGAAAGTAAATCAAGCTATGTTGGGGGATTATGGGTATCAACAAAAGGGAGGTCAACATGTATGAAGGTAGTACAATGAAACCTATTGAAATTGTTCCAGGAAGGGAGGAGGGGTTACATAAGAATGACAGAAGGGGTGAATTTGATCAGGATACATTATATGCATGTATTAAATGGCACAATGAAATCCTCCTTATACAACAAATATAGACTATATTTTAAAACTATATATATATTTATATACTACATTTTAACTATATATCTATTATATAACATGTTTTTAAAACTATATGTATATGATTTAACAGGATAAAGAATTCTAAGATATCAGAATATTTTTTAAAAGTCATTGCTATGTCTAAAGTCAGAATCATATAGGGATGAACACTGTTCCTAGGGCTTGCTTCAAATTTATCCAACAGCTAGAGATTTATTGCATATTTTTAGAGACACATGATTTTTTTGGTCACTTTTGGGAACCATTATATACTAATAATGCTTTTAAAACTAACAAGATTTCCTCAAATTTCAACTTTCATGAGGGATAGAATTTTAGAAATAATATCTTAAAATCCTACTTTGCAAATGGGTTATTCAAAGGAAAAATTGATGGTCATTTCTACTTTAAACAATATCCTTCCACAGTGACATGGTGATTAGCAAGGTGTTCCATTGCAAGATGGAATAAAGAAAAGCCTTATCAATAAGACAGATTTTCCATCCACCAACACAAAGCCAGCAATTATTGGACATGTTTTTCCACACAGAGAAACCAAAAAGCAATTCAGGAAGAGAAATGTCTTATGACCAAGGAGTGTCTTCCTTTCTTTTCCTTTTTTTTTTTTTTTGCTTGTCTTGGGGCTTGAACTCAGGGCCTGGACACTGTCCCGGAGCTCTTTGGCTGAAGGCTAGAGCTCAATCACTTGAGCCACAACTCCACTTCCTGTTTTCCAGTAGTTCATTAGGGATAAGAGTCTCACGGGCTTTCTTGCCTGGGCTGACTTTGAACTGTGATCCTCAGCTCTCAACCTCCTGAGTAGGTAGGATTACAGTCGCAAATCACTAGCACCCAACCAAAAATTGTCTTTGTCACTATCCACACAAAATTTTCTCTATACTTTATACAGATGCAGAAGACCTTTCTAAATGATAGATTTTCTTTTATTTTCAAATTCTTAATACAAAGGAGGAAATGTTTCAATCTATGAAAATATTTGGGCACATTCATTGAATCCTAATCAAATCAGCCTTACAAATTCATGCACAAAACTTTCACCCTGAAAATCTAGATATTAGTGCTCATTGTATTTAACTCAGTAAACAGTACTAGGTATTGTTAGATATTACTGTCACTGTCTCCAAGGAGATCAGAATTCCTGTAGGATGAGATATAAGCAGGTAGCACTCTCTCCTCTACATTAATTTAGAAACTTTTAATGTTTTTTAGGGCAGAATGTGAGGAGATACTTTCCATGAAGGGAAATGCAAAGATCTGGAGCGAGAAATGATAAAAACTCACTACTGAACATGAGGGACAGGCCTTTAGAAAACTCCAAATCAGGGCTGAGGATATGGCCTAGTGGCAAGAGTGCTCGCCTCATATACATGAGGCCCTAGGTTCAATTCCCCAGTACCACATATACAGAAAATGGCCAGAAGTGGCGCTGTGGCTCAAGTGGCGGAGTGCTAGCCTTGAGCAACAAGAAGCCAGGGACAGTGCTCAGACCCTGAATCCAAGCCCCAGGACTGGCCAAAAAAAAAAAAAAAAAAAAAAAGAAAGAAAACTCCAAATCATCCAGATAGTCTAGCACTTAATAATAATGTAGCATTTGCTCATTTTTTTTACAAAATGTAGTAACAGGTTAACAGAATATAATCCTTTCAAAAGTCCAGCCTAGTGAACTAACTTTATCTTGTCTCATGTAACGGATCTATAGACAGAGTGAAAAAGCCATTTCTGATCTCCTGTAGGGACTCACCAAGGAGAAGGCCATGTTGAAGGCTTAAGTTTGCAATATGCAAGCTTGTGTTGTTGTTTTCTGTTGAGAAAATAATGATATCTTTTGAAAAGATATACATGGGAGTTTACTAACACAAAAGCACCCAAGAATGCTTGGTAACTGTGGTTTTCTTTTGTTAGGATCATGGTTTGGAAAGCATAGATTTTCATAGGGCATAGTAAAATAAGCTGGATGTTCTGATTTAAAAATGATGAATTCTAGGGCTGGAAAACTCAGAGAAGCCATTATTATTGGTCTTTCAGTCTCCTCTAACTGCACGTAGCCAATGTATCACCTTCCCAGACAGCATTTTGTGATGCACAATGCAAGTCATTCTGTTTACTGACCGAGCTGGCTTCAAGAATCCCTGAGATTTCTGCAACTCTTCATCTGACTCATTTTACCTTTTGTGCCTTCCATGGTTAGTCTCTGGTGACTACAGCCTCATAGCACTGTGCACAACCCCTGACACCCCCTCGCCCCCCAAATGGCTACCCTATCTGAAAGACTTAGAAAACTTTTACATACCACCAAAGAAACTGGAATGGAGTCATTAGAAAGCCTCCACCGGAGGCAGATTTCATTGGATTTGCAATCATCATTGGAATCCTACCTTATACCTTACATGTCACCACAATTAAATAGTAGGGTTAGGGAGAAAGTCATTTGGGGATAAGAAAAAGAAAGAATAGAAGAGTGTAAGCTAACTTACCCAGGCCAAATTTAGACCGCTAAGTAGATTCTCAGAGTGACTGATTATTCAATATGAAATGTAAGATGATTCTTAGGAGTTCCTAGCTTGGGTACCATGTTTTTAATAGGGACTAGAAGATGTGGAGAAACCCAGTGTATTATTTCATTGAGTGCTTTTTGGGGGGAGAAGGGGATTTAGAGGTAAAAGTGCTGGCTTTGTGTGACAAGGTCATGACCTTTGACAACTTTGGAGCTTATCTCTTTCATCTTCTCACTTCCCTGAGACCCCCTAACTTACAGAGGAATCAAGTCACCCCCCCCCCCATCTAAGGCTGGGGTAGACAGAATGGAGCATTGTTAGCAAGTTAGGTTCTCTCTCTCTTTCTCTCTCTCTCTCTTTCTCCCTCTCTCTCTCTCCCTTTTTCCCCCCTCTAAACAAAACAGATCTGAACTGAGCCAAGGAAACAAAAATGTATTGTTCCTCACAGATGGAAGCGAGTGTCGCCTAGGAAACCAGATTAATCTCCTTTTTCTCTCCCTTCCTCTCTTGTAGTGCAGTAATCGGTGGGCTCTTTTCACAAAAAAGCCAGCCTCAAAGCTGGGGCTCTAACTAGGCTCCTAATTAGCTGCAATTTACAATGAAGACAACATGATGAGATAATAGAAATTTGCAAAATAATGACATACCTCAGCAAAATATTCCTCCTCCTAAGAACCATTTTTATACAAAAACAATAAAGAGGGCCCTTCTAAAGCAAAGCTGGAAAATGGTGGTGTATTATGTAACACAGAACATTATTGTTCGGGCTCTTGTTCCCCCAATCAACAGCTTATTGTTTGGCATCTTAAATAAAAATGACTCAAATACAGGCCACATAATGATTGCTATTGCGCTAATACACTATATACTGAGTAGTCAAAAAAAAAAATGTACGGGAACCAATGCCAGCGGGGCTGATAAACTAGCAAGGCCCAGGGAAGGTAATTTACAATACAATGCAATAAGCATTATTACTGCTCTTAATCACACATATCTTTCTGATTCCTGTCAGGAAGCAACTCTGACATCAAAAAAAAAAAAAAAAAAAAAAAAAGACGGACACCCCAAAGGAGGATTGCTAGTTAGTAAGTACGATAGATCACATTTGTTTTCATGTGGTAGTTAGCTTCAATAAAGTAGCCTCCAGACTGATAGCCAACAGTATTCTCTTGTCTCACATCAAAGACTATCAATTCAATGGGGGCAGGAAAAAAAAATCACACACACACACACACACACACACACACACACACACACACACTAAGACAGAAAGAGGGAGGAGCTCCCAGAAATGGAAAGAACCATTAATGGTCATCTCTACTTTATGTTAAAAAAAAGAACAGAGCATGAGTGAGGGGAAAAAATAAAAAACCAAAACAAACAAGGCCCATCATGCACCGATCCCTCTACAAAGTCCCTGGTGCCTAGGTTGCTTTGATCAAGAATGGGGACAGTTAATGGGCAGTAGACAAGATTTGACATTTTGCTCTACATGCGCAATTTGTCACCAGTGACAGGAGATGCAGACCCCGAGTGCCTTGTCTGAATGCGGATGACAGCCGACTTCTGAACATGGAATCCAAATAATCAAACAGAATCGAATGCCATGTTTTGCATCAATACAAATCATTCGTAAATGGCAACAGATTGTCTAAACAATTTGGGGGGGGCAACTAAAAAAAAACCCCACAACAACCATACACAGAAAAAGTAAGGCCACATTTGCTTATGGACTGGTAATTATGAACAGTCCAGCTGCGCATACTTGAGAAGTAATGGCCCCTAGATTTCCCCATAAATAACCACTGACTGAAGAACCAATTGGCCAGAGACCGAAAAAAACATTAACCTCTTGGTCATTTGGCCCTCAGCAACAACCAGACAACTCAATTCCACCCCGCACAGAGTAATTAAAAGGTAACAAGTAGGACAGAAAAGAGAGGATGCCAAATGGGCTCTAATGATTTTGGAGGGGAAATTGTAGTATTTGGGACTAACATTTGCAGAAATACAAAAAAAAAGAAAAAAAGAAAAAAATACAACCATCTGGGTATATTACAAACCCAAAGTGTTTGGTGTGCGCCTTATGGAAATGTGGTCATCAGATCTTGACTTTGCATAAGGCTAGCAACCTTGTCCAAAGATTATAAAAAAAAAATAAAACAAAATAAAATGAATGAGTCTTAGCCAAGACTCAGAGAAGGTGCAGAATTCTGGGGCATCAGAGTGTTTGCACATAGTGAATGACTATCATTATCTAGGTTTTCTGCTTCTATTTTCCATGGATTTGACAGTGAATGTAAAGTTGACTCAATGCAGAAAAATCAGATTTGTGTTTGAGTTTTATGTCATCCTTATGAGAAATGTTCTCATTCCTATAATTCACTGAATAACATAATTTTGATGGAAATAGTGAAAAGCTGAGCTATAAAAAATGACTGTAGATGGTAGTGAAAGAAGGAGAAAGTTTGAGGTGTGATCTCATCATCAGGAGTTTCTATATGCGCCTCTGTGAGTAGTAACCAGTTGCGTTTATCATTAAAGATTGTTGGAGGAATCAATCAAGGCAATGTCGTTAAGGAATACCAATAGAACTCAGAGGGAAAAGAGCGAAAAAGTGGAGTAGTGGCACTCATTAGACACTGATTAAATGTGAACTACGCAACTCATGGGTGGAGTTGGGAGGGAAGGGACTTGGAGAGAATGAGAGAACAGAAGACTCCGTACCAGAGGAAATGTACTCATTTCCAGTCTCATGTAATAGTAATCCTTCTGTATCTAACCTTTACAAAACAATAAAGTAAAATTTTAATAGAAAAAATAAAACAGGAAAAGAAAAATCGGTTGGACTTTCCTTCCCAGGCTGGCTTTGAACCAGGATCCTCAGATCTCAGCCTCCTGAGCAGCTAAGATTACAGGTCTGAGTGAATGGCACCTGGCCATTTACAAGCATTATTAAAGTTTTTATATGCAAAAAATAAAAACAGAATACCAACTTCAATGTCTTCTTTTTTTTTTTTTTTTGCCAGTCCTGGGCCTTGGACTCAGGGCCTGAGCACTGTTCCTGGCTTCTTCCCGCTCAAGGCTAGCACTCTGCCACCTGAGCCACAGCGCCGCTTCTGGCCGTTTTCTGTATATGTGGTGCTGGGGAATCGAACCTAGGGCCTCGTGTATCCGAGGCAGGCACTCTTGCCACTAGGCTATATCCCCAGCCCCTCAATGTCTTCTTATATCTGTATGCCCCTCCCACCAGAATCTCCATACCGAACCACTCCCACATTCAACTTCGATTCATCCACCATGGGCCAACTGAACAGCACTGTGACAGCACAGCTCAAGGCCAAACCCCTGAACATGGTCACCCTGATGCCCACTCCAGAATCTTAGTTTTCCTGTCTTAACTTCCACCATTTGTTTTTGTAGATGTCCCAGATCTTCAATGCTTGCTTTACTTGACAGACCCTGTGACTTTCAGATGACCTTGTTCCCCATAGAGACACACTATCTCCTCTCCTTGAGACCTCTCTCCTTGTGGATCCATTCAGTACCATAGCATGGTGTTTCTTTCTCTCCCTCTGTCTGCAGCTACTGTCTCACTAAGGGTTGGCATCTAGTCTTCTCACATTAACGTAGGACCTTGCTTTATCACTTGTTTTAAATGCCTCTGGTTTATTCTCTTTCAATTAAAGCAGGCTCAGGGGGCTGGGGATATGGCCTAGTGGCAAGAGTGCTTGCCTCCTATACATGAGGCCCTGGGTTCAATTCCCCAGAACCACATATACAGAAAATGGCCAGAAGTGGCGCTGTGGCTCAAGTGGCAGAGTGCTGGCCTTGAGCACAAAGAAGCCAGGGACAGTGCTCAGGCCCTGAGTTCAAGCCCCAGGACTGGCCAAAAAATAAAAAATAAAAAAATAAAGCAGGCTCAGATCACTCTCATCCTATGAAATCTGTCCATCACACTTCCATCTCCAATTCCCTGCGCCATCATCTAATTTCTTTTCTTTTCTTGTTTTTGGTCAGTTGTGGGGCTTGATCTCAGGGCCTGGATGCTGTCCCTGAGTCCTTTCAAGGATAGCATTCTACCGATTTGAGCCACAGCACCACTTCCAGTTTTTCAGTGGTTCATTGGAAATAAGGGTCTCATTGGACTTGCCTGCCTAGGCTGGCTTTGAACCACAATCCACAGATCTCAGCCTCCTGAGTAGCTAAAATTACAGATGTAAGCCACCGACGCCTGGCCCACCATCTACTTTCTGAGAGATGCTACTTCTTAGTCGCTTTTCATTAAGCATGTGCAGTTCACAGAAAATTGGATTATAACATACAGATTTAAATGCATTCTCTCTCTCACAGTTACTGTTTATTTTAAGATCATGTTTGTATTTTAATTCATTAATCAATAAAGTCTAAAAATAGTAAAAGGATAACAAACCTGATTTTTCAACATATTTGATGCTTAGTCTCAAAGTCCTAATCATGATGGGCATATTGGAACTGTACAAAGTCAGAACTGCAAGGAAGGAGCCTTGGCCATTTTTTCTCCTTAATTTTGCTTGAAATGACATCTAAATAATGAAGAATCATAGGACAAGTTAAGACTATCTCCTGACTCCCAGTTCAAGTGCTCTGTTCACTAGCAATTGACTTCTATTCTCTAAAATGCTCTCTTTCACGCACAATTCTATCAAAAACGAACTAACTACACCATGCTACACCATTTAGAAGAAGTGACTCAAGCCACATTCAAGTAGCTCATGCCTGTCATCTTAACTTCCCAGGAAGCTGAGACCAAAAGAATCACTGTTAGAAGCCAGCCATTTCCAGTTAATCAATGAAAGTATGGCTGAAGGTATGACTCAAATGGTAAGGCACCTGTTGTGATCAAGAAATCCAAGTAAAAAGTGAATGCAAAGTCCATGAATTGAAGCCCTGGTAACAGAGAGAAAGAGAAAGAGGAAAAGAGAAAAAGAGGGGAAGGGAGAGGGACAACTTAAGAAAGGGAAAGAGAGAGAGAGAGAGAGAGAGAGAGAGAGAGAGAGAGAGAGAGAGAGAGAGAGAGAGAGAGAGAGAAACACACAGAGAGAGACAAACACAAGTATAGTAATGCCCTTAAAGTTCTTTCCAGCCTTCAATTCTACAATAACAAACTAACTCCTCTATCCTTTTGAATCCTACGGGCTTTAATAGAGCCAAACAAATTAGATAAATTGCCAAATCCAAGACTTGAAATTGATTTGTAAATATAGAGTTATATTATTTCAAAGTTAAAGGAGTTATAGACTATCTGACCCCAGATTTCTGTTGTTTGCCATTTGTTGTTTGTTTATGCTGAGACCTTGGTCTTAACAAAAGAAATAACCATACCACAGTTCAATGGCTGAATTATTTCTGCTCTATACCGTTATTTAAGCCTTAAGTATACATCTAAGATGCACACATTCTCCTAGGTTCCTGGGACTCTCGGTGGGAGCAAGGTTACCAGTGGATTCACACAAAGACCTTTCTAAATTCACTACAAAATCAGTGATTAAGTGAAGCCAGTGTCTCAGATCTGACTTGCTCATCTGAGGAGCCATTTTCTTTCTAGGGAGAAGCAGAAGAGCTCAGTAAGTTGGAACTCAATTACTCTTCATATAATTTGATCGGCTCATTTATAGTTCTCAAATTCAAGGGGCAGTTGCAGGAATGAAGGCAATTAAAAACTTTTACCAAGAAGTTATGACCAAACCCTCACAGGAGTGCATACATTGTGGTTCCCATGCTGCTTGCCTGAGCTATCATCCTGAAGCTGAAATCTAATGAGGAACTTCCCATAATTAACTATCTTCCAGCAAAATTTATGACAGAATAACGAATTCTAGAATAACATGTGTCATCATACAGTAACTACTTAGTGCTTCAGTCTTACAAAAATTTCACTAATCAATGTTGGGAAACCTGTAGTTCATCAAAGACTATTAACTTAGGAACTAAGGTGTCAAAACACTTTGATTTGAGACCTACCACCAACCAACCATCCAGGTATCTGAAAGAGGTAGCTCGTACCATTCGGGGAAATTATCACTTGAGTAATCTCTTTAGTTATACCTAAGGATACTTAGGTGAGCCTAGGTGTGTATGTGTGTTGGGGGGGGGGGGAGAGGGAAATCGCTGTACCTCACCCCTCCCAAATCAAAACAAGTACTACACACAAAAGAACTCTCCAGCCCAGAATTAACAAGGTTCAGTCACTGTGCACTGTAGTTAAAGGAAGAAAACAATTAAGTGAAACCTTAATCTCATTCTGCCTGTTTAGCCTCTTCATCCTTCAATGTGTGGTTACCAAGTGTGGCAAATCAGAGCTATAGGCCTGCTATCATTCGGCCTTAATTAAAAAAGACACCGGCAGCAGAGCTGTGAATTCAAAATAGACACACACACACACACACACACACACACACACACCACTCCTGATTAATTCGAGGCTCATGTTGGATTAATAACTCCAAACAAAGAACAAAAGGAAATTGTTATGCGAATTGCAGCCCTCCCAGGCCAGACAAAGGTCAAATCACAGGATTTCAATTTCATCCGGAGTCGCTTAATCAACTCCCTCAGAAGGAAGACCATATGTAGTTCTGAAAGCTGTCTATTGTAGTCTCCTTGTCGCTGGACGTGAGAGAGACACAGTCATCCTCTGAAACCATTCTCAATCACTTCTCTTCTTTTCCTCTTTAATATGACAAAAACTTCATTATGACCAGTGATTAAAGAAAAGCGAGATCTGCCCCCCGAAAGGAAACCCATCTCAACAACTGCTGGTTGACAGGGCAAGCTGGCCACTTTTGGCATGGAGCCTGCCAGCTTGCTTCCTTTCCTGACAAAGGTCCTTGCCAGCAGCGACAGAGAAACAATCCAATGGTGACATCACTAGCAGAACATGGACACGGTGATGGGAGGCTAGATTTATGGCGAGAAGATGACAGAAGAAACGAGGCTTTGACATACAATGGCCGGCCATGTACAGTCTGCGCAAGTCCACATTGCAGAAGACAAGACTGTCTCCTCTGACTCCATTTCAAGTTCTGTTTCTCCTAGAAAGGAGGACAAAGAGAATGCCCACCGAGATCTGAGGAGCCCATTGGGGACACCCCACCTCTACCCCCTAGCAGTTTGGGGGAGCTTCCTTTCTGAGACCCTGCACTAAAGGCTGACGTTGGCAGAATGGCAGACACTCATTAGCTGAGAGGATTTAAGTGACTTGAAGATGCCATGGCTTCCACTCTAACATTACACATTTCACCCTGTCAACACCACGCATGCGCCACTCTCAGGACCATGACAACCCTGTCTGCTGTAATCCAGCCAAATTCCAGCAAGTCAGGCAGTTCATGCAAATGGCAAAACACGAATACAACTTTTCAGGATTTTAATATTAGAAAGTCATCTAATGCAAACAAAGGTCATCTACTGGCTTCATGGAACCCACACCTGTATCTTAAGGCAATTTTAAGAATATCATTTTGGACAAATGCTGGTGGCTCACTCCTAGAATCCTTGTTTACTCGGGAGGCTGAGATCTGAAGATCATGGTTTGAAGCCAGCCTGGGCAGGAAAGTCCATGAGACGCCTTTTATCAGCAATGAATCACCAAAAAAGCTGAAAGTGGAGCAGTGGCTCAAGTGGTAGAGCACTAGCTTTTAGCAAAAAAGCCCAGGGATAGTGCCCAGGCCCTGAGTTTAAACCCCAGGACACACACATTCACACACACACACACACACACATTCACACACACACACACGAGGAAGAAGAAGAGGAGGATGATGATAAAGAGGAGGAGGGAAGGTCTGGGGAGGAGGAGGGAGAGGAAAGGGAGGGAGGAAAAAGGAGAAGGGGAAGGAAAGAATATAATTATAGTTCTTATCTAGGATAATTTCATTGGTCTGCTTAAAAACCTGAAGCAGGTATGATTGATAGTTCTTGATAATGGTGGCCTGTCAGATTGGTATCATCTAATGTGATATGACAAGATTTCCAGCCCCCGTTTGCCTTCACAGAAGACAATCATAATGGTAACCTTGGTGAATTCTAGATTTACTCATTCACTGATTCTTCTGTAGTCAGTCCTTCTCTGACAGGCCCTCACTTATGAAATATAGCCTTTCCTCACTGGAATTGTGTGATTCTTTCACCTATTCATGCTTTCACTCATTGAATAAATATTTAGTGAGTCTTGCAGGAGGTTGAGTACCACGGCTAGGCACTGGAGATGAAACAATGACTAAAACTGAACAAGACCTTCATCCCAATGGTGCAATGGACAGCAATCAATCCAATGCATACAAATATAAAATAATACTGTGCTGCTAGTGCCTCATAAAACTACTGTTAAGGGAGGTAGTGGGAGATTTCCATGAGGACATGACACTTTTCTGGTGTTCAACTATGGAAAATGTAAATTGAACTCAGAGAAAGAAAAGAGTAGTGGTAGACACTTCATTATCTGAGAGACGATGACAAATAGATTGGTGTGTAAAAGAGAGATATCTTTAGAACTCAAGTGATAGGACAAAGAGCATAGGTGGTGGGGGTGGGGGCTGTCTTGTGTATACTATATAACATATAATTATATAATACATATTTGTATAACATAACTATATAATATATAACAACTTATATAAAATATATAATATGAGATGTAATAAAATTATAAATAATATAAAATATAATTATACAGTATATAATATATAATGTAGAATATATTTTTATATTATATATAATATTTTATAGTATATAAACATATTATAAAATTTTATATACTATATTTTGTTACATAAAATATATAAAGTATTTTATGTAGCATAAAGTATAGTATATATTTTTATAATTCATGTTATATAATATGCATGATATATAATGTATATAATGTATTATATATTTTATATCATATAAAATATAGAATATATTACATAGTGTATTTAATACCTGTTATAGGTAAGGTATTATAACATTATATAATATATAATAATATACATTATATATCATATTTTACATTATTATATATTATATAAATATGCTATGAAATTAAACATTCACAGGGACACATGGACCAGTTTCTCTTGGCTTTTGTTTTAAATCAATATGATTTAATATGTTAGTGGATTAGAACTGGATGATGACAAGACCAGAGACAATTTAGAAATATGTTCCTTTGAAGAATCACATGTTAGATAAGTGGGGTTTATTGTTATGTCAACGGGAGAAGACATCTTTCCAGGTCTACTTGGCTTGAAAATGAATGTTTTCAAGATCTAGTTATAAAAAAAAATCCTTCCCAAGTGTTTTGCTGTTGCTGTGACCTCTGAGTTTGTCATGTACCATCTTCTCCTAAAGGCTGGATGACACTAACCATCTTTAAGATGCTCTGCAGAGAACTTAAAAGAACTCCACACACTTCTTTTTAACATTTATTGTCAGAGCGAACACCTCAATCATCAACGTTTCATCAGCAATACCCACAGTGCCAAACAGATTTTCCCAGCTGCTATTCAATTGCAATCAATGGTTTAAAAATGACAACAACAAAACAATTGTTGAGATTTCCCTCTGGAGACAAGGATTCTGTTACACAGTCACAGCAAATAGTCCAGGGTTGAAGAAACTCTTCCTGTTCAGCTTTTTAGACCACTGAAATTATTACCTCCATGGTCTTGTCCTTGAAATCCTTTACATTAAAACGAAATAGGAGTTGGAGGCGTGGTTCAGAGTAATAAGCATCAGATACTGAGATAAGTCCTTGAGCATGTTGGGATGGTGAGCCTATTCAAAAAAAGTGTGTTGGATTGTGTTTTTGTTGTTTACATTTTAAGGTCTACATCTGTTTAGATGTAGACCTATGGCTGAAGTAGTAGAGTTTTTCAGGGGTGCACTAAGTCAAAGCCCTGTATTCAAATCCTAGTACTGCCCCCCTCAAATTGTATTCATAGTCATTTATAATAATTCAATTCCTTTTTGGCAGTGAATTAACTATACAACCAATCTGGCCTTTGGGAGATGAATTTCCAATGCACTGTCCATATTCTGGTTCACCTCCATACATTCACTTTGTTTAAAGAGCTTGCTTGTGTTTCTGTCTCCTCTGAGAAAAGGAAATGAATGAATGAATGAATGAATGAATGACGAGTACATTTATCTTTTGGACTGTGTTTTTTTTTCAGGAGTTGCTGTTGCTTGTAGGTTTCTGTTGTTGTTTGGTTTTTGCTTTGTCCTGGTATTGGAACTTGAACTCAGGACCTACATGCTGTCCTTTAGTTTTTTCATTCAAGACTAGCTTTCTATGACATAAGCCATAGCTCTGCTTTGGCTTTCCAGTGGTTAATTGGAGGTAAGAGTGTTAACAGACTTTCCCGCACATCCTAAGATCTCAGCCTCCAGAAAAGGTAAAATTACAATGGTGAGACACTGGCACCCAGCTGGTAGTATTCTTAAGTGTGTTATTTTAGTTTGTAAATTATCTGAACCTTTTATTGATATTTGAACATTGCCTGTTTGCTTATGACCTGTCAGTTAATGTACGGGTTGTGGTTTGAAGCCAGCCTGCTCAGGAAAGTCCATGAGATTCTTACTTCCAATGAATTATTAAAAAGCCAGAAGTAGAGTTGTGGTCCTAGTGGAAGAGTGCTAGCTGTGAGTAAAAAAAGTTCAAGGACACCACCAATACACACACACACACACACACACACACGTAAAAGTTTTTTTCTAAGCCAGGTACTGGTGGCTCATGCCTGTAATTCTAGTTATTCAGAAGGCTGAGATCTGAGGCTTTTGGTTCAAAGTGGTAGAGTGCTAGGCTTGAGCTGAAGAGCTCAGGGACAGCGCCCAGGCCCAGAGTTCAAGTCCCATGACTGACACACACACAAAAAAATCTAGAGTAATATTATAAATTTTAAAGTCTATATACAGTTTTATTTTTGCACTTTTTTATGCAACTCTGTTTATTATTTATTCTAATTTGTTAGTAATCATACTTCTTAATTTATATGCAAGTTGTATTCAATAGTATCATTTCTGGAATTTTTGTAGGGTAAATAAATTTGGTTTGGACTGCTAAGCTTACTCGATTTTGCTTAATGAAAAGACAAACTCAGGTTTTATTATTATAAATAAATATTTTGCAACTAGATATAATAAAATCATCGATAATCCCAAATTATAATTAAGAATGACACAAAAATATTTAGGGTTCTGAGTGCTTATATTTGTATTATAATATGAGTGTGCTATTATGGATCCTTACTCGTTACTTCCATACCACTTGTAACTGTAATAATTTGGAATTCATGCTTAAAAACTTTTACATATACTTAGATATACCTGAAATGTTATCAAATTTAGTCAATTCATTGTGTTGAAGCAAAATTCAAGTCTTGAGGAAACTCCTGTGAATTCCGGTGCTTTGTGAATTCTGGTGGTTGTTTTAATTTACATAGGTGTCACATAGCAATTACAGGAGGGGTTAAATCTAAGTCAATGTGTGATGTGTCTCACTAAACTTTTTCTTTCAATTAATCTAATATAGTAAAACAAAGAAGGAAATTGATGAGACAAAATTCACTTGATATATTTATTGGGTGACATTCATAGCATGAAATAATAAAGGAAATTATCTTTCCAAGTAGAATTTCATAGTGTAGAAAAGTGAAATCAGTCCCTTTAGAAACAATAGTTAACTCTTTTTTACCACTATCTTGAATAGTTTGTTAAATTCCACAATATTGAATTACTTTGTTGTTGTTGTTGGTGGTGGTGGTGGTCAGGGAGCTCAAACTCAGGGTCTGGGTGCTGTCCCTGAACTCTTTTGCTCAAGGCTAGTGCTCTACCACATTAAGCCACAGCTCCAGTTCTGGTTTTCTGGTGGTTCACTGGAGATGAGAGTCTCACGGTCTTTTCTGCCAGGGCTGGCTTTGAACCGTGATCCACAGATCTCAGCTTCCTGAGTAGCTAGGATTGCAGCAGTCAGACAGCTGTGCCCAGCCATCGCTTTGTTTTCTAATGTCCCGCTAAAGTCAACGCGAGTGCTAAAAAAGCATTCGTTTACTCTACTTTAGCTTATGGTCAGGAAGATATCCGGGTAAGTGCCTATCAGTGCTTACAGTGTTACAAACAACAAAGTCCATACCCAAAGGTTATTTATATCGGAGGTTTTAGATTTCAGAAGTATAGGCCTGAAATGGCAAGAACACCTGTACTTGCTTACTTACAATCACATTTTTATTCCTATGTTAACAGATAAAGGTTCCCAAGGATAGTTTGCAATTCCTGGCACGTATGATGTATTCCATGAAGACCCAATGAATTCACAATGGACATATGGATGTTGGGGCTCTGTTATTGTTGTTTTTATTTCTTTTATTCAAAATCCAAGTCACTGGGTGCTGGTGGCTCACACCTGTAATCCTAGCTACTGGGGAGGGTGAAAGCTGAGGATCTTGGTTCAAAGCCAGCATGGGCAGGAAAGTTTGTGAGACTCCTTCAATTAATCACCGAAAAAGCCAGAAGTGGAGCTATGGTTCAAATGGTAGAGGGATAGCCTTGAGCAAAAAGCTGATGACTATGACTGATATTTATTATATATTTACATATTTATTACATATATGGCCCCAGTAGTAAGGTACCAGCCTTGAAGAAAAAAGCTCAGGGACAGTACCCAGGCCCTGAGTTCAAGCCCCAGGTCTGGCACACAAATATAAAACTTTCTATTCTGCTGTCTCGACTTTAATTCTACTATTAATTCTACTGCCTACTCCAGTAACTCTTGGCTCCTTCTGTGCCTTCATTTGATGTGGTTACAAGGTATTTAAAAGTCAGCATGTCTGAAATTAAACTCATGAACTCTCCCAGCTCTTCTTTAGTGTGTTCTAAATACTGCTCTGGACTAAAAATTAAGGCTAAGAGCTCTTAAGACTAAGAATTATTCACAACATCCAGGAAATGAGCGAGTCTTTGCTCTTAAGATCCCTTCTCCTAAACATCTTTCAAAGTCTGAGGACACTGCTATTCAGGAAGTACGTAGCAAGATGGCAGGAAGTGGGTACTAACTCCCATGCTGTGTTTCCAAACCATACATGAAAGCTTGTGAAAGTTCTTATATTGAGGTACTAGCACAAGTAGAACAAGGGCATTTTTTTTAAGGGCAGATGAAAAGTCCTAAGAAAGGGAAAGTGGATGACTCTTTATCTGATGTCAATTCTTCCACAGTCAGAGTCACCATCCTGTCTTCAAATCCATTTCCCCAATATTCAGACCACATTCTTCCAAAAATGACAGATTGTAATGGGCATACCCTGGACACTTAATAATATATATCATATATATACACATATACATCTATTCATGTGCACATGTACACACATATATATACACATATGTACATGTGTATATATATAAATTTACACATATAAACATATATGTATGTGCATATATATACATATATATGTATCCTTTATCCAGCCTTGTTTCTCTCCAGTATATTCTAGAACCTTCTAGAACCATCTTTTGAAAATGCTAATCCAGCCCTAGCAAACTCTCTTGCCCTTCCAACACCAAGCTAAGAGAAAGACCTTTAACAAGTCTGCAGGGTCCTCTCTGAACTGGCTCTGATGACCACACCGTTCTTGGATGTTCTTCTAGTCCCTGGCTCTCATCTGGCAATTTGATTTCCTTATGCTTTCACTCCCTTCCCTTTAAAAAAAAAATTTATTAAGTAGTTGTACAAAGAGTTTACAGCTCCGTTAGGTCAGGTTATGACTACAATACATCTTGATCGATGTCACCTCTCAAATCCATTATTTGCCCTGCCATGCCTATACCTCAAGTGACTTCATCCAGTTTTTCACCTGATGTGCGTCTCATGCAATGACTGTATTTGCTCACCCTTGGTCCTGTGCTTTCTTTCACTTCCAAACGTCAACATATTCCGTGGCTCACACTGTGGGAACCATGGCTGCTGGCTTTGAGATCCTTTTATGCCTCTGTGTAGTTCAGAACTTCCCCAACATTCACCATTTCTGCAACCAGAGTGCTTTTTCTTTCTTTCTACCATCCACATGGAAGACTGGAGGGCAGGAGATCATTGTGGCCTAGTCACTGTAAAACTCCTTCGTAGGGCTCTCTACGGGCTGCTCGCTGCTGAGCACTGACGGAGAAATGCGAGAGGTTATTCCTCTACCATTAGAGTACATGGGGATCAGCCTTTTCAAGCCATTCTGCATCCAAGGGGTGAATCGAGAGGTTCAACTATAATTGGGACAGTAAAAAAATAAAATCAAATAAAATTGGCATTGATGATTCCATTAGGAAAAATGTGTGGCCTCTTCTACCTGGTTGCCTTTGCATGGTGCTGTGACAATATCATAAACAGATTGATTTCAAAACCAAACAGGGAAGTTAATGTAATCCCAGCTTTAGTACAGGAGTCTAACGACGAGATCTGCTGTAGGAAGTCATGACAATAAAAGTCAAATCCTCCCATCTTTTCCTGGATTACATTTACAGCTCCAACCAGAGGGCTTTAAATGAATAATAATGAATGTATGCCTCCACCGTAGATGTCTGAAGCCTGAGTCACATTTTAACTAGACTATATTTATAAGTCCCTCAGGATGACATAATTACAATTCAAACCATACACTAATTAGCACCAAACATCTATTTAGGATTATTTAGTGCATTCAAAGTATGTTTTTTTTTAATTTGTTTCTGAAAACAAATAAGAGGAAGGATGATGCACGGACACGGGAATGTTTCGGATCTAAGTCAACAGATAAGTCCGTGCTTCTTAGAAGCAAAACCAATTAGGTTTCAAAAATAAATAGCCATATTTTCTTTTTCTGTGTCATAGTAATGACTAAATGTTCTGACATAGGGAAGACACAGTGAAATGTTGCAAAGTGTGATTTTCTCCACACAATGATGACAATCATAATATCAAATTTAAGGTGTCTTTATTTTCTCTAATGTCTTTTGCCTGTGCTTTTGTGCTGATACTGGGGCTTAAACTCAAGGTTTAGACCATGGTTCCTTAGCCTTTTCACTTAAGACTGGTACTCTACTACTTGAAACAGAGATTATCTTTACAGTTTTTGGTTGTTCATTGGAGATAAGAATGTTTGGATTTCTCTGCTGATCAAAGAGAAAGAGAGAGAGAGAGAGAGAGAGAGAGAGAGAGAGAGAGAGAGAGAGAGAGAGAGAGAGAGAGACCAAGACAGAAGGAAGGAAGGGAGGAAGGGAGGGAGGGAGAGGGGGAAGGAAGGAAGGAAGGAAGGAAGGAAGGAAGGAAGGAAGGAAGGAAGGAAGGAAGGAAGGAAGGGAGGGAGGGTGGAAAGAAAGAAAGGAGAAAGGGAGGGAGAGAAGGACCAAATGAATCAGTAAATAAATAATGGGGAAAATAACAGTAATGGGTAATATTATATACTCATCACTGTTTCAGTAGTGCTTTGATATCCCAAAAGAAATCAAAGCTCACATGAGAATGATAATACAAAGCAGGGTGGAAATAAAGATATCATTAGAAATATTATTTTTCTACACGTTCTTACCTTGGAAAGTTCCTTATAATTTTCACTTTTAAATGCCACCCAAATATATTCATTTCCTGAAAATACCAGTATCTTTTGTATTTTAACCCACAAGAAAGCCAGTTAGCTTAACCTGTAGTACATTATCATTATAGTAAGGATTTGATGCAATATACCAATTATTTGTGATTAAATATATTTAATTGTTCAATTCAAAACACTATAATCATAAGTTACATTTTCATAACAAGTACCATATTAAGAATTACTTGAGAGTACATTTCCTGCTGTTAACCTTAGCAGCTACTAATACTTTAAAATGAAGACATTCATTCATTCATTCATTCAATCAGATGATGGCAGTCATATACAAGTGGGCTTAACTGTAATAAACTATTTAGGAAATCTAACTGAAAGGGAAAGTCTGTTGGATTACTGTCTGAAAAAAAAAAAAACACTTAACTGAAGAAAGCAAACCTGAGAACATTGCTTCCTAACAGTCACCACACCCCTGTTAATGAACAAATTCAATTTCACTGAAATTTCCACTCAAGAGACTCCATTTAGGATTAACTAGCAAAATGCCAGGCTGGGGGCATGGCTTAAGTGAAGTAAGAACAAATCCCATTTTAAGAAAGAAAGAGACAGGAAGGAGGGAAGGAGGGAAGGAGGGAAGGAAGGAAGGAAGGAAGGAAGGAAGGAAGGAAAGAGAGGAAAGAAAGAAAGAAGAGAACTATTCATCACAATCCTGTCTTATCCTGATTATCGCTATTAATACAGCCCTCTTTATACCATTCTGTTTTTCTTTCTTGTATTATTATTATTATTGCTCTATAACATTCTGTTTTCCTTTCTTGAATTATTATTATTATCATCATCAACATCATTATTAAGCTCTAAAATAGAATTCTCAGATATATGAACTGCATTAAAAATATATGGACAAACATATTTGTCATGAGACATTCCACAGATTTTTGTCAAAATATGAAATGGGTCCATGAACTATAAAAAGCTCAAGAAATAAATATACCTTTCAGGTAAAGAAGAAAGGCTTTAATGATGTATTGCTAAAGCCATTTCAAGTAACTTTTCTAGTATTAGTCTTTTTTATTTCTTCAAAATGCCTTTATGATTTGACTAGCACATTAGGAATGGAAGTCATAAAGTATCACCCCCCCAAAAAAAGGCAGTGCCTTAGAATTATGTTATATCCCTACCCAGTCTTGAACAAAGATTCCATTATGAAATCCAAGGTTTTCACAGATCATTTATATACGAAAATATGTGTTCAAGATTTTTAGTGCCGAACTTTTAAAAAAGTACTTTGAAACACAGGACCATTGCAAGATGATTTTTTAAAATAATCATCATCATCATCTAGGCCTTAAATAAATAAATAACAGAGCCTCCATGCTTTATATATGAAATTCCAATGTGTGATGTCATTGTGTAAGTTTACATTTCCCGCAACATCAAAATGTTCCATTCTGTCTTCAGAGTGGAATGCAGTCCTAATCATCAATGTGGACTAGGAATCATGGAACCCAGAAACTTGAGGGGAGATGGGAGAGAAGGATGGGAGGAATGGCAAGGATCAAGACGCGCTATTGGCCTCCCCAGCTATGTTGCATTGAAAGCTCTTCGCACAACTTAGAGATAATAAGAGGAAGAAGCCCAGCTGTCATTCAGAAGAATGGGGAGTATTGACACAGTTCTATAGGGAAGAGGCAAGCTGACCCTCTGCTACCTGACTCATCAGAAATAAGGGCACATCCAAAGATGCTTCGTTGTATTTGTAGGCTTCACAGTATCACATGTTTGTTCAAAGTTCTTATTCAGTGAAAGCCATTTCTAGGTTTCCTAAACCTGCTCTATATTCTGAAACCCTACATGTATGACATGGATGCCATTAGACAGAGGGCTGCCGCACCCACACACAGACTCCCCAAAAGTTGTGCCTCTTGGAAGAGCCACAAATACAAATTGTGTCTTCAGCTCCCTGGCTTCCCCTTTGCTCTAGCACAATGCACGTGGAAGCAGATTCTTCCCTCTGAACAGGAAGCTACTCGTGTCTCTCCTTGCTCCATGATACCTCTCCCTGCTTCTTCCCTCCCTCCCTCCCTCCTTCCCTCCCTGATGCACATCTGGTGAGCACGTGTGGCTGCTAATGAAGACATCACTTCATTCAGGGAGTTCCCAGTGACTTCCCACTGGCTTTTCCCTTTCCTTGGGCTGAACCAGTCAGAAAACCCAGTAAAGTCCTCTACTTCATGGAACTTGAATCTCCCTGGTCCCTGGGAAGAAATTATTTTTTTAAATGAAAGATGGAAGCAAATCCTTTCCAAACCCAACATTCCCTCCCCACCCCACAGTGGGTTGAATGCACATCCACAATCCTTTGAACAATACCAAATTGTTACACAGAAGGCATTTGCCCAGGAGACTGACTGGACTTTACCTAACAAGTGATCTACTTTAATACGATAACTTTGTGTTATGGGGTTATTTATTTGATGGGTGCCCAGGAACAAAAGTGCAGTAAACAATTAAGCTGTCTTGAAAGCACATACTTCGGTTTATTCTAAGTCTCTTCCCCGCCCCTTTTCTCAATTAAGCTGCTAATAGAGATGTTTTAAGTTTCTACAGGACCATATTAACTGCTGCTATCTGCATGAAACAGGATCAAACCAGCAGTCTCCTGAGAATGTCCCTTCTAAGTCTCTCAAATGCAATTTTATAGGTCTGTCTGAAATCACCATTATTTTTCTCTCAGTGTCTTTTAGTTGTTGTTTCTTTACCCTATACTTCGCAAATTATGAGTATGTTCTACCTATTCTATGAAAAAAGATTTCTAGAGACACTGAGGCTACAAAACAGAATTTGAGGAGTGTGTATATGCTATTCGAATGCCACCTAGCTTTTAATTTTTACAAGCTTTAGTCTGTGCATGTGTATTAATTTGGTAAAAGTTAATCAATGGAAAGAAACCAGTGTTTATATTTCAGCCTATCTCCCCCTCCTGTCCACAACATAGGGGTGTACAAACTCTGATAGCCATTCTCAGGGACAATGAAAGCTTTATTAAAGTCACTGAACTTCCAAAAGAGTCACTTAAAGCTACTTCAGTGAATAAATAAAACCAAGGAACATTTCAAACACCAAGAAATACAGAGCCAGAAAAATAGCATAAAAGAAAGAAGTGGGAATATTTGTTCATGTACCTAGAACCCAAACTAAATGATACCATATCCAGAAATAATTATAAATAAAATGCAATAGGCATATTAAAGTGAAAGAATCACAGTCCTTCCATTCATTTCACTTGTAAATAATCTCTTAGAAAAAAGTTAAAAAGCACCTCTCTCAACTAATGTAATTGAGAAACATCACAAATTTATACAACTAGCATTTCTATAAGTATCTTCCCGACTATCTTTACTTACTATAAAATATGAGTGGCCTAGGAAGATAACTCAAATTCTAAAGCGATGTTATGGGTAGTCATTCTTTCATGTTTATCCCTATCCCATTCAGAACTAGTCAGAAATATTTTTTTTAAAAAAAAAACAGCTAGAGAATTCTGGGATTTGTGTGTGTGTGTCTGCGCGCACCAGACCTGGGCTTGAACTCAACACCTTGGGCGCTGTCTCCTAAGCTCTTTGGCTCAAGGCTAGTGTTCTACAACTTTGAGCCATAACTCTGCTTCTGGTTCTGGAGGTTCATTGGAGATATGAGTCTCAGTGGCTTTCCTGTCCTGTCTAATTTTGAACTGTGATCCTCAGATCTCAGCCCCCTAAATAGCTGGGATGACAAGTGACAGCCACCAGTGTGCACAACTTAGAATGATGTCTCTTAACTGTTGATTTCTTTAGTCTTGTAGGAAATTGACCAAACTGGCAATAATAACAGTAAGTACAACCCAGTGAGTCATTTCCCCCAGCCTGGGGTAGTTCCATTTATAAATGATAATTGACCGCATTAGACATTCTGACACTTCACTAACTTAAACAACTTTTGGCATCCTAATACCCCTTCTGTATTTTCCAATAAAACTCAATGCCTAGAGATACTTAAGGTCAGTCTTCAAGGTAATGGACTAAGATCGCTGGGCTTGCCTCTTGACATTGGAATTGGCCATTACTCTGTAATTCTTTTGGGGTCATGTGTCAAAACTGGGGCTTGAACTTCGGGCCTGAGTGCTAGACCTTAGCTTTTTCACTCAAGGCTAATATTCTATCACTAGAACCCCAGATCCATTTCTAGCTCTTTGGTGGCTCATTGGAGATAAGCATCTCATAGACTTTGCTGTCTGGTTGGCTTTGAACTTTGATCTGAAGATCTCAGCCATCTGTGTAGCAAGGATCACAATTAGAAGCCACTGGCAGATGGCTTGGCGAGTAATTTTTTGTTTGTTTGTTTGTTTGTTTTGCCAGTCCTGGGCCTTGGACTCAGGGCCTGAACACTGTCCCTGGCTTCTTTTTGCTCAAGGCTAGCACTCTGCCACTTGAGCCACAGCGCCCCTTCTGGCCATTTTCTGTATATGTGGTGCTGGGGAATCGAACCCAGGGCCTCATGTATAGGAGGCAAGCTCTCTTGCCACTAGGCCATATTCCCAGCCCCTTGGTGAGTAATTTTTATGTGAACAAATCAGTTTAGCATGTGCACTTTATATATTTATCTGGATAAGCAAGAAACTCTACACAAAGTTTAAGATGCAGAGCTCCTGTGTTATTACCTTAATTCACACTGAGTCAAAGCTCATGTGTACTAACTTTATTCTGCTGTTCTTTCTTCCTTCCTTCTTTCCTTCCTTCCTTCTTTCCTTCTTTCCTTCCTTCCTTCCTTCCTTCCTTTCTTCCTTCCTTCCTTCCTTCCTTCCTTCCTTCCTTCCTTCCTTCCTTCCTTCCTTTCTTTCTTTGCGTATCAGTACTAGGACTTGAACTCAGGGCCTCTTGATCTCACTAGGCTGTTTTTTGTTGTTTGTTTGCTTTTCTGAACAGCCAAAGCTCTACTATGGGAGCCACAGCTCCAATCCCTTCATTTTTGCTGGTTAATTTCAGAGAAGAATCTCCAGGATTTGTCTGCCCTCACTAAATCTGAACCTCAGCTCTGTGATCCTCAGATCTCAGCCTCCAGATTAGCTAGGATTCCGGGCACCAGCTTTAAACAGATTCTTGATGTCGTTCAAATGCATTGTTATAAATGACATATTATGATCACAGCCGTATGCTCAGTATTTCAGGATGACAGGAGAAAGAAACACAAATTAAAGTAGTAGACTATTCACATGGTGATAACAACTTTGGGATTTGTTTAATGCTGATAAATAGAAGAGGATATTATTTCCCCCAAACAGAGAATTCATTTATTGTAGATTTGGATGTTTAAGTGAACACACACACATTCCATTCTTATCTCTCTTAAATACAACAGGATGACTGTAAGTCTTTGCCAGGCATGTCAATGATGCACACACAATAAAAAAGTCACTCTCTGGTGAAATTACATTCCCAATATTTCACAAAAATGGCAGTCACACCCTCAAACGAACATCAGTTAATATCAGCTGCAGAAAGGAAAGGAAGGAAGAAAATACTATAAGCCATTCTTTTTTCCTATCATGTGAACTCTCTCTGACCCTTGTGAGCTATTGAAGTATGCACTAAAGACAATTCAAATAAATAACATATAAGGTATGTACACTGACTAGCTATATAGATAGCAAGAGTGAATCTTGATAAGAGGAGGAGTTGATAGAAAGAAATTAACACCTCAAAGCCAGGTTTTCTGAATTGTCATTGAAAGCACAAGAAGAATTGCTATAAGTAGAAAGTAAACAATTCTATGACTTTAATCAATAATTGTGAGTTTCAATGTTCTGTGAGCTATTTGTAGCAAAAAGTACTAAGTGAAAAAATAAAGCTATCTTGTCTCTATAGTGACTTAGAAGTCACATATAAAACTGATTTGTTGACATAAAAATGACAACCCAAGCCAGTGCAGGTGGTTCATGCATATGATCCTAGTTACTCAGGAGGCTGAGATCTGAGGATTATGGTTCAAAGCCAGTCCAGGCAGGAAAAGCTAAGAGACTCTTATCTTCAAGGAACCAACAGAAAGCCAGAAGCAGAGCTATGGCTCATGTGGTAGAGTATTAACTTTGAGCTAAAGAGCTCAGGGACAGTGTGCCAAAGGCCTGAGTTCAAGCCCCAGGACTGGCATGAGTGCACACAGTCTCCAACATATGATAGAAGTTGGGAATGGTCAAATGTGCTAAAAACTGACCAGAGAAATTTCTCATTCAAGTGACATTTACCTTAAAAAGTTCTCTATTTTAAAAGTTAAACAGGGGGCTGGGGATGTGGCCTAGTGGCAAGAGCGCTTGCCTCGTATACTTGAAGCCCTGGGTTCGATTCCCCAGCACCACATACACAGAAAATGGCCAGAAGTGGCGCTGCGGCTCAAGTGGCAGAGTGCTAGCCTTGAGCAAAAAGAAGCCAGGGACAGTGCTCAGGCCCTGAGTCCAAGCCACAGGACTGGCAAAAAATAAATAAATAAATAAAAGTTAAACAGAAGGTTTTTAGTGTATGTGCTGATACACACTTATACTGATACTGATTTGAACACAGCCTAAGCACTGTCCCTTAACTATTTCTACTCCAGGCTGGTGCTCAAACATTTGAATCATACCTCATGGCTGAAAACCCTTTGTACAACTACTTAAAGATAATAAGAAGGAGGATGTGGGGAAGACAGAGAGAGAGAGACAGAAAGACAGAGAAGAGTGGTATTTGTTACATACATTCTACACTAAATGTCTTCTTTCTTTCCTTATTTCTGTCTTCCTATTTTCCTTCCTTCTTTCCTTCCTCTTTTCTTCCTTTCCTCCTCCTCCTCTTCTTCCTCCTTCTCTTCCTCCTCCTCTCCTCTTCCTCCTTCTTATTCTTCCTCTTCTCCTCCTCCTTCATTCCTTCCTCCCTCCTTCCCTTCCTCTCTTCCTTCCCCTTTGTCCTTACCTATAATCTTCCTAACTTTCACATCATATGATTTGAACATTCCTAAATCTTCAGTTATTTGCTTTGCTTTATTTCGTGGTGTCAATACTGTATTTCCTTCTTTTTTTGCTTCTTTCTTTCCCTTCGTTCCTTCGTTCCTCTCTCTCTCTTTCTTCCTTCTTTCTCTTTCTTTCTTTCTTTCTTTCTTTCTTTCTTTCTTTCTTTCTTTCTTTCTTTCTTTCTTTCTTTCTTTCTTTCTTTCTTTCTTTCTTTCTTTCTTCCTTTCTTTCTTTCTTTCTCCCAAGCCTATGCAGCTCTTACCCTTTTCCACATCCCTGGCAGGATAAAATGCCATTTCTAATCGTAAGTAATAAAGTCAAGGCATGTGAGCAATGATGGAAACTGTGAATTTTCCCAACACATCTGAGTCACTTAATATCCCCAGAAGTAATGCAGCCTCCCGAAAAAACAGAGAGATTCGAAAGGATATGATGATTTGATGGCTTTTCCTGTGTCTAAGTAAGATTGTCTATGACTAAATAATTTCTCAATTGCTACACTAGTGCCAGCCAAAACACACAGCTTTTAAAACATATAGTGAGGACTGTGTAAAGCCTCACTAAGTCAGCATGACCCAGATAAAAATGGATAGATTACAGACAAGGTCCTTTCTTGCATTCATTGATGATAGAAACACAACTGTAACATGGTTGCAACAATAAAAATTTTGACATGAATTAGTTGGCACATGCTGGTGGCTCACTCCTGTAATCCCAGCTACTCAGGAGGCTGAGATCTGAGGGTCACAGTTCAAAGCCATCCAGATAGAAAAGCCTGTGAGATTCTTATCTCCAAAAAGTCAGAAGTGGAGCTGTGGCTCAATTGGTACAACTCTAACCTTGAGCCAAAAAACAAACCAAAAAAAACCAATAGGCAGCACTCAGGCCTTGAGTTCAAGTACCAGTATTAGCACAAAGAGAAAGAAAGAGAAAGAGAAGAAAATGAGACAGACAGGAAGGAAAGAAGGAAGGAAGGAATGAAGGAATGAAGGAACGAAGGAAGGAAGGAAGGAAGGAAAGAAGGAAGGAAGGAGGAGAGAAGGAAGGAAAGTAGGTTGGTTTTTCAGAATATGTTAAAAACTTGATATGGTTCGCATAAAAGAAGAAACTGCATACACTTGACATAAAGCTCAAATAATTGCTGGGTAGAATAAGGGTGGCATGATGTCAACATTTTAAAATCAGTACAAATTTATCCAGGTCCAATACACACATTCCATTTCTTTCACTCCTTTGTAATCTTCCACATTTTGAATGGCAAAAATACACAAAGGACAATGTAGTAAGAACTCTACATTCCAGCAACCAAAGTTAACCAAAGAAAAGCCATTTACTTACTCAAGAAATGTTCATTGGATGTCAACTTCTCAGGCCGGAAATGCTTCAGTGATGTTGGAAGTGAGATCCGGAAGCTACAACAGAAATGAACATGGCTTCCTCACCTTGCTGATCTTAACATTATTATTATAAACAGTAGGTACACAGGTTTTCAATTTTTTTTAAATAATTACTTAGAATTTCATGTCACGCCATCTTGATCAAACAGGACAGTCTGTGATACTGTGCTAAATGAGATATATTTGCTTCATTTCCTCAGGACAATTAAACATGCATCAAGTGTATTTGAAACCAGATCCTGGGGTGTGTGTGTGTGTGTGTGTGTGTGTGTGTGTGAAAGAGAGAGAGAGAGAGAGAGAGATGGTCATTTAAACCATAATTATGGAAACACCTTGAAATAAATATAAAGACCAGCAAGAAAAAAATAAATTGACTTTGTTAATATTTGTTCTTTAGAAGTTAGCCTTATGAAAAACAAATATAGAGTTAAAAATACGTATCATCTTCTTAACTTCCACAGTATGGTTTTAATATTGGTAAGTTTTCAACTTTTTCTTTTGTGGTGTCAATACTGGGGCTTGAACTCATGGCCTGGGGGCTATCCCTGAGCTATTTTGTTCGAGGCTAGCACTCTCACCACTCGAACCACAGCTCTGCTTGCTGCTTTTTGCTGTTGTTGGAAATGAGAGTCTCATAGACTTTCCTGCCTGGGCTGGCTTCAAACTGCAATCCTCAAAGTTTAGCCTCCTGAGGCACTTGGATTGCAGGAATGAGCCACTGGGGCGGAGCCTACTTTTCACCTTCTAAAATGTAAGACACTTTGTTTTGAAACAATATAAAATCAATATGAGCTCAGATTTACAATTTATAAATTCTTTTTTTTTTTTTTTGGCCAGTCCTGCGCCTTGAACTCAGGGCCTGAGCACTGTCCCTGGCTTCTTTTTGCTCAAGGCTAGCACTCTACCACTTGAGCCACAGCGCCATTTCTGGCCGTTTTCTATATATGTGGTGCTGAGGAATCAAACCCAGGGCCTCGTGTATCCGAGGCAAGCCCTGTTGCCACTAGGCCATATTCCCAGCCCAGTTTATAAATTCTTAAGTACTTAAGGATGGGAAAAAGGACAAAGTAATTACATAGAGCAAAATGAAGTAATTACATATAACAACATATTGTTATATAGTATGATGTCCTCAATTACTCATAGTGTACATGAATTGTCTCTGATAATTTAAAAACTGGTGATGCTTCAGTGTTTCCGTATTAAATATTTACACAAGCAATATGCCTAGGATGCATCTCAAAACTTCCTCCAAGCTAAGCCTGGTGATATACACCTGTAATCCCAGCACATGAGAGGCAAAGACAGAAGAACTAGAAGGATGAGAAGGCCAAGAAGAAAATTGCCATTGATGTTGGGAAAGCTTTGTAAAGGATGGAGACACATGAAAAACTCCACAATGGAACTCAAAGCATTGAATACAAAATGAAACCTTAGCCCAGTGTCAGTGACTCAAACCTGAAATCCCAGCTACTCAAGAGGCAAAGATCTGAGGGCCAGCCTGGACAGAAAAATCTTTGAGACTCTTATCTCCAACGAACCATCAAAAAGCCAGAAGTTGGCTGGGAATATGGCCTAGTGGCAGGAGTGCTTGCCTGCTATGCATGAAGCCCTGGGTTCGATTCCCCAGCACCACATATATAGAAAATGGCCAGAAGTGGTGCTGTGGCTCAAGTGGTAGAGTGCTAGCCTTGAGCAAAAAGAAGCCAGGGACAGTGCTCAGGCCCTGAGTTCAAGCCCCAGGACTGGCAAAAAACAACAACAAAAAAGCCAGAAGTGGAGCTGTGATTCAAGTGGTAGAAAAACTAACTTTCAGGGGAGAAAGCTAAGGAATAGCACCCAGTCCCTGGGTTTAAACCCCAGTACCAGCCCAATTTTTAAAATATGAATAAATAAATGTGAAATATTAATATACATTTATGGAAACAACAATACTTAAGTAAAAGATATTCTGCTCGATAAAATATCTGGAGTAGTTTGTAAGGAAATAATCAGGAACTTTTATTTACAACAACATATTTCAGGATCTTCCTGTGCTACATCACAGACTAGTAAATTTGAGTATGGCTTGTTTCATTTAATGTATTAGTGATCACATTTAACTGTTTAAACTGAAATTTCAAAAATAAACACTAATAGTCTTCTTATAAAGCAACAAGTTAGTCACCAAAGCTGTTTCACATCCCATCATGCAGAAGATATAGTATGGAGCACTTTAACTATAAAGTAAGTAATTCATACCTGATTTAATCATTTCAAGTGTGTATTTTCAAATGTCACCCAAAATTAGTTACAAAGTACATCTACATAATTTTCATACAAATAAAGGACTGAAGATATTCATGTGACAATACAAACTATACGAGTGGCAAGCATAGTATTTCCTTTGGTTCCAATAAACACTCATTTTTGTTGGTGTAGTTAATATTATCAGTATGAATTTGCTGGGTGCCAGTGGCTCACGCCTGTCATCCCAGCTACTTAGGAGGCTGAGATCTGAGGATCGTGGTTCAAAACCAGCCCAAGTAAGAAAGTCTGTAAGACTCTTTTCTCCATAGAACCATCCAAATAGCAGAAATGAAAGTGCTCACCTAGAGCAAAAAAGCTCTGGGATAACACCCAGGCCCTGAGTTCAAGTCCTAAGACCAGGAAAAATATACTCAGTATGTACTTCCTTAGTATCATATCTACAAAGAAGTAGTAATAAAATAATTGCTCAGTTTTGATCTGGAATCTGTGTAGTAGCTCACATTCTCCACACTAGAAGGAATGTTACAAAGTTGACTTAAGTCTTCAACTATTTCAAGCTATGGATCAGACTGGACTATATTCAAGATTTTATAGATAATGTCGTTATGATGTTCTCCATATCCATCGAAACAATTCGGTTGTATAAAATGCTACATTTACTGTTCTGTTCATTTCAATAATAACTGGTAATAGTAAATTCTAAAGTTCAGCTGTAGGCTACATAAATTAAACAAAAGAACATTATTTCCTTTGACTATTTTCAAGTCATTTAGTTTCTTTGCGTGTTTCCACGTGCTAGTGTGAAAAAAAATCAAAGAAAATCTACCGGTGTGTGTTTTTCATAGTCACCTTTGATTCTAGCACAAACTATTTTATTCCAGCTTTGTCTTTCATTCCCCGTTACCACATGGAGTTAGCGTTTGGACTCTCAACTCCTCAAGATGCCCTTTTCCTCCTTTGTAAAGTACAGGAATCTTCCACAAAAGGGATTGGAAAAAAATATGCTGCTTATAATCAGCTTATTGCCACATGCTTGTATTCCCAGCCACTCATGGAGAGTGGTAGGAGGATCATGAGTTCAAGGCCAGATCCAGCAAAGTTAATGAGATCTTGTCTTTCAAAACAAAACAAATTACAAGGCATAAATAGGCCAGGAGCTCACAATAGACCAATCCAATAGACTCTCCATTCTAACGAATCAGCAAAATGTCCCATTGAAGGCTCAACTTAACTAGCAGAATGCCAGCTGTGAGCAAGCTAGCTGAGAGAGAGAGAGAGAGAAAGAGAGAGAGAGAGACAGACAGACAGACAGACAGAGACAGAGAGACCCTGAATTTAAGTTGTGAGTTCATGTCCTGGTAGACACACACACACACACACACACACACACACACACACACACGTCCTATCTAATACTTATTAAATTTTAATTACTATAGCTTCAATGTGAATAGTAAGAGATCATCCCAGAGAACTACAGGCAGTGACATATACATGCAATTCATATTGTTCCCTGTCAGAGGCGGAACAGGACTGACTTTTGGCATTGTATTTTGAACTACTGAAAAGAAGAGATGAATTGTCTCCCCAAACTTTCTGGTTCATACATTTCCTGTTGAAAGGAAGTAATTGTTTTTGTTTAAAGGAAACATCCTGGGTTAAATTAAGCAAGAGTCCTCTATTTTCTGTCAGCAGAAGGCAAACGCAGAGAGGTAAAAAGGTCAATCGGTATCAGGAAGCCAGCAACTAACCAGTATTTATTGGTTGCCTCGTGTGTTCAAATATTGGGAACACTATAGAGGAATGGAGCATATCTGGGTGTCTGAACCACTTTTCTTTTGGGTTCCAACAGTTTGTACAGTTTGTATATTGTGCAAATCTGATGCACCAACACTTTGCTAAACACCTAACAAATGCATAGAATAAATAATAAATGCATAGAATAAAATGCATAGAGGAAAGGCATCTTTCTAACTCAAAAGGATGGAGCTAAGAAATCCTCAACTCTTTATGAAGCCCCCACCCCCAGCAGTCTAAGTTTGCCAGCTGAACTTCTGTCAGAGGTTCTGACTAGGTTCTCACAACTCCGTCTTGTAAAGTAGGGGGGCTTTTCTATGTTTTTAGTATCCTAATGCTATATTGGGATGATAAATGTTCCCTAAAGGTCTATATGTTCAATTAGTTCTTAGCTGTGGTGCAATTGGAAGGTGGTAGAGCCTTGAAGGGGTGTAGCCTATGATTCATTGGTGATGAGAGTCTCACAAACTTTTCTACTTGGGCTGGCTTTGAACCCCCGTCCTCAGATCTCAGCCTCCTGTGTAGCTAGGATGACAGGCGTGAGCCACCAGTGCCTGACTTCATTTAACAACTGTGTATTAAGTACTCATATACCAGGAACCCAAACAGACGCCAGTACACAAAAGACAAAGCAAATTCCACTTCCTGGAGACTTGGCTAAGCTGAGAAACAGAGTATAATATATGCTTGCATCCAATAGACAAGGAAAATGGCATGTATTAACAATATAGTTTGTATAACAATAGACTTATGCACAAGCTACGCTAAGTCTCAAAATATTGTTGTTGCTTTGCCATTCATGGGGCTTGAACTCAGGGCCTAGGCACTGTCCCTGAGATTCTGATTCATCAGGATCAACTCTATTTCATCCTCTTCACTTAAAAACTATTGGTGCCTCTGTCAACCAACTAGCCTTGTTTGAAGACACTACAATCTTCAAAAGGAGTTTTACAGAGCATATACCATGCCAAACTCAATGTCAAATGACTCCATGATTGACTCTAAGGAGATATTTTTTTTTACCCATCATTCTGCCCAGCTGGGAAAAAAATGCTCAATAATGAGCATGTGAATAAATGAATGAACAAATGAATGAATCAAATGAACGATCTGCCACTCTGTTACCATCTTGAAAGAACGTGAAACCGAAGAGAAGATTGGAAGGAGTGAAGAGAAGATTGGAAGGAATACATCTCAATTTCACTTTTGTTTGTGATTGTTTCATTTTTACATTTTTTCTGCATCAACTGTGTGCATTGAAAATTGTCACTGGAGTACAGCCATTGTTGGTTCACGCCTGTCATCCTAGCTACTCCAGAGGCTGAGATCTGAGGATCCTGGTTCAAAGTTAGCCTTGGCAGCAAAGTCTGTGAGACTCTTATCCCTAATGAACCACTAGAAAACCAGAAGTGGAGCTGTGACTCAAGGTAGAGTGTTAGCCTTGCCAAAAAGAAGAGAGAAGGAAAGAAAAAGAAAGGAAACGAAAGCTCAGGGACAGCACCTAGCCCTCGGAGTTCAAGTCCCAGGATCTGCGTGCGTGCGTGCGTGCGTGCGTGCGTGTGTGTGTGTCCTGGGTCTTGAACTCAAGGCCTGGGCACTATCCCTGAAATGCTGTGCTCAAGAATAGCACTCCTACCCCTTGAGCCACAGCTGTACTTGTGGCTTTTTAAAATGTTTGTAGTTAATTGGAGATGAGAACTTTCTTGCCTGAGGCTGGCTTCGAAATGCCATCCTCAGATCCCAGCTTCCTGAGTAGCTAGGATGGGCAGGAGTGGACCACAGGTACTGGGCAGGTGAGCAGTTAACTCTTTAATGATGGAGACCATGATGTGCAGCTGTGGGGCATGGAAGGCACAAGCCCCTTGGTTGGCTGTTGATAAAGACTAAAGCTAGAAAGAACTATCATTAGAGAGAAGTCCGAGTGGGTGGTTTCCATGAGAAAGAGCTATTACAGGTGTGTTTCTAAAGAATAAGAAATAAAATTTAAAAAAATTAGAAAGGGGTTGGGAAATTCACACTCTGCCCAGGTCCTGGGAAATCCCTTCCAATTTTAATCTCCCAGTTGTCTCTGGAGTAATTCAACTGGGCTGTGTCTGAATGCAAACCTTGGGTTTCCTATGCTCTAGTAGCTATGATAGGTCTGTTGTCAAGCTGTGGTTGTTTGGGGTTTTGCTGTCTATCTGCAAAGAAGGCTTGTGGTTATGTCTAGCCCAAATGTCTTATGTTTCAAATTGCGTGGTTTACCCCCCCTCCCCTGTCTCTCATCCTTGTGGCTGGCACAGTCCCTTGACAGGAAATGAGAGATTTATTTTATCTGGCCTGAACTACATTATTCCTTCCTGCCTACTGGTGTTACTTCATTCGAAAGAACATGACTTTGTGCTCCCTGTCTGTCGGAGGTCAATGCCTAAGGGTAATAGACCCATCGAAGAGAGAGGAAGAGAAAATAAGGAGAGGAGGAGTAGAATAGAAAATAACAGAGCAAAACAAAATAATAATAAGTAATGAAAGTAGTCATGTGAAAGTTAAACTTGCAACAGATCTGAATGTGCTGGCAGACTTGGAAAGGGATCCATTCTAAAGAGCCGAAAGAATAAGAAATAAAAAATAATAATAAATAAATAAATGAAACCACCCTTCCAGATGTTGTAGAGTTATAATGACAGTGTGACGAAATCTATGTTTCAAATCCAAATTTAACTTGAACAGTTACCTAGAAGAAGGGGTTTGTAAAAGTTTATTAGTTAGTAAAAGTTTATTAGTGTGGTACCATCATTGCAGTGTCTTTTAATCATTTCATTGAAGTAATTATTAGAATGTTAATATTCCTTGGGTTTACATGATAATATAAAGGAATTAAATAAGATTGCATACAAATATTAAATTCACATTAGTTATAGAAACATAAAGTTAGCCAGGAGCTAGTGATTCACACCTGTAATCCCAGCTACTTAAACAACTGGATCTCAGTTCCAAGCCAGCCCAAACAAGAAATTTAGTGAGACTCTTATTTCCGATTAACCAGCAAAATTCCAGAAGTGGAGCTGTGGCTCGGTAGTAGATGGTCTTCCTTGACTGAATAAGAGACAATGCCCAGGCCTTGAGTTCAAGTTCTAGTACTGGCACCAAGACACACACAAGTTAAAATAAATGCTACTTAATTTTGGAACTTGGTTCTACAGAGGAAATTTTAACATTTGCTCTGAATTTCAATATAGCAAGATATATATATATATATATATATATATACCAAAACTGCATCTCTAAACATATTCATACTTCTCTTTTCTTTTCATTTTTCCCTTTGGGAGTTAGGAATAAAAGTTTTTGGTTACTGTCAATTCCTGTGGTTTCAAAGTTTCATCAAGATAAACACTCTCACATATGTTGGAAGATAGTGAGTGACTTGTGGAAAATTTCTGGGGTAGTTTTAAATACTAGGTGGCAGGAAGGAAATCACCTATTTCTCTACTGATCCATCTACATTTAAAACTATGTGGTTATTATTATGATTATTATTTGTGTATGTGTGTATCTGTCCTAATCCTAGAGCTTGGAACTCAGGGCACGAACATTGTCCCTGAGCTTTTCTGTTCAAGGTTAGAGCTCTACGATTTGAAGCCAGATCTCTACTCCCAGCTTTTGGGTTGTTAGAGATAAAAGTCTCATGGACTTTCTTGTCCTGGCTGGCTTTGAACCTCCATCCTCAGATCTCAGCCTCCTGGGTAGCTAGAATTATGGACGTGAGCCCCTGGAACATGGCCTATTATTACTATTTTTAAGCAGTTGGACAAAAGGGCTTCAATTCAATATCTTCCATTATTCTGTTCCATTTCCCCAACCTTATTCATTCCCCTCGAGTTGCATAATTCAACTTTTACATGAATACAATGACCACTCCTCCTCCCTCCATTTATCTGCCCCCTTCTCTTGACTTTCTCCACAGTAAAACAAAAACACCCCTCATCTATGTTCATTGCTGTACTCTTCACCATAGCCAAGTTATACAGAGCCCCGGTGCCTGACAATGGATGAACAGGCCCGGAAATATCATCTCTATAGGTACACACACACACAATAGAATTCTACTCATCCATCAGAAATAATAATACTATGTCATTTGCAGGGAAATGGTTGGGGAAAATACATTGAGAAGTAACACAGGCTCAGAGAAACAAAGGATGTATGTTTGTTCTCATATGTGGAAGTTAGATCTGAACTATAAACATGTAGGAAAATATATACAAGGTAATATACATACAGACACAAATTAGCTAAAGTATGGATTCCAATGGTGCATCTCCTATGAACAACTAATAGCTGAACAAAATGAATACCATTTATCTGCATTTTGCCTATTCTTTTTTAATAGGCAAAAATACAGAAAATGGACGGAATAGAAATAAATTTTAAACACAACCAGAAAGATTTAGGAAGACAATAGGACATTAAGACATTAGGATCTGGTCCACAAGGCCATATTTTTTTATACCCAGAAAATTATTTTATATGAATATTCCACTTTGGGGCAACATTATGAAATTTATTGTGCTAATGAGGTTTCATTATGTGCTTGAAGCATAGTTCATGCTGAAATCAGAGGATATTCTTTTTTTTTTTTTTTTGGCCAGTCCTGGGGCTTGAACTCAGGGCTTGAGCACTGTCCCTGGCTTCTTTTTGCTCTACCACTTGAGCCACAGCGCCACTTCTGGCTTTTTCTATAGATGTGGTGCTAAGGAATCGAACCCAGGGCTTCATGTATGCAAGGCGAGCACTCTACCACTAGGCCATTCCCAGCCCCAACCAGAGGATATTCTTAATGATACTTTAAGGAAGTCTTACTAATTGTGATGACTCTGAGTGGGCATTACCATGTAATAGGCCACAGACCAAGGTGAGCAAATCGTAGATAGATCTTTTGTCTCTTCATGCAAATATCCCAGCTTACAACATTATCTAACTAGAAACGACACCTCAAAATCATCTTTTTTTTATTATTTTTTTAAATTTTTTACAGGGTGGTCTAAATAGAATTCACTCCCAAATACTAAAAAGTAGGTGGCATGATTGTGTAACACATTCAACAAAATCTCACATTTGGACACCAAATCCTTGAAAGACAGGGCAAATATACTTTATAGGCATTGTTTTGAAAATTTCTGATGGTGAATTCTTAAATAGAGCCCTAAAGAGCGAACAAACACAGGAAAGTGATCTTTTTGTCTTCAAAGCTCACTTACTATTCTGGGCTAAGAGTTAAAATAGTAGATTCCATACATTTTGGATGTATAATGCTTCTTATCTGTACATAGTAAGAGTTATACACAGAAACAGCTTCTGTGTTCTTCAAAAGCTAAAAAGACACTGGGCCATGATGGCTTATACTTGTAATCCAAGCTACATTGAACGTTGAGTTCTCAGGATAATGGTTCAAAGCCAGTCTGGGCAGGAAAGTCTCTAAGATAATTGTTTCCAATTAAGTAGCCACAAGTTAGACCTGGAGATGTTGCTCAAGTGGTAGAGAACAAATCTTGAGAGAAAAAATGCACAAAAGGAAGGAAAGAGAAAGAGAGAGAGAGAGACAGAGAGAGAGGAAGGGACAGAGGAGGGAAGGGACAGAGGAGGGAAGAAAGGAAGGAAGGAAGGAAGGAAAGAAGGAAGGAAGGAAGGAAGGAAGGAAGGAAGGAAGGAAGGAAGGAAGGAAGGAAGGAAGGAAGGAAGGAAGGAAGGAAGGAAGGAAGGAAGGAAGGAAGGGTGGGCCACCAAATGATCTTGTAATTCTGACTTTTGTTATATGCTTAAGAGAAATGTAAATGTATACACCCCTCAGAAGATATAGACCTAAATATTCATAGCAAACTGATTCATACTATCCCCAAGGTGGAAACTATTCAGGTACCATCAACTGAGAAATGAATATATGAACATAGTATATCTCTACACTGACTATTCTTTGGGAATTAAAAAGACATGGAGGATTGAACTATATCACAACTTGAATGAACCTTGACCAGACACAAAACACCATGTGTGTGATTGTCCCTCTTTGGTTCCCTTTATTTGCAATATGCAGAAAAGGCAAGCTCATAAAAGCAGAGAATAGTGGTTATCACTTGCTGTGAGGAACAAAAGATGAAGAGCGATTGGTACTGAAGATGGAATTTCCATTAAGGTTCTAAACAGTCTAGGATATTGTGGGGATGATTGCACAACTGTAAACACATTAAAATGATTGGATCTTACATTTTAATTATGTTCTACAACTGTGGTTCCACAAAGCAGAAGAGGCTAGCTCAGTGGTAGACGGCTTGACTAACAGATGCAAGAACACAGCATGGCAAGAATGAAAACCAAAACCAAGAGCAAACAGAAGCCAACACAAAAAGCAGGAGAGGCAAACCTTTGCATCTGTACATATCACGAGCGAAGGCAACACAGCCCTAATCATAGGAGAAACCATTGCACAAGTCATGGTCCATGAAACAGCACAAAGCTCATTCTCTTCTCTCAGTTTCCCCTCTGGATAAGCAATGTTTGGGAATTCTGGGACAAGTTTCATTTTGGAATCGCTGAGAATGCTTAGATGTCCTTGAAATTGAAATTTATTATAAAAATAAATGAGACCCACAAACTACAAGTCTCTGTGCTCAGTGCTAAACTACCTGCTTTGTATCTCCATCTCAGCGGACCAGTGATTTGTATACTGCATAGCCAACCACACACACACACACACACACACACACACACACACACACACACACACCACCTCTAAAGCAATAGGAAATGGGAGAGTTATATTCTAAGTCCTTATGGGTGTATTAGCATGGAAAGTGTAGAATTCTCTGCTTCCACTAATTTAGGTTTTCATGTTCAGAGGTAAAGTTGCCCAATGGATAAATTGGTAAATCTTCCAGCCCACCATTCGAGAAAAAGAAATCATTATTTCATGGTGAAGAATCAGGAAGCAATCTGATGTTCTGTGCCCTTGATATTTCTCATAGGTATATGTATATATACACACGTGTGTACATGTATGCACATGTGTAATATACATATGCAAGATACATATGTGCATGCATCTAGGCACATGTGTATATGTAGTGTATTGTATGCATATGCGTATGTATATATGTGTGTGCACATGTGTTTGTCCATTACACATGAGTGTATATATGTACATGTATACATATATTACGTGTAATATGAATATGCATTATACATTTATATACCATGTATCATTATACATTTGCATGTTACATTATGTGGCGTATTTTAATAGGTTGTTGTATCTATTACTGTATATTCCTATGTTATATTATACATATATATCTACCTATTTTTTTTCCTTTTAGGAAGACTGCTAGACGCGTCATAACAGACAGGAGCAGTATTACAAAGGATCGTATCTCTGTGAGCCCATGGGCCCTACAATCCGGAATAGCCCACCGATGTTTCTCCCCTCAAAGTGCCTCGGAAGTGCCTTGCGAACCAAACACCCGTGTTTCTGTTGGGATCGGCCCAGGAAAGCAGAGCCAGTGCAATTTGTCCGCGTTTTATAAACTGCCATCTGGCAGGGGTATAGCAACATGTGAGATCTTCACAGGACTCTTGTTTTTCTACTATCTGCTGGGGAACTAAAGAGATCACCAGACTGCCGGGCTGCCTGCCAGATGGTAAGCAGGTATGTTTATGAGTTTAAGATGCTTATTTTTTTTCCCCCCAGTGCTTTCCCATGCTGTGGGCTCCAAGGCAGAGAAGGGGAGAAGGAAAAGGGAGTAGATGCATAAGCGACTAGATACAATTGTGACACTTGTCTGGAAAGTGTGTTGAAATGGCTTGTCCCCCCCAAGTCCACCCTGAAATATTTTCCATCAAGTCAAAGGGGAAAACAATAATCACCAGTCATATGGTTGTAGGATTTTTTTTTCGAAATGCTTCCTCCTTTTTTTTTTTCCACTTTGCATAAATGAACAGGTTTAGAGTCACTTTGCAGCTCCGTGGAGGAGCTGACATGCGTTATTCGGAAATCCTGATCATTGTCAACAAGCATTTGGTGAGAGCACAACCTGTGCCTGGTTGCTAGGCTAGCCATTTTGGTGAAATAAAGTATGGGGCTACTTGGATTTCACGTTGGTGATTTCACTAAACCATGGGCCTGGTTGCTGGGGGCTGGTCCCTGTAATCCTAAGAGACTCAGGAGGCTGAGATCTAAATTAGGCTCATGATTCCAACCCAACTCTCAGGCAGAAAAACCCATGGCACTCCTATTTTTCATTAACCAGCAAAATGGGTGGGATGGAGGTATGGTTCAAGTGGTAGAGCTCTGGCCTTGAGTGAAAAAGCCAAGAAGAAAACAAGAGGCTCTGAGTTCAAGCCCCAGTCCTGGCACTACAAAATCCCTCTCATAATCAATGATTAGACTGGAATCTGTCAGTAGTCATTATTAGAATGGCTTCTGTGAATAGAAAGGGGCATTGTAAAAATTTGACAGATATTAAATGAATATTAGCATAAAGCATGTCTCCAATACAGAAGGCTTCCAAATTAAGTTTTGAAACACAGTGCAGCAATAGGCCAGTGATGTGATCAGAAATTCACTGAGCTTCATATCAATTCATCTACCAAGCAGAGGTGAGAGCTCAAGATTTGGTGATTGTTGGGAAATTGCCAACATAAGAAATGCCAATCATCTGACGAGTACATAGTTGCTCAATAAATGAAGCCAATTGTATTATTAACCATGTCAGCTAGACAGCCCTCTTTCTAGTTTCAATCTCTACAGTAGAATTTTCTGGCCAGAATATTTAAATAGATATTTAATCTTGTACATTTGTAGGTTTCACTTCCTGTAAGGAATATATATATATAATATATATATATGTGTGTGTGTGTGCATTTCCTGGCAAATACTTAGCTATATGGGTGTATTTATTCATAAAAGTAGATGTAATGTAGCCATTCTCAAGACATTAGATAAATATATGGACTTAAAAACTCAGTGGTTCAGGTTTGAGAAGGTGGCTTAGTGCTAGAGGGCTTGCATAGGATACAAGAAGCCCTGGGTTCGATTCCTCAGTACTACATAAACAGAAAAAGCTGGAAGTGGTGCTGTGGCTCAAGTGGTAGAGCACTAGCTTTGAGCACAGAGAGGTTCAGGGACAGTCACCAGGCCCAGAGTTCAAACCCCATGACTGGGGGAGGGAGGCACAAAAAACAAAGAAAACTCAGTAATATTAATGACCACATGCTCATAAAAGTTTCTGTTTTTGAATGGGTATCTTGTGCAATTACAGAACATATCTGTGTCCTTATCAATACAAAATAGAAAATAAAACTGATTTCCTACAATGGCTATGAGAATTGTGCTTGTTTCTGCATAACACATTGCAGATTTCTGGCAGCAAATAAATGAATAAAAATATTCTAGTCAGGCACCAGTGGCTCACATCTGTCATCCCAGCTACTCAGGAGGCTGAGATCTGAGGATCACAGTTCAAAGCCAGCCTGGACAGGAAAGTCCATGAGACTCTTACCTCCAATGAACCAAAATAAGACAATGAAAGTGGCTCAAAGTGGTAAAGCACCAGCCTTGAGCAAAAGAGCTCAGGCTCAGTGCCCAGATCCTAAGTTCAAGCTCTACCACGAACAAAAGCTAAAATAAAATAAAACAAAATAAATTCACTTCCCTTCCCTTCATGTCCTCCACCTATAAGTTCAATTCTATTTTGTCCATCTTAACCTCCTTGTGGAAATTGAGGAATGCATATCTTTGCTTCTACCCAATTACACTCCTTTTTTTTTTTGGCCAGACCTGGGCCTTGGACTCAGGGCCTGAGCACTGTCCCTGGCTTCTTTTTGCTCAAGGCTAGCACTCTGCCACTTGAGCCACAGCGCCACTTCTGGCTTTTTCTATATATGTGGTGCTGAGGAATTGAACCCAGGGCTTCGTGCATGCTAGGCAAGCACTCTACCACTAGGCCACATTCCCAGCCCCCAGTTAAACTCTTAATATCATAACTTTTTAACAGGGTAACTTTTCTTCTTAGCTACATGTTTCCACTCTTTATTTTATTTTTGTTTTTATGTTCTGATATTGGAGCTTGGTACTGTCCTTTTAACCTTATTACTCAAGTCTCATGCCACAACTCCAGTTTGGGATTTTTGCTGATTAACTGCAGATAAGAGACTCACAGACTTTTCTCTCTAGGCTGGCTTTGAACTGTGACCCTCAGATCTCAGCCTCCTGAGTAACTAGGATTACAGGCGTGAGCCACTGGCACTTGGCTTCTACAAACTTTTAAAGTTCAGAAAATAAATTTAAAAATACCTATGCATATATATTATATCACTATCTGTCTATTTATTTATCTATCATCTACCTATCTACCTATCTATCTATCTATCTATCTATCTATCTATCTATCTATCTATATCTGTCTATCTACTGAACTTACAACCCCGCACGAGCAACTCAATGTCAACTGAGGAAAAGAAAAAAATGCCAGGAAAACCAGTTGATGATAACTAAACAGATCATGCTTTTGATGAAGTTGAAGACATCTTTGTTATTCAGTTGTCTTCGACCTTTCGTGCAGTAAAAGTCAACAAAATCATTATTTAAAAGGATGTAGCCAATGATTATTATTATTACTATTTTTTATTTTTTGGCCAGTCCTGGGCCTTGGACTCAGGGCCTGAGCACTGTCCCTGGCTTCTTTTTGCTCAAGGCTAGCACTCTGCCACTTGAGCCACAGCGCCACTTCTGGCCGTTTTCTGTATATGTGGTGCTGGGGAATCGAACCCAGGGCCTCATGTATACAAGGCAAGTATTCTTGCCACTAGGCCAGATCCCCAGCCCCAATGATTATTTTTGTATATATTGAGAATCTCTATTGTGTATCTTCTAAGTTTCAGTGTTTCAAGTTTTCCTTATCACAAGTGAAAGAGAGCACTCTATAAAAATGACTTGAATATAAATATATAAATAATATATAAGTATAAATATATGAATATCAGAGTAAATAATAGAAGAAGCAGAGGATAGAATGGAAATTTATTATCAAAGTATATAGGAAAGAGATAGTGCAGGTTTTTACGAGAATATGAGCCACAAAAATGCCCGGACTCACAGTGCTCTGAGCTGAATGCACCTTGAATAAAGAATATAAGGGACAGCTGTGGTGTGTGTGTGTGTGTGTGTGTGTGTGTGTGTGTGTGTGTGTATAGATTCTGGAGCTTGAATTCAGGGCCTGGGAACTGTCCCTAAGCTTCTTTTGCTCAAATCTAGTGCTCTACAATTTGAGCTACAGTTCCACTTCCAACTTTTTGCTGGTTCATTGGAGATAAGAGGCTCATGGGTTTTCCTGGCTCTGGCTGATTTTGAACTGCAATCCTCAGATCTCAGCCTTCTGATTAGCTGGGATGACTGGTATGAGCCAGTAGCACCCAGCTCAGGACGCACTTTCTTGCTGTAGAATGGTACCCATGACACAAATTACCATACACAATTTGAGAAATGGTCAATGATGGTTGCAATCATATTTTTTTTCTTTAACTAATGAGTGGATAAATCTCCTTGACACAAGAATGGCTTCGTTCTCCTGAGCCAGTTCTTCAAGCTGTGCCAACTCTAACACACGCCCCTTCCAGGAATGGCACCTAGCCATCCTGGCAAACAGAATCCGAGCAAAGAAAATATGAAATTTCTCTTCAAAACATAAGTGGAAAGATGAACGCAAAGCCAAGCAAAAAAAATTTTTTTTAAGTATCCAGATTCAATATGCACATTGTTAAATGTCACTTCATAGTAAGACACTTTGTGAAAGTCAAGCGAACAGGGACGTGTCCAAATAAGGAGGGGAGAGATGGGAGAGAGACAAAGTATCACCTTGTTAAAAAGGATCAGCAAAAATAAAAGAAAATCTTCAAGGAGAGTACAGAAGTTTCTGGTCATAGCTGTTCCTTAGGGGGAGAAAGGAGCAAAGGTGAGCCAATGGAGATTTGAGGATGGGAGGAGCCATCTTTCTTATCCACCTCTTTATACTGTTTAAATTCTACACTGGAGAAATCAGTGAAATAATTTGAAGTATTAAGAAAAAGTGGGGTAGGATCAATAGGGTGAGGGATAGGTGAATGGAGAGAGGAAGAATGGAGAATACAGTAATAAAATCCAATGTGTAGCCTACAAAATTAAGAAAATTGAGGGAAGGGGATGGGGTTGAAAGGGGTAGCATTGATAAGAGGAATAGTATTCATAAACTGCTTTGTTGAATGGCAACTCCTTTGTACAACTACTTAAAGATTCTTTTTTTTAAAGATGAGGATAAAGATGCAGTTTGAATGGATGGTTCTGGATATCAAAGTACTGTTTTATTTGGGGGAAAACCAGTACCAGGAGTATCTTGCACTCCCAGAATCATTCCTAATGGTCTCTTTCACCCCTAAGAAACTCGATTTTGGCTAGGCAGGGCTGCCATCCATCAGAAATACAGCTTATCTACTTCGAGTACCTCAGAAGAAGGCCAAGAGCGCCCAGGAATCCAGAAGAAAGGCTGTAATTATTTAACCTTCAAGTGACAGGATACAACAAAAAGGTAGTTTCATGCCTTCTAACAAATTTAAAATCCCAGAGAGAATTCCACAGCAATGTTTGGAATGAAACAAACAAACAAACAAACAAAAAACAACAGAAATGGTCCATGATAAACCTTTATCACCCTGAATGATCTATCTCCTGTTTTCAGTGAATAGGTATTTTGTTTGTTTGTTTCATTTTTTTCTTTTCCCTGGGAATCAGCCATGAGAGAGCCGTTGACAAACAAGTCAGCATTTAATATGAACTTGTCATTTCCATAGCCTCAGATCCACAGGAAAGAAGTAAAACGTCTTTCCAAATAAATACATGTTTCCCTGGAATATTAATTTCCCTCCAAACAGCTTGTCCAACAGTTACAGGGAGAGACTATCATATAATAATAATAATAACAATAATAATAGATCAAAATAGACAGTAATACCTAGAAGAGATCAAGGCTTGTTTAACTGGGTAGAAAGGATAAAAGTTTACTAGTAAATGAGGAGTCTGGAGGTGGCTGGAATTCCTTTTCCTCTGTATTATTTCCCAATTAACTAAGCAGGTCAGGACAGCCTCTGGGAACCACGGCCTGTAGCATTATGATCTGGAAGGAGACACCTGCTCTGGATGGTGAGGAAATTTAATCAGGCCTAGGCTAACACCCACTGCATAGGTTTTTGAACCACCTTATGCTATACTACTTTACCTGGAGCGATGAAACACTGAATTTGAGTGTTAGTGTATAAGCCATCACTGAAAATATTGTCATCACATACAAAAAGAAAGAAACAGACAGAAACAGAGAGAGGGAGATAGATTGAGAGACAGAGGCATGGAGAGAAAGAAAGAGGGAGAGAGGGAGTAGAAGCAAGCAGAAACAGAGAAGTTAATGTATGCAATTGTACACATTGTTGAAAATATTTCCCCTCTTTGATCAGTTCATATTCCAAGAGTGATAAACTCTACCATGTGGGCACATAGGAAGAAATAGAGATGAACCTTATCTTTAAAGAAAAAAGTGATGACCTCATATGAATATAAATCCAGTATAAAATCATTTCAAGTCCAGTTTAGGTCTGTCATCCAAACTTAAACTTACTCTGATTTCTTTTATAAGTCAAATAGTTATTTTTGAATATGTGGTTGCTTAAAATGAATGAAATTAAGCATTGAGCTCTTAAGAGACCAACCAATAATCCATGAGTAATTCAAATATTCCTCCCCTCCAGCCTGATTCCATTTCTCCAAAGGAATATTGAGAATAATTCAGCTCAATTAAATCCCATGGTTTATAGAGGTAAAGATGTGTGCAAGAATGACTCCTCACTCTAATGCTAAAGAGAAAACAAAATAAAAAATACCTTTATGGGCTTCTCCTACTCAAAAGAAGGTCAAATCCTATAGCAAAAGTGTACAAACTGAGGAAGTAAGTGCTTCTGCGTTTATGTTCAGAGGCTCCTTTAGCTAGATGAGCATAACAGCTTATTTAGAGAAAGGCACACTGAAAAAAATAAGATGCATCTTTAGTCTGGGTATCTTACTTTCAAGAAGATGAAAGAAAAAGTTGCCTGCATTGACATCAAGATGCTAAGACATAATGATAATAAAACTCTATAGTCAAAAAGATGTAAAAGGATTCTTTTTTGGTGCAGGTACTGTGGCTTGAACTCATGGCCTAGGTACTGTCACTTAGCTGTTTTGCTTATTCAAGGCTAGTGCTCTATCACTTGATCCACAGCTCAACTTCCACAATCTCACTGGTTCATTAGAGATAAGAGTCTCATGGACTTTTCTGCCCAGACTAGCTTTGAACTGGGATCTTCAGATCTCAGCCTCTTGAATAGGTAGGCTTAAAGGTCTGAGCCACCAGCACCTGTTCTGGTAAAAGGAGTTTAAAAACAAGGAGCAAAATAATGTAAGAGTAAGTATATTCTGAACTAATACAACTGAGGTATGAGATACATTATTTGGGGGTTTATTTTTTTCCTGTAAAGATAATATTTTTTTCTTCAAAACCATGACTGGCACTACACATGTGTGTATAATAATGTTATTAATATATAATATATAACTATATATTATAAAATGTAGAATGGTATCTATAAAACTCTCATTATTGTGCTGTTACATATATTTATGGAAACCTATTCTCAAGGGCAGTTTATGGCTTGGCCTATAATCTTTTAAAGTTGTATTTTAGATTTTTGTGCAAATGCAATCATATGTACATTTGTAAGTAACAAGTAATAATTTCAAGGAGCAACAGAAGAGGTTAATCTGGACAGTATAATATATGCACATGTAAAATACACTGAGGGAACCCCTTTTGATATATGCAAAATAATGAAAATAAATGAGTGACAGGAGAGTAAAACAAGCTATGTGAGAAAGTGAATATCAGAAGAAAGTTGGAAAGTGAATAGAGAGAATTAGGGTGGATATAGGCCAAGTACTTCATACAGCTACGTGAAAACAGAGCAATGAGACCTATAGAAATTGTTTTTAAGACAGAGGAGGGAAAGGAAGCTGAGAGAAAGATAGTGGAGGTCAGTCTGCTTGGGGTACGTTGTATGCATGGACAGAAATGTGTGACAATGAAACCTCTTTTGCATAACTAGAACATGTTCACTGGTAGATTTATTTAGTAGTGTGTTTCCATTGGTTGTTAGCAAACTGAGTCATGGGGGGTATTAGGATAAAGAAAGAGCAGGAAGCCACCTCCTGGTCAGCTCATCCGTAATGGAAAGTTGAAGAGGGACGCCATGGTGGTCAGAGGACAGTCAGGAGACACTGAGGCATGGTGTAATGGGGGCAGGGTGGGAGAGATTTAGGTAGGGGTTCATGTGTGAAGGACAGGGTCCCAGGTAGCTGAAGGGTTCAGAGCTTTCAGGAGCCTATTATTTGAATGAGTCTCCTGTCCCACCTCTCTGGAGCCTGTCACCTGAGAGGATGGGGAGTGGGCTTTCCTATTTAGATTAAGATTCTGAGCTGCAGACTGGGCTGGAGTATTTCAGGAAGGACCCTGGGGGGAGGGGAGTCAGTGGGCCAAGCAAAGGGAGTAATGTTGAGTTCTGAGAATAGAACAGATTCCCATCATTAGTACAGACAGAGAGACATACAGATGATTGATCGATTGATTGATTGATAGATATGCAGAAATGTAGATGATAGATATATGATAGATGGATAGATAGATAGATAGATGAATGGCTAGATGGGGGGAGGGACAGAGAGAGAGAGAGAGAGAGAGAGAGAGAGAGGCACCAATGGCTCATATTTGTAATCATAGATACTCAGGAGGCTGAGATCATGAGGTTAGTAGAAGACAGCCCAAGAAGGAAAGTCCAGGAGACTCTTCCCTCCAATTAAACACCAAAAGCTAGAAATAAGAGTGTGGTTCAAGTACTAGAGCACCAGCTTTGGACATAAAAGCCTGAGTTCAAGCCCCAGGACCACTACTATATATTATATTACATAATATATATTATATAGTTATGCATAATATAATATATATGTTATATATATGTTATAGACTATAAAGACTATATTATATAGTATATATGTTAAATATATAGTATATTATATAGTACATATAGTATATACTATATATAATATACAACACACATATACTATTTATCATATTACATAAAGTATATTATATAATATCATAACATAAAAATATGTATATTTCATCCAACTATCATAATACTGTTCAACAAATGCTCTGTTAACAAATTATGTATTTGAGAATTGCATAGCACAGATAACACATCTCACTATATGCCAGTCTGAAGGCAATACTTTAAGTTGTACTGTACATCATTTCAAAAAAATAGTTCTGTTGTTGATTTAAAGACTGTTAATCCTTGGGATGTCAACACTTGGTCTCAGGTCTGCTGATACTATCCTAGAAATCTAGCCACAACATAATCCTTCTAGTGTCTTGACATTATTTTGCAAGCTTTGAGAGAGAGGAAAAAAAAACAACAAGCCTAGGTTTTTCTTCTATATTTGAAAATGAGCCATATTTTGAAGTAGGTCCATTATGATTTTTCTCCATTATGATTTTTCTGTTCCTCCTCCATTTTTGCAACTCTGCCAGGCAAGGTAAGATAAGTCAGCTTAGCTTTTATTTGCAAGGATTTCCCTCAGGCGGTTTGTGTAAAAGGGTTAATGACAGATGTTTCCATTAAATCTGACCTACCTCTTAATTTTGCCTTTGCCTGATAATATGCTAGCTTTTGGTGTTTATTTGCATTGGCAAATGGATTCACTTGGTAGTCAGTTACACACAGCCCTCATTGAAACAAAAGGTCAATTCATTTTAAAAATCCTGGGCGCAATATTTTGTTTTGTAGTTGCAAGCTTTCTCTTTTTTTAAACAAAAAAAAATTCCCTTTTCATACAACATTCCTGTTTACAAAGAATTCAAAGCTCTTGTTTTCAATAGTTGGAGTTGCCAGGTTGATCTGTGATCTGTAGGCAGAGATAAACACTTCCGGTAGAAATCAATAGTTCTCCTTGTAGGTGACAAACTACACAAACACACACACACACACATACACACACTCACTCCCTTCTATCTCTTGGATGCTCTACTTTTATTTTTATACTAAATACAACCAGGCCAAAGGAGTCTGTTTGTTTGTTTGGCTGGGAAATTAGTCCAAAATGCTAGCAGCACTTTTCTGCTTTATTGAGTGTTATTACTTTGGTGGAGAACACCATTCTGTTGCTATAGTGTAAAAGATTGTCTCGGGTCGGCAGAAAGAGGCTGGCTCTTAAAGTCTTAATGCTTCTATTTCCAGGTGACCAAACCACACCAGTGACCTGGCCCTGTCACCAGGTTTTGTCGTGAGTCCCTTTAACAGTAAATCCTGACAGCCTAAATAGTCAGGGGCAAGTTTCTCTTCCACTGTTCCAGCCACTCCTTCCGGTGGGACAGCCAAATAGGATAAACACAAATGTCAAGATGCCTGCCTCGCTTCTTTGAAGAGATACTTCAGGTTTGTGCTTCCAGAAATTTCATCTAGTCAACAACCCGGGGACTCAATGAACAGTTTAAATATTCAGCTCTACTGTTTCCCTTTATTGTAACATTTAAGGAGCTTAAATTACCACCTGCAGAGGAAGTTCTTTCTATATAATTATATACAGTGTTTCATCCATACTTACACCTATGTGTATATCCTATTTCTTGTTTATCATCAGAGATGAATCTCTAAGGCATTTAAATATTGAAATTCTGGCATTAAATTTTGCCTCATTGAAAATTGCTCTTCTGTTTTTTTTTTCCTTTTTTTAATCTATATTCAAAAAAAAAAAACAAAACCCATTTGTATCTCCAGGCACTTGTGGTTTGAGCCTGTAATCCCAGCTACTCAGGAGGCTGAGTTCTAAAGATTGAGGTTCAAAACCAGCATGGGTGGGAAAGTCTGTGAGACTTTCACCTCCAATTAATAACCAAAAAGCCAGAAGTAGAGCTGTGAATCAAGTGGTAGAGTACCAGTGTTAAGAAGGAAAAAGCTGATTACAGTGCCCGAGTTCAAGCCCTAATGCTGGTACAAATAAATTTAAAGAATGGAAAAAACGTTTGTATCACACTCAAACTTTTTTCAGAAAAAGAAAATAGGAATGAATCAGAAGACTCTTGTTAAATAGCTAATGTCTTCAGACCAATAAAACCTACTCTTGGGACATGGCATTATGCGTTGTTTGAAACAATTTAGAAAATGGACTTATCTAGTTCAAAGCTATTTTGTTTTGTCCCCACCTAAGGAAAATTCTCTTTTCTACACTTTGCCTCCTATCTTCCTGTAAATGAGGCACATGAAGAAGAAATAGGGAAAGGATTCAACAACCCCAGCAGATATATATATATATATATATGTGTGTGTGTGTGTGTGTGTGTGTATGTATATATATGTATATATATATACATACACATATATATCTCCACCAAAAGGCCGGAAGTGGAGGTGTGGGCTCAAGTGGTAGAGTCCCAGCCTGGAGTGAAAATGTTAAGGAACAATATCCAGGCCCTGAGTGCATGTGCTCACACACACATGCACATGCGCACACACACACACAGATTTCGTTTACTGATGGTAACATTTACAAATCCAAATTTGTGCCTAAGGTACACCAGCAAATAAAAGATAAATCTGGGTAGTCGGTAATTTGAGTAATAGTTTTATAAGTAATTAAAAAAACAGCATTTCTAAGACACTTAATATGTGCCAGGAACTATAGCAAACAGTCCACATATTTGTGATATTTATAGTCACAGTTACCCTATGAAGTAAACACAATTGTCAGCCCATTTTATGGATACAAAAATGGAGGCTTGCAGGAATGACATTCTTTACTAAGGCCAAAGATTAAGTGTTGGAGTCAGGAAACATACAAGATATCCTCATATTATTCTCTTCACCAAACCCATTCCTTATACAAGTGTGAATAAGCCCCAGCATACATTTCCAAGTATTTGCTACGTAAGTCCCAAGCAATTTCATTTTATAGTTGTAAGGTAGAAAAACAAAGCATCACTAACCTACTTTCGTGAAGATCACTTGTTTAACATCACTTCTTTTTTTTTTTTTTTTTTGGCCAGTCCTGGGCCTTGGACTCAGGGCCTGAGCACTGTCCCTGGCTTCTTTTTGCTCAAAGCTAGCACTCTGCCACTTGAGCCACAGCACCGCTTCTGGCCGTTTTCTGTATATGTGGTGCTGGGGAATCGAACCTAGGGCCTCGTGTATCCGAGGCAGGCACTCTTGCCACTAGGCTATATCCCCAGCCCCTTAACATCACTTCTGGTAAAAGAGGAGACAGGGAAGTAATTAGTTCCCAATTGTCTACCAAGATCTGGGCAATGGACAGTCACCCATAGCCTGGTTACAAGAGCCCTTTATCTGAGGCTGGGAATATGGCCTAGTGGAAGAGTGCTCGCCTTGCATACATGAAACCCTGGGTTTCATTCCCCAGCACCACATATATAGAAAATGGCTCAAGTGGCAGAGTGCTAGCCTTGAGCCAAAAGAAACCAGGGACAGTACTCAGGCCCCAAGTCCAAAGCCCAGGATTGGCAAAAAAAAAAAAAAGTACCAAGAAGATGAAAGCTATATTGTAGGTAAAGGTAAGGGAAACAAAGGAAGAAACGGAAATAAATAAAGCAAAGAAGAGTGCTCGAATACAGCCATTATATTAACATGTAAAAATGAAACTTTGTAACTGGAGGGTATGGATGAGATTCATAAAGATGGGGTAAATGATGGAAGGGATGAAATTGATCAAGATGCATTGTACTCATCATCTGAACATCAATATGAAACCTTTCTGTAAAAACTACTTAAAAATAATAAAAAAAAAAGAGCCCTTTATCTTTCCATCCACCATGGTGGGTACAGGCAATGGGGTAGTACATTTGGTAGATCTACGAAGAAAGAAATGCTTACCTTTCCATTGCCTTAGAATAAAGGATCCAAGCTGTAAGGCAGAAGAAGGATGGATGAATAGGTGGATGGATGGATGGATGGATGAATGAATAGATGGATAATAGAGACAGAGAGATGGACAGATAGAAGGATATACACAGATAGATGATAGATAGACAGATAGATGATAGATATAGATAGATACATGATACGAGATAGATAGATATAGAGATAAATGATAGAGATAGATAAATTGATTGATAGATTGATAGTTAGACAGAGGTATATGGAAAAAAAAAAACTTGTCTACAACTGAAGCCCACGCAGAAAATGGCAGAAAGGTGAGAGATGAAAAGAGTCAATAGAACAACAGAACTCTGGAATGTGATCTTGACTGAAAATTGGCAGTTCCACTTATTTGAACCAACAACATCTCGGTATTCATAATCTCGTAAATTGGATTCAGCTTTCTGTCACTTATCACTAGAGAAACTCAAAGTAAAAAAGAGAATGTGTGTGAAGAATTTAACCTAATATCAGAAATGAATATGGACTTGGAAAATGTTAACTGTCTCATTACTATTAATTTGACTAGTAACATTATTATTACTGCTGTTATTATTATTGTGTTATTGTATTTGGAATCTTGAATGAAAACCAGAGCTAGGAGAAAGAAAGAATTGTTATGATTCAATTTCTTTGTTCCAGTTTGAGGACCAAAGAAGAACTTTACTATCTCTATGTATTTGGGAATACTAAAACCTCACTTTCATGTTCCCAGACAATGTGAATATTAACTGCGTATACCATGCCTCCAGAAGAATTCAGCATAGAACTATTTTCATGTGTCACTTTTTAGGTAGTATTGTGGTTTGAACTCATGTCCTTATTATGCCAGGGGGCAAGTAATCTATCTCTGGAGCCATACTTGTAGCCCTTTGTCCTTTGGTTACTTTTGAGATAAAGCTTTGTCTTTTCCTGAGTTGATCTGGATTGTAATCCTCCAGTTTATGCTTCCCAGTGTACTTGGGATGACAGGTTAAGCCACCATGCCCAGCTACTGATTAAAATAGGGTCTCATAAACTTTCTACCCCATGCTAAACCTCAAACAATGATCCTCCCAAACTCTACTCCCCAGGTATCCGTGGTTACAGGTGTCAGCCACAAATGTCTGGTCTGTGGGTGTCTATTTTGGAAGTCAGCCATTCAGAGAATTATTCCTATTTTTCCACCATCCATAATGTTTTCTAAAAACCAAAGTCCCACTTCATTTTTGCTATTCCTGCTGTGTTGGTAATGATTTTTAGAAAAGAGTTCTAAAGAAATGGCACTCCCCAAAAGCTAAGTACTCTGGTTCCTTCCGCACAAACCCAAAGTCTTCAGGTCAGAGTTTAGCTCCCCAGTCGGAATATAGTCTTGTCCGGTTGCCATGGATGCTGTATGCCCATTGCATCAATACAACAACAAAAAACCCAGCTCTCTTTAACTCCTGTCTTTGAACAAGCCTTATAATGGGAGAAGCGAGAATGGTTCCAGAGGAACTGTTGTGCGTTTCTGCGTCAATCACATAAACATTAAAACACTGCTTGCTGCCCATTTCCATATACAGCTATTCTCCTGTTCTCTGGGAAATGGCTTCAAATAATCGTTGTGTTCGAGCGGGAATTTTGTTCTATTTTCACGTAGCCATTTGAGAGTGAGAGAGAGGAAAAAAAGTACAAGAGAAAGTACATTAACACACACACAAAAACCTCCACAATATTAAAGTTACTGAATCAACTAATTATCAGCAGAGGGTGTTGTCAAATATTGCAGGTGCCAAACCCTAGAGAGAGGAACTCAAAGCCTTACAGTACAGTTGGTGGTTTAACAACAACAATAAGGAAGGATAGGACACTGACCTCATTCACCTTAGCAAAGAAAATTCTCTGACCTTCATTTCCTTTTTTCTTTTTTACTCGGGGCCTGGGTGCTGTCCCTGAGCTTCTTTTCCTCAAGGCTAGAGGTCTACCCTTTGCCATTTCCAGCTTTTCTGTGCATATATGGTACTGAGGAATCGAACCCAGGGCTTCCTGCATGCTAGGCAAGCATTCTACCACTAAGCCACGTGCCCAGCAAGTATTGAATTTTGGAAACCTGTTCTTTCCTTAGAACTTTTCTCTGGCAGAATTAGTAAATGCAACTGTCACAAAGCTGGAAGCTGTTTCTACCTTTATTTCTAACTGTCCTTTTCTGTCTTTAAGTAAAGTTTGACCTTCACTACTGTGAGTCTGTGGTTTGGGTTAGGGAATACTTATGTGTTGGAAGGACCCACGTCGATGTTTGCCAAGACAAAACTATGAAAGGCAACTGGTCAAACAGCAGTAGCTTGAAATGTACCCATGTGACAGAGAAACAGATAAAGGAATATATGACAGTGTCTTGTTAAATTCCAGCCCAAAGACTCATTGGGCTATTATAGACCAGAACTCTCCAATTCTATTTCCTTTATGGAAAGGAAAAAGAAAAGAAAAGGTAGGCGGCCCAGGGTGAGGAATTCTGACAGCTTTCTAATGACGTTGGCCTTGAAGAATTCCACTCTGGCCACCCACAGACGGGTCTATGAACCATCATGCTAAGTCATAAGGAAACAAATGAACAAAATATCCAAGCTAGGGATTCCTTCACAGTGATTCTGAGGCAGAGAAAGAGAACAAGAAATTAGAAAATGGGATTCTGCTCATCTTTGTCCAAGTGGCCTTGATGTAAGGTGTTTTCTCTCCCACTTTGTATACCTATAAAACGAAGGTTGCTACCCCTATTATTGAGGTGATCAATGCCCCAAGTACTAGTCCTAGGATGGATACTGTGAGAATGTGTGTGTGTGTGTGTGTGTGTGTGTGTGTGTGTTCAATGATGTGGGAATGAAGGAAGCAAGATACAATGTGACCATTACCAAGTGCTTTATGGAGGGGCGTGCTACGTAATGTGTCACAGTGTACGCTGTGCCCTAGGAAACGAGATGTCACTCCTGACTTCTAAGTACTCCCAGATGTGGAGCTATAACAACCCTCTCCTCTTGCTGGGGTTCTCGCCCCCACACACTCACGTCTCTAACCAAATTTTCCACTGCGTAGCTGTCCAATAGTTTAGAAATCACAGACTAGATCTTATTCCCATCGTGGTGGTAATGACATATGGGTTGCTTCATAGGTTGGTAGGGAACATGTCTTAGTCATACTTTTATAGCTAGGGATTTGCCCCATTATGGTTCATCTTGAGTGTGTTCAGTAACCAGTTGTTGACGGCATGAACTTACCGATACTGACATGGTAATGAAAAGAATTTAATTTTTAAAAATATTTTAAGTTTGGTTTCAGTGGTATTGAGGCTCACACCTAAAGGAAGCCTCATTCATTCTTAGGCCAAAGATCTGCCAGTGAACTACATTTGAAATCTAAGAATAAACTTTTGCAATGGCTCAGTAGAGACGAAAGAGACCCTGTAATGACAAAACAAAACAAACCTATCATGAAGGTTGTCAAAGATTGTCTCATTCTCAGTAGGACAATATATTATTTCCTAGTTTTAATTCATTTTCATTTGCCAGAACCTTCTGGAATATACCCAAGGCCTGTGGCTATATTTAAGGATACTGAACAATATCCTATTGAACTTAAGAGTAAAAACTGAATCTCTATCAGATTTACATGCATGAGTTTTCTTCATGACATCGATTGGGTGATTGTCTATTTCTTCCTAAATGACTACATTCAGTATGGACCTTAAACAATCCTTTGATTCCCCACCCCCAACCCCCAGCCCTACACCAGTTGTCCGAAGGTCCTGGCACCAAGTAGATGGCGCTCAGGGAATAAATGTAAGTCATTAAGCATTTCTCTGAAAACTGGTTGGCTTACGGCTACCTTTAAATATACAACAATGCTTTTTCCTCTGATAGGGCTGATCATTGAGACAATCTTTATTAGAGGCAAGGACACAAGGCAGACAACACAGGCTATCAGCCAAACTAAGGAAAGAAATAGACATGGTTAACATATGTGTATATATATGTACACACAGTGTATATATATATAGATATAATGTACATAATATGTAATATTCTATATGAATATTAATATATGAATAATATATGATGTATAACTACAATGTACAAATATGGTCTATATTGTATATACTCTATTCTATATTATACATTCCCTATATCCTCTTATATATATATACTTATATACACAGATATTTATATCTTAGATACTGATTTTCAACTAAGGTTGGATATTCTCATTATACTTAACCAATCCGATTGCATAGAAAATGATTCCTAATGAACCAGCCCCAAGCTCCCAGGTCTTGCTGAATCCTCTGTCTTCTCGTTTTCCATAAAGACGAGGGAAGGGGAAGTCATTGGCTGCAGGCACCAGCAACAGTCATAAGAAGAAAGTCAGAGAATCTGTGGATGCTGCTTCTCTGTAATGCTTTCCCTTTTCAGGAACAAATGTCCAGTCTCACAGGGACTCCATTTGATGCTAATAACTCCCAGAAGCACATGCACCGATTCCAGAATATGTAAATTGAACATAATATATATGTGTGTATGCATACATGATAAGCTAATATATACAGGTTAATTATACACATGATACATGTGCACACACATATGTATACACATACGTATATGAATGCACTCATACACATGTCTGTATGAATGCATCTTTACATATATTCATATATACACGTGTGTGTGCATGTGTGTGCATTTACATATATGCACAAACAAATATATATATGTGCATTCACATATCCCTATATATAAAACATGTAGGCTATATAGGTTAAATTGGGGCTACAGATGCTTCCCTATGAAATAATCACTAAATTCAATGCTAAAGTATGTGATGTCTAATTATCAATAAACTTGGATAAGCACTTTCACTTAAGAAACTAACTACTTGGCTTTGAATTTTGTGCCCACGCCCTAAACATGCAGGAAGCCTTAACCTTTATCTGATCTCCCTCCAATGAACAAATAACAGAAAGGTTGAACACAAAATTACCAATTACAATTACAAATCCACTTGAATCTTGAACTCATTCTAAATAAAGTCATCATTAAATTCATTCTCAAGGACCTTTGTTCCTGAGAAAGATGTATGTTTATCAACCCAAGTATATCTTTAAGTTCTTTCATTCAATCATATTTTAATGCCAGAATGAACATATAATCCTAAAAGGTATGATGGGATTTCAATAATGGCTCATTAAATAAATATGGATTGAACAAATGCTCTTGGGGTTAGAATGTTGACAATTTAGCAATGACCCAATCCTTTCAATTTCCTGAAAAGAGATCAAGCTTTTTCTGGATTCCTAATTACTATGTTCAATTGCTAAGTGCATAACAGTCTTAAAGTTAGCCTGTGGTGTTGAAACGTTCACACCAAAACAACTAATCACACCTGTAATCCCAACCACTCAAGAGGCTGAGATCTGAGGATCTTCCCTTGAAAACAGTCCAGGGAGGAAAGTACTTGAGGTGCTTTATCTCCAATTAACCACCCCCACTCCCACCCCAAAAGCTGGAAGTGGAGGTGTAGTTCAAGTGGTAGCATGCCAGCCTTGAGCCAAAAAGGCAAAGGGACAGTGCTCGGGCCATGCTCAAGCCCTAATCCTGGCATAAGAAAAAAAAATTGGATCCATGAAAATAATTGTAAGTTTGATAAAAATGTTCGAATTTCAGATGGGATTACATTGATGTCTATCCATTATGGAAACGATAAACCCTTATTGGGAATAATTAGTACAAGTTTAGGCAAGTCACAGCAGAGGATCACAAGAGCCCAATAGCTACACCCTTATGAACACATAAGATGATGTTAAGTGAAATGAACTCCATGTTATGGAAACGATTGTTATATCACAGTTATAACTACTTTCAACATCCCATCTGTATCTGTAGCTTCTATTATTGATGATGTTCTTGTATCACCTTCCTGTGGTTGTACCTACACTATCTCTGTAATCTTATCTGAGTATATTGGAAACCGTGTATACTGGTATTAGAAGGAGGAAATTGAAAGGGAATACCAAAATTGAGAGACACAGGGTAAAAAAAGACAAACAACTACAAAAGCAATACTTGCAAAACTGTTTGGTGTAAGTGAACTGAACACCTCAGGGGGGAAAGGGAAAGGGGGAGGAGGGGGGAATGAGGGAGGAGGTAACAAACAGTACAAAAAATATATCCAATGCCTAACGTATGAAACTGTAACCTCTCTGTACATCAGTTTGATAATAAAAATTTGAAAAATAAAAAAATAAAGTAAATAGTGAAAAAAAGATACAGTGTCAAAGATACAAATCACAGTGCATAAGATGCTCCATGAATACACGAAAGCAGGAGAAAAACAATCTTTTGAAAGCCTAAAGACAGCAAAGCACTGGAGGTTCATGCCTGTCATCCTAGTTCCCTAGGAGGCTGAGATCTGAGAGATGTGGTTCAAAGCCAGCCCAGGGTAGAAAAGAACATGACTCTTTTAACTCCAAACCACCAAAAAGCTGGAAATAGAGCTATGGCTCAAGTAGTAGAGTGAAAAAGCTAAGGGACAGGGCAAGGCCTTCAGTTCAAGCCCTAAAGCTGCTCCCCAACATTTTGGAACTCCATAGATAGAAATACCAAGAAAAAACAAACAAACATGAACAACAAAAAAGTAAATATTACAAATGACATACCATTTTTGCATAAGTCGAATAAGCAGCAAATTCCAGAAAATAATTAGCTAGAGGGATAGGTCCAAAGTTTACCAGAAGAAGAGAATAGAAAATAAAATATTGTACTCCCCCCCAAAAAAAATCATTTAACATCTTACCGAGACAAAAACACCTGAGATAGAAAATGTACCAGTGGTTAAGAGTTCACAGTCATTTCTACAAAAGTAAAAATTTCCACAGCTATTAAAATAAATAAATAAAAATATTACACAGCTATTTGTGACTGAGCAACGAGAATAAAGGGAAGTAGAAAGTACATGGTTAATGTAGGTGGTCAACAATTCCTGTGAGCCTTTCACTAAAGAGTCGCCATTTTTGTGAGAGAATTCAGTTCTCATCCAGAAGGAAAAGAGTCACTTTCTGAGTCATGGCATCACCCTGGTTTTCCTTTCAGTCTACTGTCCCAAACTCCGCCAAATCCCAACCCATTTTAATTTGTCTAAAGGTGGACTGCCAGTACCGGAAGTTAATGCTTCCATAAATGAACTCTGATGGGCATGAAAGATGACTCACTCACAGAAAAACTTGTCTGACTGCCATTCGGTCAGTTTGGGGTTTGTTTTTCAAGGGAATGCCAGTTGAAATAGAGCAGAAGCCAGGGTGTGTTTTTATTTAATGTCTCAAATAAAAATAAAGAGATGGGTATGAATAATCAAAGTGGCAGGCGCCTCCCTGGATTCTGGTTAGCCCTCCAAAAGCAATCTCAAAGCTCGGCAAAATGTAATGTAGTCAAAGCAAGCAGGGAACAGCACTTGTAACCAAGAGTTAACCCCAGAAAAAAGAATGAACATCATTGACCTAGAAATGTCTTTACAGTCCCAAACTCCAGCACCTTTCCACATTATATTGAGTTAAAACATTTAGGAAAAGAGAAGTCCTAAAAATAATATTTCTAGAAGTTAGACAAATAACAGCTAGAAGAAAGAAAATAATTTTAGAATAAACTCTTAGAGTTGATGAGGATTCTTCTACAAAGCCATGTAAACTTTGTCACTGTGCTATAGAGTAAGGGATTTATTTCGTTATTATTCTGAGTCTGATCATTGATTAAGAGATTATACATAAATTTCATCTCTTTGTAGGCAGCTTGCTTTTTATTTGTGTAGTGCATGATACATATATAATGAGGAAAGAAAGAAAAGAGCAAGAAAGAGCGAGGGAGGGAGTAGGGGACAAAGAAAGACAGAGAGGCAGACACATAAATAAATAGGTAGATATGATAGAAAAGAAAGATGACTGACAGACATAGATAGATAGATAGATATGATCAATATGATAGAAAGAAAGATGACTGACACACAGAAAGATAGATAAGTAGGAAGATAGACAGACAGACAGACAGACAGACAGACAGATAGATAGATAGATAGATAGATAGATAGATAGATAGATAGATAGATAGATAGATAGATTGATAGAGTAGACATAGGTAGGTAGGTAGATTAGATGATAGATAGATAAATAGAGTAAATAGATAATGATAGAAAGAAAGATGGCAGATAGAGGCTGATTGAAAATCAAAAGGTAACACTGTAAAAGGATCATACCATGAAGCAATTTCAAAGGTGCCACCACAGGGAAATTAGCAGATGAAATAAGATTTCTCTGATGTGTATGGATTGAAGCCAATCACTGTCACCTGCAAATGGATGAGAACTGACAGGCTTTGGAGAAAAACTCATGACATAGTTCCTGAAAATGTGGAGTCAAAAGTAATTGGAATGCTCTGGTTTCAATAAGGAATAAAGTACCATGTAAAGAATTGTTTAGGGACAAGTCTTGATGGAGACCCATTTGCTAGTCATTCGTCTATGGGAAACTTTGTAATGCGGATTAGCTAAAGAGTGGGGAAAACTTGAATCTGTGTGGATGCGTTCAGAGGCTTATGGATCTGGTTAAAGTTAAAGGGCCACATGCTATCAGGATGGTATCGAGTTTTATAATCTGTTATGAACAATGTACTCATCCTTTCAGTTAAACAATCTGTACAGTGCTTTTAATTTTACTTAAGTCTTTTCCTTGTGGATATATTAGCCCTCATTGTACTTCTCAGCTACATAGTTCACTGTAAATGCAGGGCAAAACAGTGCGAGGTAACTGGGCTAATGTACCTGGTAGACTGTTCTCATGTCTTCTTATCAAGATTTGAGCCTCAAGATCATGAATTCATTTGAATACAGTCCAAGATTTGGCATAATCTAACAATGTTAGAAGAATTTGATCACTGATCAAAATTAATAATAATTAAAAAATTCACCTCAACCATTCGAAAGATCAGTGGGAATCCAGTGCTTCCATTGTCAGAACAGAAAATGGAGCACAATTGGTGAATGTACTTCAGACTTAGAACCTCAAACAAAAACAGACAATTAAGTAAGGCCCTGGTGGCTCATACCTTTAGGCCTAGCTACACAGGAGGATCAAGATCTAAAGCCAGTTCATGGGAGATGAACCAGCAGAAAGCCGGAAGTGGAGGCGGTGTGGCTCAAGTAGTAGAGTCTTGAGTGAAAAAGTCAAGCAAAGGAGTGAAGCCCTGTGTTCAAGACCCAATGTTAGCAAGTGTGTGTGTGTGTGTGTGTGTGTGTGTGTGTGTGTATACTAGTCCTAGGGCTTGAACTCAGTGCCTGGGAGATATCCCTAAGTTTCTTTTGCTCAAGGCTAGCACTCTACCACTTGAACCACAGTGCCACTTCTTCTGGCTTTTGGTGGCTCACTGGCGATAAGAGCTTCATGTGTGATCCTCAGATCTCAGCCTCCTGAAGAGCTGGGATTACAGGCCTTTGCCACTGTATGCTGGGCTGTTTCCTGGAATTTCAAAACCTCAAGATCATAAAAATGCCTGGGAGTACTACAGAATGTAGTAGCTCTCTAAGCAGAGATCGGATATCCCAAAGGATCTGATCTCCTGAATTAAGAGTGCTAGTGATTCGCCACTGACAGACAGAATACACGGAAAACTCCTTAGTGAATAGACCACGAGGGGTTCCCATCCACTGTACAACACGCTAGTCCACACAGCTACGGCTCTTGAAGCATTTCTGGCAGCAAGGACAACTTCTAGCTTCCTTGTGCTTTTACAAGGTTGGCTTTTCTTTTGCTCTCCAATGTGCTTCAAGAATTCATAACATGAGAAACATCAGAGCAAAAGTTAAACTGCTCTAATGGTCCCCACAGGCTATTTAAATAAACACTGTGATTGCAATTTCGACAATCTGGAGTCCATTCAATATTAAAATCCGCACCCCAAGCTACAGCTACTACATAAATAGAGAATTCACTGTATACTTCACATGGCCATTTACTACCACAGGATTGCCTCCAAACCATCTTGGGGCAGAGGTAGCCAGGCCTAACATTACACCAGTTAAATCTGTCAACAACTGGAGAGAGAGAGAAAGCTCCACTAAGCAAACATCCCAATCTCCCTCACAATCTGTCCTTGTCTACTCTTTGCTGTCACAATACTAATCTTCTAGACTATCTCAGAAACTTCTTCTGGGACCAGTTGTAACAAAAGAACCCTTTCTTGACTTTCCACACACTATATGTATACATTTATGCTCTCCTTTCCGCTGTTTCCCTCCCTTCCACCTCCACCCCCTCTCTACGCAACCAATCCAAGATAAAGCAGCATTGGAACAAGTCACAAACTATTCCTCCTTCAAGGGAAAAAAATCCACAAAGACAGAGGGAGATGGAAAGGATCCAGCCCCTTTGACTGGGCCCTAGTGAAAATAATTTTTCGTGTACATATTTATCTGTACTAGGAATAAAAGGAAGCTCAAGAAATGGACAAGTAATAGATATCTTAAAGTACAGTGTGTCAAACTGAAGCCATGAGGTGTTGAAACCCAGAGATTCACTGAGTGCTATGACACAGTGGTCTAATTTACCTTTCTTGTACTGCTAAAAAATTATGTGCACACACATGCATGTATTTACATATATATGCACTCTTTCAGTTACACCATTAGAAAAGAGTAATTCTTAATGGAGATATTTTTTTTCTATTTATGAAAATGTATCTGAGCACCAGTGGCTCAAACCTGTAATCCTAGCTGTACAGGTGGCTGGGATCTGAAGATCATGGATTAAAGCCAGCCTGGGTATGAAAGTCTGTGGAACTCCTACCATCCAAAAGGTGGAAATGGAGCTGCGGCTCAAGTGGTAGAGTGGTAACCTTAAATGAAAATGCTAAAGCAGAGCAGCCAGGCTCTGAGTTCAAGCCCCAGTAGTGGCACAAAGAAAAAAATACAAACAGTAGTTTGTATTTATATCTAAGGAAGAAAATAAACATTTTTAGACATCATTTCTATTTGGACATAATTCATACTTATGTTTAAATTTATATTTAAATTGAAGATCCTCGATGATTAATTTATGTGTTCATCAGTATAATCACATGTAGATTAAGACACAGCATCCTTCTGTAATTCCAAATGTTTTCTTCAATTTCTTTCCAGTCCATTTTCTACCAGAAATAATCTCTAAAGATTCATTTTGCCTACCAATTTTGCCTGGAGCAATCATGTTTGATCCTTTCATGGCAAATTCTATGTTAACCATTTTCTAGATGAGCTGCGTGCTGGTGGCTCACACCTGTAATCCTAGCTCCTCAAGAGGCTGAGATCTGAGGACTGAGGCTCAAAGGCAGTAAAAAGCCAGAAGTGGAGAGAAAGGTAGCTCCAATGGTAGAGTACAAGCCTTGAGCAGAAAAAGACAATTTTCAAATCATTGACTCTTAAAGCCAACAAAGAGGCAGGTAATCCTATTCAAGACTCTAGGATGAGGAAAACTTGCTCCATATAACACTACACCTGAATATTTTAATCGATTGCACTTAAATACTTAGTTATGACATATTTACACCATATAGGCCCTTAATGGTGACTCTAATGAATAGCTTAAATATTAAACACTTCACAGAAGAGCAGTATCAATAAGTATGGTAACCCTCTTCTCTATGACAAATACAAGACCCAGGCATGAAGGCATTGTCCACCGTAAGTAGAACCAAGCATTTGGAATTCAGATTTTCTGATGCTCATTCAAGAGTTTATTGCATTCCTTGTCTATGGTTCGGAATCAACATACTGTATGGGTTCTAAATAAGTTTGCAACTGAATTTGATAAGTGTATCAACACTTCAAATAGCTGTGACAACTCTTCTGTAATGTGTTAAAAAGAGAAGGGGTGGGGGAGAAGAAGAAACAGAATTAAGTTTCTTTTTTGGAGATTTTTTTTTTTTGGATTTTTTTATTGACAAGAGAAGAAAGCAACCTAATGAGACAGCGAATGCTATTAAAATGTGCTCCTAAAAGACAAAAACAAGAGAGATGGCTCTATAAAGGGGGATACAATAAAGAATATATCATCAAATAGAATCAACTCTTATGATGTATGCAACAGGTAATACTGGTTTTGAAAATCAGAAAAGAATGGGGTTAACGCTTGCAGTAAGTATCCAGAAACTTGACAAGGGCTGAAGACAAGGGACTTGACAGATTTGAAGAGAGCAATGACCAAATGAGAAGTATTCCCTTTACAAAATAGGAGGTGTTCTTGGGGAGACACAACGATCTTTGCCTAGCATCCTAACCTCTTTGGATCTGTAGCAATGCACCTTCCTTCTGATGTTTTCTCCATTAGCGTTATTTTTTTTATTATTATCAATGTCTCTGAGACAAACCAGTTCCTAATGCCAACGGGTAAGAAAAATGAATCTATTAATTTTTATCATTTTGATGTACTGCCATTCATCTTATAATGATGATGAATACAAGGCTTCCATTTCAAACCCACTGTCATATTAGAGTTTGACACTTGCTATCAAATGGCATTGGAAACCCTACCTCAACTGAAGAATGTGAAAAACTGAGAGGAGCAAAGAAACCCAAAATATGGTAGCACTGGCTGCCCTAAAATGTAGAAGTCAGGGCAAGACAAAGTAAAAAAAAAAAAAAAGATTTGTAAAACAAGCCACTCTGACGGCTATGCTTGCAGTCTACTTTTCTACTCTATTCACAACTGTTATGGTGTACAAGTGATTATCAATCACAACCACAATCACAACCAAAGAGGAATACAGTCACCTGCAAACCTTCCAGCTGTTGTTCATCAAGAATTGTAATATGTATTCTGGAAGGAGCAAACAACAGATGTACTTGGAGAATATGGCTTTACCTGGTTCCTGTAGCATGTGAGCTCGAAGTCAATTTGCTACTCAGTAAACGTCTTGGAAAAAAAAAATCACCAAATGACAACAAACACACAGAACGCATTAGATGCCTCCACCTGACAATCTTGTTTAATCTTTGTGATCCTCTACACTCTAAACCATGAGTAAATAACAGGACAACTCTAGGAACTTAGGTTTTCCATTTTCAACACCTTATCAAGCTACATTTGTAAAAAGAAGAAAAAAAAGGCCTTTTTGCTTACAGAGGAGGGTGAGAGAAATGTACTTGTACCTTTTTGAGCCATGATTTACATCCATTTTCAAGAAAAACTTTTAACCAGGTACAGGAATCCATGAAAACACTCGTGTGTCCCTAAAGGACTGTCTATCATTTCTCAAATAAACATCTGTATTCGAAACCAGAATTTTTCACTAGTGAGTCAAATTAAGACCTTTTATCTAGCAGGAGCGCTCCCGTTACACATTTCAGATACCATGTTGGGGGAATATAAAGAGGAAGTTGTATGAATGGATGGATTGACAGATTAATTGTTTTTTACTCTCACTCTAGTTTTTGGCTATTTCATAGCTAATAGTCAAGAGAATCAACTTGAGTAGAGAGAATAGATGAAACCTTTATCAGAGATTCCTTGGTAAATTTTTGATAAAAAAAATTCTTAGCTGTCTAACAAGTTATCGTTTTTGGATAATACATAAATTTCATTTCTTTTTAATGGCTGATCTTTTTCAGAGGGATTTTTAATGACTGGGCCAATTAAAAAGATGTTAACGTAAAAAGAACCTGCTATTCTCTTGAAAGGCAGCCTCAAGTTTTTAACTCTGTGATTTAAAGGGAAAAGCCATGGAATTGGAATGAATCACTGTTTCTGTCGAAGTTCAGTGAAGACAGATGTAGGGTTCTGTTCAATGGAGCTGAGTTTCATGGTTGTGTGTTTGTTTCTGAAGTCACTTTTTTTTTACTTCTAATACTGTAAATATTTCCAGATCAGGAAGGAGATGTGTCTGATAACTGACTCATCCAGCTAAACTAAAAGGATCAGTTACATCATTTCCCTCTTCTCCTACCACTTAATACCTGTGTAAGATTTTCAAATTCTGCATTGATACCAGATCACAAAATGATACCAAATTCAGCTTGAGAAACACCAAAGCGGTATAGTCAGATTCTAATTCTCTAGAAAAACAGAGAATGAATGATGTTTTCATAATTTGCAACTTGGGGGGGGGGGAGGAAAGGGGGAAGGGCTACAGCTAACACCTGCCATGATTATAAAATGAACTACATTAAATACACTGAAACACTGCTGTACATTTTCAGTACCTATCTGATTAATGACAAGGGTAGTGACAGACAGTCGCAATATGGAATCTAATGTTTATACCTAAACATCAGTTATTTAGCCCAAATTTACCTCACTCCCACACAAACCTGGTGTCAGACTCAATGTTTATTTCCATAAATTACAAAGAGAGAGAGTACTCAATATTCAACTTAAGGAGTTGTACTATTTTTTTTTCATATGAACAAAACTTGTGCTCACTATAGTTTATAGCAGAATGTCAATGTAAGACCCAAGTATTAAACAGCTTGGTCCCCAAAGGGGATCACTGATGGAAGGTTTAGAAGCACAGACTTAGTGGGATGTATTTAGGACATTGGGGCAAATCTCTAAAGTGCCCTCAGTTACAACTCTTCCTGCTTCGTAGCCAGTCAGTGGCTTCAATCTGTACATAGCCACAACTATAACATGCCAGGAGCCAAAGTGAATCTCTTTAGTTAACTATGGCCGGTTTTACATGACAGTAATGTAGTAGTAAAGACGATTCTGAAGCTTTTTGAATGATACTTGAATGATACTTGAGGATATTTCTGAATCTTTATCATATCTGTCTCTTGGGCTGGGAATATGGCCTAGTGGCAAGAGTGCTTGACTCGTATACATGAAGCCCTGGGTTCAATTCCCCAGCACCACATATATAGAAAATAGCCAGAAGTGGCGCTGTGGCTCAAGTGGCAAAGTGCTAGCCTTGAGCAAAAAGAAGCCAGGGACAGTGCTCAGACCCTGAGTCCAAGGCCCAGGACTGGCAACAAACAAACAAACAAACCATATCTGTCTCTTAAATATTGTGCTTCCTACATATTGACTCTCATTAGTGTATGTCCTGATAGGAAGTTGATTTCTGTTCTTTAGATTGCTTTGCTTTCTTTTATTTTTCTTCTTGTTTTATGTTCCAAACATAAATTTGTCAGGTTCCTACTTAACAGGTATTTTACTTTATCAATAGTCAATGCCAGCTAGAAACAGGGCCTGAAGATTGCCTTTAATATATTATTATTATTATTTTAGTTTTCTGCACTCTTCTTTATTGTTTTGTTTTTTAAAACTAATTTATTTATTTATTGTGAAAGTGATGTACAGAGGGATTACAGTTTCATACGTAAGGCAGTGAGTACATTTCTTATCAAACTTGTTACCCTCTCCCTCATTTTTCTCCTACTCTTCCCCTTCCTCCAACTGCCCTCCCTGAACTGTACAGTTGGTTTACAGTATACTGTCAATGTTATATTATTTTAATCACATAAGTCTTCGGTGAGAAGAACTCAAGGATACATTCATCGATATTTTCATTTGAGAAACGAGAGTATATCTTTCATCTCTCCTGAGTTCTAGTATAAGGAACTTGTCTTGGGAGGAGAATGTAAATAGTAGTATTTAGTTTTGCTGGTGATCAGGACAGAACTGCAGATAGACAGACAGACAGACACAGACAGACAGACAGACAAGGTGTAAAGACTTCATTCCAAACTCATCACCCTCAGGAAACTTTTTTATTTTCTTAATTAATAAAAGTATATATATATGTGTATATCTATGTATATATATATATATATATATATATATATATATTTTTTTTTTTTTTGGCCAGTCCTGGGGCTTGGACTCAGGGCCTGAGCACTGTCCCTGGCTTCTTTTTGCTCAAGGCTAGCACTCTGCCACTTGAGCCACAGCGCCACTTCTGGCCATTTTCTATATATGTGGTGCTGGGGAATTGAACCCAGGGCCTCATGTATAGGAGGCAAGCACTCTTGCCACTAGGCCATATCCCCAGCCCACAATAAAAGTATATTTTACAAAACAGGCTCGAACCACATTTTTAGAAAGAAGCTATTGTTGAAAGAAACCTAGTGCTCCCAAAGTTTCTGTATTGAGCTCAAGCAAATGGAATCCCATGACCTTTGTTCTGTTGGTTTGCTCATTCAGTGTTGGCTAAACTGTTTTGAACTTCTCACCATTTCTTCAAAGGAGTCCAACTAGCCAAACTCAACTCACATAAATGTGTGGAACTGTGCAAAATAAGCAGTTGGGACTCATATGGGTGTGCATAGAAACACAAGTCATTGCTTCTTGCTCTTGAGTTATCTCATTAGCAAACTCAGGAAGAAATGGAGTTAGCTAGCTTTGTACAGAAAGAAGTACAGAATGTGTACTACCTAAGTAGAGTCAGGAGAAAGACCCCCAGACGTGGGAAATGAAAATGGTCAGAACTATTTCTTCATGGGCTTCATTAAAACCCAACTTATAGAATGAAATTGGTGTTATCATTTTAAAATTTATTTGGGCTTTTCCCCCTCCTTTGATCCATTCTAATGACCTGTAAAGCCTCTCACATTTGGGTTTTAGTGTTTTATTACTATCTCCTTAGCCATATAGTCTAATATTCCTCTCATTAAAGCAGTGGCCATCATTGAAAAGAACTCAATGGATAGGGACACAATAGAGACACAAATCCAAACTTGCGTTTGTTGAACCTGCAGAGAATTTTGCTTCAGTGAGGATTAAAGAGTTGGCAAGGCCTCTGGGCTCTCATTTTTTTTTTATTTCCTATTATCTAGCCACTTAATAATTTCAGAAACTTCAGACTCTAACCAAAAAAGAAAAAAAATCCACAGCATGCTTGGAATGGAATGATAATGCCATCTGTTTTCATTTGTTTGTGGGTCTTCTTCCAATAGCCCAGGCCAGAATTCATCTTGCTTACTTTCTAATGATCCTGACATTAGAGGTGACTTAAATGACGCACTCCAGGTCACAGGCCTTTCCACAGGGACCGAATCTTCGCAATTTGAGCAATTCTATAGTATGTTCACATTCAAGTGATCATTACCTTCCAATGATCAAGTTATGTATCTTCTCTCCTTTTGGGAAATGGTTGGTAAACTTAAAAGCTCTTCCAAAAATACAAAAACAACCAAACAAACCCTTTATTTGTCATGAGACTTCTAATTCTGACTCTTGAAGTCCAAATAATAATTATTTTTGTTTTTATTGTGTGTGTGTGTGTGTGTGTGTGTGTGTGTGTGCACCTAGTTCCAATTTCAGCTTTTTACTGGCTAGTCGGAGATAAACATTTCTTGGATTTATCTGTGTAGGCTGGCTTTGAACCTCAGTCCTTACATCTGAGTACCTATGATTAAAGGCATGAGCTACGGGAGTCCAACTAATTTTTTAAAAAAACATATATGTGTAATAGAAACAAACTGAGGACCTTTATATAATACTTTTTAACCAAGAACCCCTTCTATAATGCCTTTCCAAAGTGAAGTTATTTTTCCCTCACATGATTTCTTAAGAATTATAACTATTTGAATCTCACTATCCACCCATCATGAATGAACAGTGGGACCGTCTTCCTTTGCCAGCAAAGAAGAATTGGGAAGGAAGGTCAAATGCTTTTGAACTCTGATACAAGAGACAAAACAAATCAACCAAAGGGATGGAAAAACAGAAAGCCAAAGCATTCATCTCTGTGGATTTTAACAATCATTATGGAGCAGCATATGAGAGGTGTAGATTCAGCAATCTGACAATCTGTATCAATCACGAAGATTGGCAAACTACACAGATTTTTTTTTTTGTCATATTCCCCAATCGACTTTATGTGTCACCAAGACTTACTTTGGTGCTTTCCCTCAACACCCCGTGCCAGCCCCTTTCCCAAATCTGCTTCTAACACATCCATAGTTTTTTTAAAATTTTTTTCTGAACCAAACCCTACTCACGTACTCAATGTTTGCCTTCCATACGCTGCTTTAATACATTATATTGGGTTTTTCCCATCACACATTTAATGTGTGAAATTTCTAAACTCTTCCCCTTCACTTATCTAAATTGAACTTTGGCAGGCAATAGTTTAACTGTTCAAGAGTTGCTTTCAAAAAAAGAAGAAGAAAAAGTAAAAGGAAAAAAAACCCATCAAAGCCTTGCTAGGGCTTGATTGTGTGAAGTATGGATGCCAAGAGAGAAATTTCAGACTCTATCATACACAAAATCAATATGTATGCTCTGCTCTGGAAAGAAAGCCACCTTGAAAATAATTAATAAAACATCAAAGCTGAATACACACTTCAAAAATCCACATGAGACCGAAACATTTGAGGCAATTAACAGAAATTATTAATTTATGTAATGTGGGTACTTGTCTTTGAAAGGTATTTCTTCAAGTGGAAATGTGTGTGTGTGTGTGTGTGTGTGTACACACACATATATGTTAAGACTGAAATCTCAATTTTGGCTTCAAAATGAAAATTTTTAAATCTTAACAACTTCCCCATAGCAATTGTGAATATTACACTAAACATATAAGCTTTGAAAAACCTTAAGAATTATTTGGGCCTATTCAGATAATACCAAAAAGACCTACAGAAAGCAACCTTTTATTTTCCTTGAATAAGCAATGAATGGATGCATGACTTAAATTCAGTAAAGAGAATATATTGCAGCTGTCTTCTATATACACACATGACATCACTTCCATAAACACCTAGGCCAGCAAAATAAATCTCATCGATCACTCGAATTTTCACTCTGACAAAGTTAGATTTCAGTTTGTTCTTCTTATACACGCTCTGCTTGTTGCTGGATATTTACAAAGAAAGCAATAACAACAACTGGATTTTAAAAGGTGACTGAGCAATATATATTTGCTGTAGGAGAAAGTCACAACTTCACGTAATCAGTGTACAATCAAGTGTACAAAAAGAACCCAGAAACACCTTCCCAGAACACCAGTAGGAGTCACAGAAGAGCTGATATGGGGTTTTGGCTTTTGGTGCTGAGCTACATTTATTGCATTTTTGAACGGATGGCTATACATCTAGGACAACTCAAATGGTTGAGGATAAGATTGGCTGGCTATCTCTGTAAAGGAAAGTAAATCAGAGTCTTGCTTGCCCGGCTTAGGTGTTTCATTTTACACAGATTGAGGGACATGCCACCACAGATGGGGACAATCGTTAAGTATGAGGGAGCATTAATGCTCAAAAGCCAATTCCCCTAGGTTTCTCATAAGGCATAACTACTGTTATCCTGCACAAGTGTCAATTACCATGCTATATATACACACTTTCTAAGGCATTCCTTTCCTTTTCTTGTTATTTTTTTAATGTTTGTTTTTGAATCAGGGTCTCACTACATAGCTCAGGATGGCATTCAAGGTCACCTCTGCTTCACCCTCCAGAATGCTGGGGTTACAGGCCTGTGTCGCCATTCCTAAAGTGCTGACTAGGCATTTCATGACCAAATAGCTCAGCCTACCTAGCAATAAACAGATAACAAGTTGGGTTCTCAGTAGGGCATTATTATCACATAAAAATACTCATATTATTTAATGCCTCTTCAGCAATATCTTGAGAGGCTCCTCTCTCTCACTCTTTCCCTCTCCCCTTTCTCTCCTCCTCTCTTTCTCCCTCTCCTCCTCCTTCCCCTTACCTCCCTCTCTCCTTCTGCCTCTCATGTTTGTTCTCTCTGCTCTCTCTTTTACTGTAGATGGAACCTAGATCATGACCCATGCTAAGCAAGCATCCTACCAATGGAGTGACATTGCCGGCCCTTTTTGCAAAATAGGCTCAGTCACTTTGCTGATTTCTAATTCACAATTCTGCTTCCACCCGCTGAATAGCTAGGACGACAGATGTGTGCCACACCTGGCTTCTACTTCGTTTATGATCATGTTCATTGTTTACATCTGATGTCCATGCCCACCCATTAGGTCGCTATTACCTCATGAAGCCAGCCAGCACCAGGGAAAGACAAGACATTGGATTAAATAAGAGCAACAGTAGAATGGATAGAGATGTTCTCATCATGAAAATAAAGAGCAGGAAGCTGCTTGAAGAACATTTAGCCAACAAGGGACTGGAGGTTCACATCTGTAAGCCCAGCTAATCAGGAGGCTGAGATCTGAAGACTATGGTTCAAAGCCAGCTTGGGCAGAAAAGTCCATGAGATTCTTATTTTTAACCAGCAAAAAGCCAAAGTGGAGGTCTGCCTCAGGCAGTAGAGAACCAGCTTTGAGCAACAACAAAAACCCAAGCGACAGTGTGAAGCCCTGAGTTCAAGCCCTGGTTCCAGCACAAAGATAAACAAAAAATATAAATATATAGGGAGATGATAGATATAGTCTATATTTTCATTTCAAAGAAAATAAAATAGATTTAGTCCCATCTAGCTTTCTATCCACCTACCTAGAATCCATCTAGCTGCCTACCTAGCTTCCTTCCTTCCTTTTCTTTTCTCTTTGTCTCCTCTCCTTTCCTTCTTTTCCTTCCTTCCTTCCCTTCCTTCCTTCCTTCCTTCCTTCCTTCCTTCCTTCCTTCCTTCCTTCCCTCCCTCCCTCCTTCCCTTCCCTCCCTCCCTCCCTCCCTCCCTCCCTCCCTCCCTTCCTTTCTTCCTTCCTTCCTTTTCTATCATCTATTTACCTATTCATCCATTTACCAACCTAGCTGTCTGTCATTCTACCTACCTGTCTTGAGTCCATCTATCTGCCTACCTAGCTGTCTATCTTTGTGTCTGTATGTCTGTCTATATGTCTGTCTTTACCATGATCTATCTACCTTCCTACATACCTATGCACCTATCTATATAGTTGGATAAGGAGTTTGGCCAGTCTTTTGGGACATGTGATTGGAAATTTAGATGTTGTAGCATAACTAAACTTCAAGGAACTTCCTTTTGAAAACCCTTTAAAAAATTTGGCTAGTCTTGGGACTTGAACTCAGGGTCTGAGCACTGTCCTTGGTTTCTTTTTGCTCAAGGCTAGCACTCTACCACTTGAGCCACAGTGCTACTTTTGGCTTTTTCTACATATGTGGTGCTGAAGAATCAAACCCAGGGCTTCGTGTATGGGAGGCAAGCACTCTACCACTAGGCCATATTTCCCGGACCCTTGACTTCTTTTTTTATTTAAAGCTTCACATGATTTGATTGTAGTTTACAATTTGATGAATGGTCGATTTGCTCAGGAGGAATGTTTTTGCTCATCTATGTCCATTCATGAAAAATGGGCTTCTTGGTGGAATTCCAGTCATAGGTGAAATATATCTGAATGGCTGGAGGAATCACTCATTTCTCACCGTCTGTGCAAGTAACCAGCAGTGTATTTGACAACATGTACTTGGTGGATGTCTGTACTTGTCACACTGTACTATTCTGCACATTTCTTTTATTTATATTACTTTTTATTATTATCTTTGAAGTAGTTGTACAAAGCAGTTGCCTTTGAACAAAGCAGTTGATGAATGCAATGCATCTTGATCTGTGTCCCTCCTCTCCACCCTCCCTTATGCTTTGTAATTCTGTAGAATACACATTGAATTTTTTTCTGTATTTTCTCCCTTCTCCTCTTCATTTGTCTACCCTTTTCCCCTTGACCCCACAGTGATAGCATATAGTTGATCTATGTTTAAGTAATCTTTTTTCCAGTCCTGGGGCTTGAGCTCAGGACCTGGGCACTGTCCCTGAGCTTCTTTTGCACAAAGCTAGAGCTCTTCCTCTCCTCTCCTCTCCTCTCCTCTCCTCTCCTCTCCTCTCCTCTCCTCTCCTCTCCTCTCCTCTCCTCTCCTCTCCTCTCCTCTCCTCTCCTCTCCTCTCCTCTCCTTCCTTCCTTCCTTCCTTCCTTCCTTCCTTCCTTCCTTCCTTCCTTCCTTCCTTCCTTCCTTCCTTCTTTCCTTCCTTCCTATCTTTTCCATCATCTATTTACCTATTCACCCATTTACCAACCTAGCTGTCTGTCATTCTACCTACCTGTCTTGAGTCCATCTATCTGCCTACCTAGCTGTCTATCTTTCTGTCTGTCTGTATGTCTGTCTATATGTCTGTCTTTACCATGATCTATCTACCTTCCTACATACCTATACACCCATCTATATGCTTGGATACGGAGTTTGGTCAGTCTTTTGGGACATGTGAGCCACAGTGCCACTTCTTGCTTTTTCTGAGGAATCGAACCCAGGGCGTCATGCATGCTTAGGCACTAAGCCACATCCCCAGCCCATTAAGTATTTAAAAACAAAAACAAAAAACTGTAACACAAAGAAAGTATCTAATTCCACCTACAAGTTTTAAAACAGCATAATTTTTCCATGATTGAACTAAAAACACTTATGAAGGCAAATGTTTGTGCTGTATACATTTACGACTGCTTTTTCCCCAACGAGCAATAAATATAGGGTTCATAGAGCCAATCTCAAACAACAAAATATTGATTGACTTCTTCCTATTACTCTAAAATCTTTCAGCAAGATTTTGATAAAGTTACTGGGAAGGCAGATTCATGTGTGTGAAATGTACTGTTTTGAAAGGTCCATATGTCTAAATGGTACTTTGAGAAATGAAAACAAAAAGCCTTTCTGTATTTTAGTTTGGAGCATTAATAACTATAAAATACCAATGCATGTGTATACTTTGGTGAATGTATTTATTCTAGATAAGTTACTTCTAGGTTTGAAATGCAAAGACTCTAAAAGAGCTCAGTAAGTAGATGTTTAATGTCCAGTCCTAATTCAATGTTAATGAAATACAGCAATGTTATTTCCCACGATGTTCTAATATCATCTTTCTTTCTTTCCCTCCCACATTTCTAGAAAGTAACCTCAAAACACGATTCTTACACAAATCAAAGTAAAAATTTCACTGTGTGTAACTTGATGGGCATTTTTTGCGTGTGTTGTATTGTATGTGTGTAGATATGTGTGGTTTATTCTCCAACTTTGCAACTATTATTGCTAGTGTTTGTTGCTATTTGTTCTGTCTGTGAACTTCACATTACAGACTATTTGTTGAAACATCCTACTCTTGAAGATTAGCTTCACCATCCTTTGAACTATAAGTCACTTTTTGTTCCAAAATCTTGCTTCCTGCATTCTGATTGATCTGTGTAGTTTCTACAGCTAAATTATGTTATTTCCACCAGACAGAGTGAACACAAATATTTGATAAGAAAAGCAGCTGATTTTTTTCTTAAAAAAAAGTTTTTGCATAAGAAATCGTTATTACATTATTGCAGAATGAATGACTTCCATACATCTCACAGTAACATTTAATTAGCACTCAAAGGAAAAAAATATCCAGAACACAGACACATTGAAAATACTAAGAAAATATGAAGAATTTTTAATATTTATACAATGCAAGTTCAGATTTTTCTTAGCCTGGACGCTGTCATTATGAGCAGTAATGTGTTTATGACTTGGGATTTCCATGCAAGAAGCTTTAAAGGGAACCCCGATGATGAAATCTAGAGAGATAGGCAAAAAAAAAATCCTTTTTTCTCTCTAAGCTGAGAAAGGAACCCGGAGAAACAGCGAGAACCTGATGGATGGATCTGGATGGATCGCTTCTAACCTTACAGAGTTCTCACTACCATATAGCTGAGAATAAGAGGTGGGGTCTTTTTGTGTGTGTGTGTGTGTGTTTTTTTATCACGTCTTTGTGAGGAGGGGGGAGAGAATGCTAAAATCTGATTTACTCTCCAAGACTGTTTTTTATTAAATATGTTTGACTGCTATCTCTAATTAAATGTAGAATTAATTTTGGCAAACTAACCACAGATGCAGTTTATGTTCAATTTTATCAGACAGATTTATTTATAAGCTGTCAACTTCTTGAAAGACTTCATTTTGGAGCAGTTTTAAATTGCTAACAGTAGCTGTAAATGGAACTACTGTTCTCTGAAAGAGGGGGAAAAAAAACTAAAGAAAAAGTATGCTATAAAAGTCCGGCCCATCTGTGAGGAATCATAAAACAATCACATTCCTTTATTTTTTTTTCCCTCCTCTTTCCTCCACAGGACCTTTATTAAATTAGTTCAACTCAATTAAAAATAACTTCAAAAACATTTCAGAGCCTTTTGTTTCGGGGAATACTTGGAACTCTGAACAGAACGTCACCCCTTTTAACTAATCCCTTTTTACTAAATAGAGGAGAATACTGCCATTGTGGTTTCCCTCCGTGTTTTTAAGGGTTTCTACTGTACCGAATTGAGGTCACAACCACACAATGCCCAACATCCAATAGCCATTCAAACATTCTTCACAAGCCTATCAAATGTGTCTTTCTTTCCCCTTGCCCGCTTTCTCTCCTGGCAAACCCCAGAGGACAATGGAAAAGAACTTCCAGCACCATTTATAGGCACGATATTTGCACATGACAAAGTCTATTCTTCCTGGTTTGGCAACTCCCTAGATAAAGAAGAAACCTAGGATAGATTTTTTTTTCCCACCATTAATATTATTCAGTCTTATTTGTATTGTATTGTGCTGTCATGTTGGTATTGGGCATGGTGGAAGGAGACTGGTATTTAGCATCAGCGGGGTTGAGATGTTATTTTTGTTTTTTGTATTTGTGTAACCAAGAGTCAATGCAGAATTACAAATGGCCCATTATAGAATACATATGCATGGCAGAGGGTACAATTTAGTACAAATGAGAGACAAATGACAGAATTGGAAACATTATACCTTACAGTATCTAGTATGATCAGTATTATAAAGCTTGCTGTTTTGCTCCAAAAACTTCATGCCTATGCCCATAAGCACTTTTTAGTTTTTACTTGGGAGTTGTTGTTGTTTTTCTCTAGCTGAAGCTACAAACAAACAAACATCAATTGTAAATTTTTCTCACCAGAGCTGCTCCTTTTGTAATGGGAATATATATACATATATGTATACATATATATATTAAAAGATGTATCTAGAGTATTGTCCTCCAAACAAACAAGAAAGAAGGTGTATTTGCAAGCTATCTAATAAAGTGGTTTCGGTGGGACATTTTGATTTTTAATTACGAATGGGATTTGAAGGGCAATTAGCAAGAGGTAATAGTCTTTGCGAGACACAGTGCCCTTGTTGGAAACTACTACTATTTGTAATGGAATAGGGGTATTGGGGAACTGTATAGAAATTAATGTCAATGGGTTTCTACAGTTAATAAGAAGAACACAAGGAAAATGGAGACACCTCACCTGAAGTTCAGAATGAGAAAGCCTGAAATTTGCCCCTTTTTTGTTTACCTTTCTTAATTTTTCCTCCCTTCATTCATTTCTATTCTAGTTTTAAATATTGTGCTTCTGAGATTTCAAACATAATCCTCTTACTAGTTAATAAGCCTTTGTAAGTTCAATTTGCTATTTATTCTGAAACACTACCTATTGAGAACTATATCACATCTTCTCTTATTTGATCAAGATTTAGTGAAACATTTACAGCTTCTTAAGTGTTTTTTGGGGGGAAGAAGGGGGAGGGAAGTGCTTAGTGAAGCTAGAACTGCAATCAGCATTTTTCTATTATTATATAATGTGTATATATGCTTAAAAGTTTGAATGGATGATTTCTTCACAGTATGTAAATTTTCAGCTCTTATGAACAATAAGAATATGTCTGCTAGGTGGGTGCCAATGGCTCACACCCTATACAAGAGGTTGAGATGTGAGGATTGCGGTTCAAAGCCAGTCCAGGCAAAAATGGCCATGAGACTCCTATCTCCAATTAACCACTGAAAAGCCAAAAGTGGAGCACTGGCTAGAGCCAGGGATAAAGTACTAACTGTGAGTGAAGAAAAGCTCAGAGACAGAGCCCAGGACCTGCTTTCTAGCCCCAGTACTAGCAAAGTGCACACACATGCGCATACAGACAGATGCATGCCCAGCTGTTGGTTGAAATACGGTCTTGGAAAATGTTGCCCAAGTTTGTCTTAAACCATCAAGTTCCCAGCCTCCTGAATAGTTGGATGACAGGCACATCGAGTTTTAAGGATGCTGTTTTCACAACATCATAACATAGCTGAGAGGGAAAGTCACGCATTTTTAAATTTTAATTTAATTTATTGTAAAGGTGATATATACATGGAGCTACAGTTATATACGCAAGGTAATGAGTACAGCTCTTGTCAAATATTGCTACTCTGTCCCTCGTTTTTCTCCCACTTTTCCCCCAAGTCACACATTTTTTGTACCAGTACTTTTGCTCAGATTAAAAGGATTGTCTTCTTTCAACTGTCCCTGCAAGGGAAGAGTATGACTAATAAGAAATCCAAAGTTCTTGTTCACTCACAATTCACCCATGCCAGGTGGCCAGGTGGCCAGGTGGCCATGACTTGTGTCTGTCATCCTAGTTACTCAGAAGGAAGGCTGAGATCTGAGGATCATGGTTTGAAATTGTGTGTGTGTGTGTGTGTGTGTGTGTGTGTGTGTGTGTGTGTGTGTGTATGCTTGCCACTACAGTGGTTTGAGTTCAGGGCCCAGTCAAAGTCCCTTATTAGCTGTTTCACTCAAGGCTGGAGTTCTACCGTATTAGCCACAATTTCACTTCCAGCCTTTCAGTGTATAGCTGGAGATAAAAGTTTCATAGACTTTGCTGCTTGGGCTAGCTTTGAACTGCCATGCCCAGATCTCAGCCATTTAGAAGCTGGGATGACAGGCGTGAGCCACCAGTGCCCAGGTATTATGCCATACACAGTTACATTCTGTTCATTGGTGTGCTATGATGAACTATGTAAATGGTTATAGATGGATAATTCCACATAGATATCACAGTGCTCATTACACACTGGAGGGAGGGTCACAGGAAAGATAGGTGGTAATGGTTTCCAATAGAAAGCCAGATGCCGGTAGCTTACTTCTGTAATCCAAGCTACTCAGGAGACTGAGTTCTGGGGATCAAGGTTCAAAGCCAGCCTGGGCAGGAAAGTCCATGAGACTCTCATCGCCACCAGAAAACCAGAAGTGGAGCCGTGGCTCAGATGGCATGACTCTAGCTTTGATCATAAAAGCTCAGGGAGAGAGCCCAGGCCCTGAGTTCAAGTCACATGGCAGATTAAAAAAAAGAAAAAGGAAAGAAATGTTTATGCAAAGAAAATATTCAGTATAAATTTTTTTAAATCTTGTCATTAACAAGAAATAGAGCCCTATTAACTTCAAAATGGACAAAGAAATCAACACTGAAAATCTCTTTCAAATCTCTCTCTCTCTCTCTCTCTCTCTCTCCCCCCCCTACACCTTCATCAAATAAAAGCTTCCTTTGTACACTTCAATTAGTAAAATAATTCCCCCAGGTAAGGTAAACACTGCAAGCTGTCCATAGGGAAGCCTATGCTGGTTTTTTTTTCTTTTTTCAAAAAAAAGGAAAAAGTATTTGAATTACACACACAAATATTTTCCTTGGTAGTAAAGTACTTCTTAAAGGCTTGAAAAAAAAACCCTTAAACTCGTTTTGGCAAATCAAAAGTTTTCTTTGGGGTGGTTAAGAAAGCCAAGAGTATTCACAGTGGGTTTTTTTTTCTTGTTGTTGAATAATTGTTTTACCTATTTCTCTCTCTGTTTCCAGGGAAACATTAAGAAATATATTTAGCTGTTAAGGGAGGAAAAGTGATGAAGAGCTTCTTTCATTGTCAAAATAAATTCTTAGGTAAGACACTCCTTGTTGAAAAGAACACCATCCACTGATGCACGGGGTATAATTGATACATATCTCAGGTTATATGGATGTTTAGAACATGTTTCCTGGTAGTGATTATGGTAATGACTTAGGGTGCAGTATGAAATTCCTAGAGTGCTTTCTAAAAAAAAAAAAAAAAAAAGTACGCCAGAAGAATGCAAAATCGACTTGCTTGTTTCTTTTTTAAGTGATTCTGTGTCAAATCTGGATTCGAGAATGTTTGCAAACAGTAAAGAAGGCAGTAGAGGAGGGCAAGGAGGAAGTCTGGGAAACCTTCATATTTGGGGAAGAATCTCACTTAAAAATAAATGAATGTTGCAGCACTGTTCACAATAGCCAAGAAATAGAAACAATCCAGATGCCCCCTCCAGATGAATGGATTAAAAAAATCCTGGTACCTGTCTACAATGGAATTCTACACAGCCATTAGAAAGGATAAAATAATGGCATTTGTGGGGAAATGGATGGAACTAGAACAAATCATGTTGAGAGAGATAAGCCAAGAACAGAGAGAGACAAATGGCTTTATGGTCTCCCTGATAGGCGGGTGTTAGATTTACACTGCAAAGAGATAGGACAAAATGAACAGGACTGAAGAAACTAAAATACAGTAAAAAGAAAAGAGGACAGAGTGGGAGAAAAGCACCAAATATCAAGACCCAAGCACCTCTTAGAACCCCAAAGGTAAGGAAAGAAAGGTCCTCACCTTGAAAATGTCCTATAATTTTTAGATGACTCTATATTCCCTATCTCATATATGAGATATATATGAGGACAACCAGGGGAAGCTGGGAGGAGGGCTCAGAATGAGCAGAAAGTGGGTGAGAATAATAACAATAAAAATAATAACAACAACAACAACAACAACAATAATAATAATAATAATAATAATAATATAGCAGGGGGAACCACCAGTTACATTGGACACTGATGCAAGTGAACTAAGCAACTCATAAGCGGGAATGGGAAGGAAGGAATGAGTGAAAGAGGGAATAGAGGTTACTAAACAAAAGGAAAGTAATGTACATAGATCACTCAAAATGGAGGAAATGATTTTATTGTGAAAGCTCATAGACTTCATGCGCTATGTAGGGTAGAATGATCATTTTCATCAATGTGAAGGTTAAAATGTGGACTGTGAAATATATGTAGTAACTTAAACCCAATTAAAAAATAAATAAATGAATGGTACGACTGGGATTGGGGCTTAGTGGTAGAGTGCTGGCCTAGCATGCATGAAGCCCTGGGTTCGATTCCTCAGTACTACATATACAGAAAAAGCCAGAAGTGGTGCTGTGGCTCGAGTGGTAGAATGTTAGCCTTGAGCAAAAAGAACACAGGGACAGTCCTCAGGCCCTGAGTTCAAGACCCAGGACTGGCAATAAATAAATAAATAAGGTGCTAATCAGAGATGAAATTTCAGCAATAATATTTTTATCTACCTCTCATCTTAGACCTATAAATCTAAATTACTATTTTTTACTGCATTAGGTATTCATTCTTTTCTAGTAACTGTGGAATTTACTACAAGACGTGATTTACGTGTAAGTCCCCAGTTAAAACTTTCAGTAAGACATTAATGTGCTTTTATTCCTCCCTCTTCAAATTCCTTCTTTCATACAAATCCACCAAGCTTAAGGGAAGTCTGCAAACTCAATGAACGCAGAACTGTGAAAAGTAAATTTTTTAGAATAATAATCAAATAGTCAAGGCTTCCAATGTTTTACCCATGCAATCAATCTTCACTTGCTTCACAAGTGATATTTTGAGAGTATTACTGAAAGGACCAAAGATAGAGTTCCAAGATCATTAAACCAAGAAAAAAAAAGATAAAATAAAAATAAAGGCATACAATTCCATGTTGTCACAAAATTTTGAGTGACCTTTTCTCTTAATTATTTAAATATACATTTAATTATCCCAGTACCAAGGACTTTTACTTATGGCTCTATATATTGGATTCCATCCAGACCGACATCACAAGCACATATTTAAAGAAATATCAAATGTGCATGTGTACTCTCTCTCCCCCTCCCTCCTTCCCTCTCTCTTTCTTTGTGTGTGTATAAATTTAGAATTCTTTTTTATTCTATAACCAATAGTCATAATTAATTCTAATTATTGTTTCGTAAACTCTAATAGCTAATCATCATTTGCAAGTGAAATGTGTTGGGAAACAAAAAGACCATATTAACACATTTTAAAAGACGTTTTGATGTCATTACAATCCTCACCCTTCACATATATTCATGCAGAAGGATAAAATGAAGCAATAAATGTCCATCATTCTTATGACTCAACTTTCCTTTCTCTTGTTTCTATTTTTAGCTTGCTTTTTTTATTGCACATGGTGATTTGGCTGACAAATGTCAGGTAGATTGACCCAGTCGCTAAAGGGTATAGGTCTGTAGAGGAAGGAAGAGTTTATATATCTCTGGAAAAAGTTATTTAAATGCCAGATAATATGCTTCTTATTTCTGCTGGAGGTAAATACATGGGAAAGAATTGTACACTGCAATCTAATGAACCCCAGATTGTATATTCTGAGATCATGGCATTTCTTGCTATAGATATATGCTTAGCACATGTGTATAGTCTTTATTATTGTTGTTGTTATTATTATTATCTTTAAGTAGTTGTACAGAGGTGTTACTATTCAAGAACTAGGTATATGAATACATGCATCTAGATCTACATCACCCCTTTCCCCATTCTTCACCCCTCCCAACATCTCCCCTCAGATATGCATGAGTAAGTTGTGCTTGTAGTCTCGCCACCTTCTTCTCCTCATTCATCAACTCCTCTCCTGTGAACCCCATGCCCGCCCATGCCAGTGAGTTTGTATTTCTAAGGAATTGTATTGTTTTTTTTTTTTTTTTTTTTGGCCAGTCCTGGGGCTTGGACTCAGGGCCTGAGCACTGCCCCTGGCTTCTTTTTGCTCAAGGCTAGCACTCTGCCACTTGAGCCACAGCGCCACTTCTGGCCATTTTCTGTATATGTGGTGCTGGGGAATCGAACCCAGGGCCTCATGTATATGAGGCAGGCACTCTTGCCACTAGGCCATATCCCCAGCCAGGAATTGTATTGTTTGAGCACCCTGCCCCTTGCAGAACCCAAGGACAGCACCTAGACTATGAGTTCCAGCCCCATGACCAACAACAACAAAAAAATCAAGAACAGTGTGTGTGTGTGTGTGTGTGTGTGTGTGTGTGTGTGTGTGTGTGCGTGTGTACACATATGCATACACACACAACTTTGGTATATATACATATACACAGACATGCTATATGTATGTATTTATATAATATATATTTGTATTTATATATAATATATACATGCATTATAAGTGCTTCTGTATGTTTGCTTCTATACACATATATGTATAGTATTTAACATATATCACAAATACTACATACAATGCATAAAACACTTTTTAACATTCATCAAAAAGTGACCATAGATTTTTTTTTTTTAGGGATACTACATTTATTTCAAAGGTAGACATCCCCCTGTTCCCTCTAATTAACAGCTCTGAACCCCCTGATTTAACACCCTGTATAGTGTTGTCATTGATATACCATAGTAAATCATTTTTCATTTATATGAGAATAGTCTAGCAACAATAATTTCCTCTACTAAAGTCTGTTACTGTGGATTATAGGGAATTTGACCTATTAAATTTTTATACACACACATACACACACACACGCACACACACCTGGTGAATCAAGTAAAATGACAATATGGTACAATAAAACCCTAGTTGGAGAACAATAAAAAGGGAAGTGGCAAAAAATGTCTGTCACAAGTACAGATTTGATGACTTGAAATCTAAGGGAATAATCTGGAGGTCAGAGATTAAGGATGTAACAGTGAGTCAGCATGAAAATAGCCATTAGCTATAAACCTGTCGCCTTTTGGTCCTTCTTTCTGTCTCCCTGTTTCTGGACACTACCAATGTTTCTACTTGAATATGGCAATAAATTCTCACACCTACAGCATCTCTTCCTTTAGAACCATTGTCCTCCAGCTCTTCTACTTCAACACACTTACAGACGTGAATAGAATCTCCAATACATTTTAGCGACATCATTTTTTTTTAAGGAAAAAGTGTAAATATTTTAAGTACCTTCTTCACTGGCCTTCTGAGCCACACCATACAGGGAAGTCTTGCCCATAAATATTTAACCATGGGTCAAAATATGGAATTTCAGGCAAGGGATTTTTTTAAATAAAATAGTGACTAATGACTCCCTGAACAGTATTCAGATAAACACAAGCAGCATCTATGTACTCCTGGTTGTACATGGGAAAAATACTGTTACATATCCACAAATGCAGTGATAATCCCTGCATAAAAAACATCTATAGATTTGATCAGAGAATAAAATTATTCGGCAAGAAAGAGATGGTTTCTGATTGCTGATCAAGTTCTTCTCCTTGTAGACTTTGCCTCTAGTAAATTCTCCCCCATACATAAGACAGAACAGATTTTTCTGTTGTATCCTAAAACAAAGAATGATCACGGCTTCCCTCCCCCTCCCCCAGTTTCTATATACAGTCACTAAAATCCATCTGCCCGGCAGCCATCATTACAAATGATAACTTTGCCAAATCCACTCCCACAAATTGATATATTGGAAAACCTGGCACGAATATTTTCGTGCCCTGCCATTCCAAAGAACATGTTTTAGACTCCCTATTTATATGTGAGTATTAGGAACATATATATATATGTGCATATATATATGATTGTACATATGTGTGTCTTCATATATTCATGCATGCATAGAAGACATATAAACCATATCGGAAATTTCATGCCTGGTAGAAATTATTTGTGTAATTAACCACAGAGCTACATTGTCATCTTTGATAAATGTGGGGAATTGAGGCACAGAAGAACACTCTAGGTGATAATCAAACAGCATATGACAAAGAGCAGAAAAGCTGGTACCATGCCATGCCCTTATGTGTCTTGATCTCCGGTCTAAACACCAGATTGCCATACAATTTTCCTATAAGAAACTCCATAAGAAACCTTGAAGAGTTAGAAGAAATGAAAGAATATTCCCATTATGAGAATCTCAACTGCTACTTTCCCTTCCTTTTTTTTTTTTCTGGGGAGTTAGTTGTCAATCCAGAAGTGTACTGTACAATAAAAGCATTGTGAGTTGGTCTTAATGGCTTTTTTTGTGTGCAGTCATTACACTACCTCTATTACATTGGAAATGGAAAGTAGCATGTGGTTATTTTTTTAATTCAGTGAAAGGAACTAAGAGTATGTTAAAAAAAAAAAGAAAGAAAAAAACTTTAGAAAAAATGAACCATTATCCTCCAAAATAGACATTTCGATGATTAAATATTTTAGATGATTAATGGAGTCATATCATTTGAGCTAAAAAAAACACTTGAAGTTTCCAGTAGCTAGGTGACAGTGGCACACACCTGTAATCCTACCTACACAGGAAGCTGATATCTGAGGATCATGGTTCAAAGCCAGCTCAGGCAGGAAAATCCCTGAGATACTCTGATTTCCAATAATCTACTCAAAAAAGCCAGAAGTGGCGCTGTGGCTCAATTAGTAAAGCACTAGCCTTGAGCACAAAGAAGCTAAGGAACAGTGCCCAGGCCCTGAGTTCAAGACCCAGAACTGGCTCCCAAAAAATAGAGATTACCCCAATATATGTATATATTATACAGAATATGTTTATATATATATAAATAAAATATATTTATATATAAAATATATACTTGTATGTTATATTATGTATATCAAGGCTGGTGTTGTAGCTCCATGGTAAATAGTTCCCATATTTTTTATTACTTTAGATCTTGATTTCAAAAACAGTACAGTTATAATTTGCAAGTGCATGTTCCCAGTCTATAAGGTGAACATCACCAGAAGTCATGGCATGCCTCCTCTCACCGAGGAAAGGAAAGGGTGGGCTCATGGTCATCACAATCACATGAGAACTTGGAGAACTCATGTGATCTGCACCCTGGGGGCTCATGCCTTCAAGGCTAGCTACTCACAAAACAAAACAAAACTGGGACCCAGAGGATCACAGTTCAAAGCCAGCCAAGGCAGAGGAGTCCATGAGACCCCAGCTCCAAAATTCCAAGCAAAAATAAGGAGTGGAGAAATGGTTCAACCAGTGGAATGGCAACCGAGTAAACACAAGGCCCTGAATTCCCAGTACCAGCAAAAGAACACCTTTGAGATAAAAAAAAAAAAAGGGCTGTTTCTTCTTCTGAATGTTTGAACAGTGAGCACTGAAGAAATTAATAAAAAAGCAGAAAAGGAAGGAAGGAAGGAAGGAAAGAAAGAAAGAAAGAAGAAAGGAAGAAAAAGGAAGGAAGAAAGAAGGAAGGTAATAGATAAAAAGATGATAAAGTGAAATATATATATATATATATATATATAGCCAATAATTGAGACAACAAATTATATTTTAGCACCATTTCCTGGGAAAAATAAAGTATATTTTAAAAAGAACAAAAAAGAAATTAACCACATGGTCCAAGAGTGCCCTCAATGAAAAAAAAGGTATCAAAATGTAATCCAAATATCTAGATAGAATGAGATGCAAATCATTGAGTTTAAAAAAATCTAGTGGAAACAGCTTTCTGCCAGTGGCTTGCACTGGTTCAAAGCCAGGCTAGGGATGCAAGTCCATGAGACACTTATCTCCAATGAGCCACCAAAAAGCCAGAAATGGAGCTGTGGCTCAAGTGGTAGAGTATAATGCATGAGCAAAAAGTTCAAGGACAGTGTGCAGGCCCTGAGTTCAAGCCCCAGGACCTGCACACACACACACACACACACACACACACACACACACACACACACACACGGTGTAGTATTTTTGTCAAGTTTAACACATAATTAACAAAACCATAGCAGGTGCTCATGGTTCACACCTGTAGTCCTAGCTAATTGGGAGGTTGAGATCTGAAGCTCGCAGTTCAAAGGCTCTGAAGACAAATACAGGAGAGTCTGAATTCTCATTAATCAGTGAAAAGCTTGAAGTGGAGATGGGGCTTGTGTGGTACATCACCGCCTGTGAGCACCAAAGGCTGAGCCAAAGCAAGGAGGCCCTGAGTTCAAGCACCAATATGAAAAAGAGAGAGGGAAAGGGAGAGAGACAGAGACAGAAGAGAGAAGGAGGGGGAGAGAGAAAGGAAAGAAAGAAGGGAATTAAAGAATATAGAGGAGGAAGGAAGGAAGAAAGGAAGGAAGGAAGGAAGGAAGGAAGGAAGGAAGGAAGGAAGGAAGGAAGGAAGGAAAAAGAGAAATCAGAGACCAACAGAAAGAGAGGGGAGAAAGAGAGAGACACAGAAACACAGGAGAAAGAGGAAAGAAAGGAGAAGAGAGGAGAGGGGAGGAGAGGAAGGGAAGTGGAGGGGAAAAGGGGAGATGAAAGGGAGGAAGGACAGAAGGAAGGAAGGGAGAGAGAGAAGGAAGGAAAGGAAAGGAAAAGAAAGGAGAGGAAAGGAGAGGAAAGGAGAGGAGAGGAGAGGGAGGGAGGAAGGGAGGAATGGAGGGAGGGAGGGAGGGAAGGAGGGAGGGAGGGAGGGAGGGAAAGGAAGGAAGGAAGGGAGAGATGGAAAGGAAGGAGGCAGAGAATGAAGGAAGGAAAGGAAAGGAAAGGAAAGGAAAGGAAAGGAAAGGAAAGAAAAGGAAAGGAGGGATGGAAGGAGGGAGGGAGGGAGAGATGGAAGGAAGGAAGTGTAACATTTTTATCATATATTATGTCAGTGGTATTATTCTTTTCAACACTATTGGCAGGATTTGAAAACCAAGAAGTTTCTAAATAGAGAATATACACTAGAATTAAAAAGTTATGAAAGAATACTAACTTGTAGCAACACATAATAAAATAGTGTCATAATCAGATGAAATAGCAGCTACTGACAGAAACTACTCAAAAGGATGTAAGGAATTCATGATAATATGGAAAATATAATCTTTATAAAAAGAAAGGGAATTCGATGATCAAAGCTTTGTGTGTATGTGTGCCAGTACTGGGGCTTGAATTAGGGGCCGAGAGCTCTTGCTTAGCTTTTATATGCAAGGTTGGTTTGAGCCACAGGTTCATTTCAGGCCTTTTCTGTGGTTCATTGGAGAGAAGAGTTTCAGGAACTTTATTGCCCAGGCTGTCTTTGAACTGTAGTCCTCAGCTGTTAACCTCCCAAGTAGCTGGGATTACAGGCATGAGCCACTAGGCCCAGCTTGCTTGTGAAATGGTTAACTTCTAAATGTTCATCCTTCAGTGGTTTGCTCTCAATCTTCTGTCTATCAGAGTCTTGTTTTCCTGTTTCTTTGGTGGTGTCTTTGGATGAATCGATCCTGTAGTTTTCATTTTCCTTTGCAAAAATCTTTTATATATATATATATATATATATATATATATATATATATATATATATATATTATCAAACTGAATTACAGAGAGGTTACACTTTCATACATTAGGAATTGGATACATTTCTTATACTGTTTGTTACCTCATCCCTCATTCCCCCCTCCCCCCTCTCCCTTTCCCTTCCCCCGACATGAGTTGTTCAGTTGTTCAGTTCATTTTCACCAAACAGTTTGTACATATTGCTTTTGTAGTTGTTTGTCTTTTTTTTACCCTGTGTCTCTTGATTTTGGTATTCCCTTCCAATTTCCTGGTTCTAATAGTAGTATACCCGGTTTCCAATATACTCAGATAAGGTACAGAGATAGTGTAGGTACAACCACAGGAAGGTGATAAAGGAATCTCATCAATAATAGAGGCTACAATTACATATGGCACATTGACAGTAGTTACAACTGTGATATAACAATCGTTTCCATAACATGGAGTTCATTTCACTTAGCATCATCTTATGTGTTCATAAGGGTATAGCTATTGGGCTCCTGTGATCCTGTGCTGTGACTAGCCTAAACCTGTGCTAATTATTCCCTATAATGGAGACCTTATACTCCATGTTTCTTTGGGTCTGGCTCACTTCACTTAGTATAACTTCCTTAACAAAGACCCAGAAAGGCTACAAATCAAAGAAAAGTTGGACAAATGGGACTACATCAAACTACAGAGCTTCTGCAGGGCAAAGGACATAGCTTGCAAGATAAACAGAAAGCCCACAGATTGGGAGAAGATCTTTACCGGTCATTCAACAGACAAAGGCCTCGTATCTAAAATATATGCAGAACTAAAAAAATTACCTTCTTCCAAAACAAAACCGCAAAGAACCAATAGCCCCCTCAACAAGTGGGCTAGAGACTTACAAAGAGACTTCTCTGATGAGGAAATGAGAATGGCCAAGAGACATATGAAAAAGTGCTCTACATCACTGGCCATAAAAGAAATGCAAATCAAAACAACATTGAGATTCCATCTCACCCCAGTAAGAATGTCATATATCAAGAAAACTAACAATAACAACTGTTGGAGAGGATGTGGCCCAAAGGGAACCCTACTTCATTCTTGGTGGGAATGTAAACTGGTTCAGCCACTCTGGCAAGCAGTATGGAGATTCCTCAGAAGGCTAAACATAGAGCTCCCCTATGACCCAGCAGCCCCCCTTTTGGGTATCTATCCAAAAGACCACAAACATAATCACACTAAAGCCACCAGCACAACAATGTTCATCGCAGCACAATTTGTCATAGCTAGAATCTGGAACCAACCCAGATGCCCCTCAGTAGATGAGTGGATCAGGAAAATGTGGTACATATACACAATGGAATTTTATGCCTCCTTTGCAAAAATCTTTACTTCATCTGAGGTTATGAAAACACTCTCACTTTTGAGCAGTGGGATTTCTCGGTGTTTGCTTCTACTTTGAAGTTCTGGAGCCACCTGGGATTTATTCTGTCACCAGAATCTAATTTTATGTTTTCCTCCATATGGATAACCAATTGTCATAAAACCGTCTTACTGAAGAGACCAAACTCTATTGCTTTTTATTTTTTATTTTTTTTGTCAGTCCTGGAGCTGGAACTCAGGGCTTGGGTGCTGTCCCTGAGCTCTTTTGCTCAAGGCTGGCGCTCTACCACTTGAAGCCACAGCTCCACTTCTGGTTTTCTGGTGGTTCATTGGAGATCGGAGTCTCACTGACTTTACTGTCCCAGAGGGGAGGGGTAGGGAGGGGAGAGATGGGAGAGAAGGATGGAAGGGGTGACATGGACCAATTTCTAGCTGCCGTGTGTGTGTGTGTGTGTGTGTGTGTGTGTGTGTGTGAGAGAGAGAGAGAGAGAGAGAGAGAGATTGAGATCTGAGGATGACAGAAAGATACTGGAGAAGAAAGTGAGAAAATGAGACACAGGAGAAAAAAGAGAATGGAGAAGAGAGGAGAGGGGACACGAGGGAAGGGAAGAGGAAGGGAAAAAGAGGGAGAAGAAGAGAGAGCTCAATTACTCTGTATGTGTATATGTGTGTGTGTGTGTGTGTGTGTGTGAGAGAGAGAGAGAGAGAGAGAGAGAGAGAGAGAGAGAGAGAAAACTGGGGCTTGAACTCATGACCTGGACATAGTCTCTGAGCTGTTTTGCTCAAGGCTTAGTTAGAGATCTACGACTTGAGCCACAGTTCCATTTCTGGCATTTTTGTGATCTCCATTAGAGCTGTAAATCTCATGGACTTTCCTGCTCTCCTGGCTTCAATCCTCAGTCCTGAGATTGAGCTTTCTGAGTAGCTGGAATTACAGAGGGGAGCCACCAGCACTTGGCAATTAATATTTTTTTTTAAAGAAATGAATGATTCTCTCTCTCTCTCTCTCTTTCTCTCTCTCTCTCTCTCTCTCATTCTCCAGGGTCTGGATACTGTCCCTGGCTTCGTTTGCTCAAGGCTAGCACTCTACCACCTGAACCACAGCTCTTTTTCCATTTCAGTCCACAATGTCCTTTGAATATTAACTTATAAGCAGTATCACATAGGAGCTAGATCTGTGGAAATTCCTTTAACAAATCCTTCACATTTGGGATGTATTGCTAGTGAATTTCAATATATACGTGTGTGTGTGTGTGTGTGTGTGTGTTTTAAAGAACTGTGTGAAAGCCTGTAATACCATCTACTCAGGAGGCTGAGATCTGAGGATCATGGTTCCAATCCAGCTTGGGCAGAAAAGTCCATGAGACTCTCATCTTCACTAAACCATCAGAAGTGGAGCTGTAGCTCAAGTGGTAGAGTGTTAGCCTTGAGCAAAAGAAGCTCAGGGACAGTGCCCAGGCCCTGAGTTCAAGTCTACGGACTGGTACCAAACAAACTAATGATGCAATTACACAATGTTTTAAATCATCTTCACAAGGGTTATGTTCCGTGGAATGTGACTCTCGTGAGTTGAATAGAAATGTCTGCAGCAGATCTTTTCCTCCGGCCCTGACTTGTCACCAAGTTCTATTTTTCCAGGTGAAATCCTGACACAACAAACAACCAGGATTTGAGTCTGTGAAATGATCTGTTCTTTCCTTTACTGACTACAGAATGGTTGTTTTGGCTAGAATTAGGCAGGCACAGTGAGTACAATCACACTCACTGCCTTCCTGTGAAGCACCTGCTGAAAGTTATTTATTTCTTGTTAGCTACATAGTACAACAAATTGTGTCTTTTAACAGCTCATTGAGTAGAGGAGGAGGGAGTGATGACAGCCAATTGATCACATTCAATCCTGTCAATATATTTCTTTCCCAACAACCCAGTTCAGACGGCACTGGTGGCTTACCCCTGGGATCTTTGCTACTCAGGAGGCTGAGATCTAAGGACTGTGCTTCAAAGCCAGCTAGGCAGGAAAGTCCATGAGATTCTCATCTGCAATGAACCACCAGAAAACCGGAAGTGGAGATGTGGCTCAAAGTGATAGAGTACTTTCCTTGAGCAAAAGAAGCTCACGGACAGTGCCCAGGCCCTGAGTTCAAGGTCCAGGACTGGCACATACACGCACACAAACCAAACCACAAAAATCCCAGCTCATACATTTTTGTACTAACACCATTTGTTTCTTGGGGAAGCTTCTGTCACATAACTTTCAATGACCTTGAGCAGACAGTGTCATGAGGAGAAGAAAATACAGGCAAATGATGGACCCATGGCATGGAGTTATTAACAAAGGTGATTTCAATTGAATAAATGCAGTTGAGGGGAATGAACCAACATCTTTATTCTAAAAAAAAAAAAAAGCTTTAAAATGTGAAGTTAGGCATCAAACTGTAGAGCTTCTGCACGGCAAAGGACATAGCTTGCAAGGTAAACAGAAAGCCCACAGACTGGGAGAAGATCTTTACCGGCCATTCAACAGACAAAGGCCTCATATCTAAAATATATGCAGAACTAAAAAAATTACCTTCTTCCAAAACAAAACCGCAAAGAACCAATATCCCCCTCAACAAGTGGGCTAAAGACTTACAAAGAGACTTCTCTGATGAGGAAATGAGAATGGCCAAGAGACATATAAAAAAGTGCTCTACATCACTGGCCATAAAAGAAATGCAAATCAAAACAACATTGAGATTCCATCTTACCCCAGTAAGAATGTCATATATCAAGAAAACTAACAATAACAATTGTTGGAGGGGATGTGGCCAAAAGGGAACCCTACTTCATTCTTGGTGGGAATGTAAACTGGTTCAACCACTCTGGCAAGCAGTATGGAGATTCCTCAGAAGGCTAAATATAGAACTCCCCTATGACCCATGAGCCCCACTTTTGGGTATCTATCCAAAAGACCACAAACAAAATCACAATAATGCCACCAGCACAACAATATTCATCGCAGCACAATTTGTCATAGCGAGAATCTGGAACCAACCCAGATGCCCCTCAGTAGACGAATGGATCAGGAAAATGTGGTACATATACACAATGGAATTTTATGCCTCTATCAGAAAGAATGACATTGCCCCATTTGTAAGGAAATGGAAAGACTTGGAAAAAATTATACTAAGTGAAGTGAGCCAGACCCAAAGAAACATGGACTCTATGGTCTCCCTTATTGGGAATAATTAGTACAGGTTTAGGCAAGTCACAGCAGAGGATCACAAGAGCCCAATAGCTATACCCTTATGAACACATACGATGATGCTAAGTGAAATGAACTCCATGTTATGGAAACGATTGTTATATCACAGTTGTAACTACTTTCAACGTCCCATGTGTATCTGTAGCTTCTATTATTGATGATGTTCTTGTATCACCTTCCTGTGGTTGTACCTACACTATCTCTGTAATCTTATCTGAGGATATTGGAAACCGTGTATACTGGTATTAGAAGTAGGAAATTGAAAGGGAATACCAAAATTAAGAGACACAGGGTAAAAAAAGACAAACAACTACAAAAGCAATACTTGCAAAACTGTTTGGTGTAAGTGAACTGAACACCTCAGGGGGGGAAAGGGAAAGGGGGAGGAGGAAGGAGGGTATGAGGGACAAGGTAACAAACAGTATAAGAAATGTATCCAAAGCCTAACGTATGAAACTGTAACCTCTCTGTACATCAATTTGATAATAAAATTTTGAAAAAAAAATAGTGAAGTTAGTACTCAGCTATTAAATCTCCAACATCACCCACAATTACTTGGATTTAACAATGAAATAACTCACCAATAGAATTTTTCCAGGAACTTTCTAAGAGCATACAATGTCATTGGAACAGCACCATTGCTTTCAGAACTCTCTAAATCTTTGACAAATTCCTGTTTTATTCACTAACTCAGTTTCCCTAATGGGAAAGATGCAAAAAAAAAAAACAACAACAAAAAAAAAAACCCAAACCAATTGGTGCTCAAATAAAGTACAAGGAAGGGGAGACTATTTTTATTTTCAACTGTGCATTTTGTTTTATTATGGTAGGGGATCTAATTGAACTTTGTTCCATGCTATTAACCTATGACAGAAGACTGTGGAGATAAAATTTCACTGACATATAGAACAAAGGGAAAAAGAAAGGGCGTGAAAATTACAATGACAAGGTTGCCTTAGCTGTTTTGAGGTGGTAAAAATGAAATCTCTGACTAATAGACTGAGCAAACCCAGGAAGGAAGAGGAAGAGGAAGAAAAAATCCTCAGCCGGAATCCACTCAGAAGGTACCTGCGAATCTGGGATGGAGAAACACAGCTATTGCAAAGTGCAAACTACAGAGCAAATCAAAATATGCTTCTGATTGTTGTAATTGTACAAGAGGATCATAGAAAAGCCATTAAATGAAGAGGCATCACAAGCAAATTGTTGACGTTTTGGGAGCAACTATTCAATCTTGTTTGGTTGGGAAGAGGTGTAAGTCATTGGTGGATAATTTAGAAATTGTCCATCTTGCTAGTCTTCAGAAATCCAGCTATCTCTAAGGATTTTTTTTTTCCATTCAGTTGTGGGGCTTGAACTCACGGCCTGAATGCTGTCCCTGAAGTTTTTGCTCAAAGCTAGTACTCTACCACTCAAGCCAGAGTTCCACTTCCGGTTTTCTGATGGTTAATTAGAGATAAGACTCTCACAGATTTGCTTGCCCAGGCTGGCTTCGAACCTTGATCCTAAGATCTCAGCCTCCTGAGTAGCTGGGATTACAAGTGTGAGCACCAGTGCTTGGCTTATCTAATGGGAATTTCTATTTTCATGATCTGCATTTTAATTCTTACTTGAACTGAAATGGAAGTGGTGCTGTATGTCAAAGGAGTAGAGTACTACCCTTGCGGGAAAAAGCTCAGGGACAGCACCCAGGCCCTGGGTTCAAGCTCCATGACTTACAAAATTTAAAAAATATATAATGCAAGTTATTGATGACAAAATTGTGAATTTGGACACAGAAAGCTCCCTGGTCATACTATGGCATTGAATTCAAAATTTACCTAATGAGAAACACTGAAATGAGAAAAGAAAGCCACAATAAAAGTAGCTCACGGGCTGGGAAGGTAGCTTAGTGGTAGAGTGATTACCTAGCATGCATGAAGCCCTGGGTTCAATTCTCCAGGACCACATATACAGAAAAAGCCAGAAGTGGTGCTGTGGCTCAAGTGAGCAAAAGAAGCTCAGGGATAGTGCCCAGCCCTGAGTTCAAGTCCCAGGACCAGCAAAAACAAAAACAAAATAAATGACAATACTAACTCACAAGTTCTGTGCCCACACAAGTAGTGTGACGTTTAACTGCTTACTGATATGATTAAAACATCACTTGTTGGTTTTACTGATCCAACGGCAAAGAAAAAACTTCCATAATCTAGAGATAACATATAGCTCATAGAAACCTGATGTTGTGTAGCTCTAATTGAAGAAACCTCTAAAAGTCTTCCATTAAAAAACCATCATGGGGGCTGGGAATATGGCCTAGTGGCAAAAGTGCTTATATCTGCTATACCTGAAACCCTGGGTTCGATTCCTCAGCACCACATATAGAGAAAAGGCCAGAAGTGGCACTGTGGCTCAAGTGGCAGAGTGCTGGCCTTCAGCAAGAAGCAGCCAGGGACAGTGCTCAGGCCCTGAGTTCAAGCCCCAGGACTGGCAAAAACAAACAAACAAACAAAAAAAAACAGCCCATCATTTTGAAGAAAACAATTAAGTAACGTATAGCATCCAGGATATGTAAAGAATGTTTAGTGGACATCAATAGATCACAATCCCTGTTCTTTTTTCTTTCTTTCATTCATCTGGTTTTTTTTTTTTTTCTTTTTGCTGGTCCTGGGACTTGAACGCAGGGCCTAGGTGCTGTCCCTGCCTCTTGCTTTTACTCAAGACTTGAGCCATAGCTCCACTTGTGGGATTTTTGTTTGGGATGACTAATTGGAGATTAGACTCTCACAGACTTTCTCCCCAGGGTTGACTTCCAGCTGTGACCTTCAGATGTGAACAGTGAGGGTTACAGGTGTGAGCCACCAGCACTTGGCAAAAAAATCTACATTCTAATATCACAGTGACCCCAGCCGATGAAAGTACCATTGGAAGCATTTCTGCAGCTGAATTCTTGAAGCAATATGGCGCCACGTGAGTCCCTTGTCTCTCACCGCTGAATTCAGATTGAGTCTCCAGGCAGGGCCTATACACTAGCACCACAGTTCCAATTTCAAGACAATGATACACACAGGGCCTGGATCACCAGCTAATAAAGTCTCAGATCGCTTAAGGTTCACTCAAGTTGAATGTATTCCTCCCAGGCTTAAAATATTACTGTGAATTATTCAGATACTCCAGAATGGTCTATATATCTCCTGAGAGAAAGGATTCTACTAAGAGGAAAAAAAAAAATACAACAGTAGATCATTCGCTGGGAAATAAAAGAGCCCATTATTCTCATTGGTTCTGTTGAACCTCTCAGGATGTCACAGTAGCTGATAAATCCATCTCAATACCACTCTCTTCCCTTGTCTGTCACATCAAAGGTGAATTGGCTCCCCAAAGCATATTCGTTTAGGGGTTAGACTATCTGTTTGACAACCAACTCTTCTCGTTTGAATAAAAGAAGCCAAATGATTTAAATCCACTCCATGGTGCGTAACATTTATATAGAACCAGATCAAATCAGTATCAAAAAGGAGTCACTCAAAGACTTTGCTAAATATAAGAAAGCTGCATAAAATAACCATTTTTATTATACTCCAAGATGCACACGAGCCTATAAAATATGTTCTGAAGTCTAAGCCAAGTAATTCTTGCTGCCAGTGACCCAGGCATTTATTCAGAGTAGGTGAATTCAAGGGACATTTTCGAAAGGCTCTCCTTTAGAAATGTACAGAAAGAGGTCTTAATGTCATCATAAACAACTTGAGAATTACTTCTCACTTCCTTTTCTGCACAGATTAGGAAATCTTTTTTTTTTTTTTTTTTTTTTTTTTTTTTGCCAGTCCTGGGCCTTGGACTCAGGGCCTGAGCACTGTCCCTGGCTTCTTTTTGCTCAAGGCTAGCACTCTGCCACTTGAGCCGCAGCGCCACTTCTGGCCATTTTCTGTATATGTGGTGCTGGGGAATCGAACTCAGGGCTTCATGTATACAAGGCAAGCGCTCTTGCCACTAGGCCATATCTCCAGCCCAGATTAGGAAATCTTGTTTCATTTTTTTTTCCCCTTTCCTGATACAGAAGGCTATCATGACTTAGTAAGAAAATAGATGAGATCAGCACAGCCTTACTTTTTTTTTTTAACTTAAAAAAAGAGTTAAATAAAACACAGTAGCAAATCTTTGCCTTTGGGGGTAGTCAAAGTTTTTCTTTTCTTTTTTTCCAAATAAGACACACACAAAGCACCAAAATGCAAGCAAATAAAAAGTTAAGTTGGAGTTTTATAAATCTACAATTATTTGCATTTCAAAAGCCACATATATCAATGGAAAAGTTCAGTCAGACTATGGGAAAATAGATATATAATGCATGCAACTGACAAAGAATCCATACGCAGAAAAGTGAACCAAACAAACACACTTTTACAGCTCAAGAGTTAAACAGACACCTTAATAATCAAAGGACAAATCACCTGAACAGACTTCTCACTGAAATATCCAATTGGCATTACTAAAAGAAAATATTCAGCTGAGCATGGGTAGCTCATGCCTGTAACTCTAGCTACTTAGGATTGAAATCTGAGGATTACGGTTCAAAGCCAGCCTGGGCAAGGCAGGAAAGTCCATGAGACTCTTACCTCCAATGAACCACCAGAAAACCAGGGATGGAACTGTGGCTCAACACGCTAGATTAAAAAACTCAAGGACAATGTCCTAGCCGTGAGTTCAAGCCCCACGACTGACAACAACAACAGCTCAGGAACAGTGCTTTGAGGCCCTGAATTCAAATCCCAGGACCAGCACACATACAAAATGAAAGGGGGGAAGGGGTGGATGAATACTAATGTATTTGATCAAAACAATGTATAAATGCAGTGTGTTATACCCACTTTGTGGAGTTCACTACACAACAACAACAACAAATGATCTACTGATATATGCAGTGACAGAATTTAGCTCAATATAACTATGCTGGATGAAGGAAGCCAGACGTAAAAAAGAAAGAAAAAAATATGAAAAGTGAAACAAATTGTTTGCCCGAGGACAGAAGATAAAGGATGGAGCTGAATACCAAGAGAAAATTTGGGGAGGACATAAATAGAATTTGATGGAATTATTTGTCTGTGGCTGTAGACAACTATTAAAACACACTGCATTTTATCCTTATGATTGAATGGAAATTATATGTCAGTGAAGTTAGTTGAAGAACAAATAGTATCTTCCTCTAAACCCAGTTTAATGAATTGTGTCAATAAAGATGGCGTGGGCCAACAATACCTGGGCCAGTCAATTAGTCTAAGATATTTAGAGGAAGAAACCAATGTAAAATCTGCCACATTTATGTGAAATTATAGATTGAGGAAAGATGATAAAAATCAAAAGGCGAAATCAAAGGTGGAAAATGGAAAACACACACACACACACACACACACACACACACACACACACACACACACTGGAATTCATTTGATTTAACAGGAATAGAACACGTTTAAAATACTACTAAAGAGATGACAAGCTTGGGAAGTCAATGAAATCTAATTTGAAAAGCAAAGAAAGTAATGGTTGCAACAATATGGAGGTGAGAAATAAATAGCCAAAATACAAAGTTAAAACAAAAATTCTAAGTAAAGCTAGTTAGGAAAAACATGTTATCATCAAAGGCTATTTTTTGGCATTGTGCCTTAATCTCTGCCTGTTGAAGAGACCTTCAAAAGCTCCTACCAAACTTCATCATTACCTTTCCCCCTTTTCTATCCAAAATATAAACATATTTAGGGCACCACCAATCCCTTGATTTTCCCTGAATGTAGCAATTAATTCATACTTCTTAGGATTTGGTTTCCCTATAGGAAATTCTGTACCAAAGAAGAATTATTGAATTAATAATATGACTCAATTCTCCAAATTTATTTGTTGATAAATACAACTGAATGAGAAAGTACATTTGTTTTCTTCAAAGGAGAAAACAAAATCTAAATAGAAATATTTTTGGTCTTTCGAAAACATGTAGGTTTGTGTGTGTGTGTGTGTGTGTGTGTGTGTGTGTATGTGTGAACAAATAGCATACTACTAAATTTTTATTTGTAGTGAGGAAAACACAAAGCACATTCATTAATGTTTCATTGAGGTGTAGTTGACATGGGCTCTAAAATCCCTAAGAGAAAGCTCCCAGAAGAAGAAAAGGTTTAAAAGGAGTGTGGTATCTTTAACCTAAGAGAGAGAAGACCTTGGCAGGAAGAAAGGACATAGCTAGAATTGCAGGAGAGAGAGAGGAAAAAAATTCAACACAATCAATGTAGGTCACTGAGAGATCAGATTTACCTGCATCTGTTCCTTAATTAAAAAGAGAAAGATGACAGTGTCAACTTCTCATCGCTATGGTAACATTTAAATATCAGGCGATCTTGGATGGCTGACCACTCAAAAGCAAACCAAGGAAGAGGGCTCGCTCAGTCAATCCATAACAGCATGTGGGCTAATTGAAAATAGATGCAGTAGAACTACACACACACACACACACTTCTTTTTTTTTTTTAATCAAGCAGATCTTTTCCTTCTTTCAGGGTTAGAAATATTAAACATGGGGCTAGGAATATGGCTTAGTGGTAGAGTGCTCGCCTAGCATGCATGAAGCCCTGGGTTTGATTCCTCAGCACCACATAAACAGAAAAAGCTGGAAGTGGTGCTGTGACTCAAGAGGTAGAGTGCTAGCCTTGAGCAAAAAGAAGCCAGGGACAGTGCCCAGGCCCTGAGTTCAAACCCCAGGACTGGCAAAATCAATCAATCAATCAATCAATCAATAAACAAACCTGCTATTGAGTGAGGAAGGAAGAAAGGCAGGGTGCTCATGATTCATACCTGTTATCCTAGCTACTCTGGTGGCTGAGATCTGAGGATTGTGGTTTGAAGTCAGCTTGGGCAGGAACATCCATAAAGTTTTTAATCTCTAATTAACCAGCCAAATGCTGGAAGTGGAAGTGTGGATCAAGTGGTAAAGCACTAACCTGGAGGGTAAAAGTTAAGGGACTGAGCTCAGGCCTCAAGTTCAAGCCCCAGTACCAAAACACACACACACACACACACACACACACACACACACACACACTAAATAATTAAAATCACAAACCCATGCCTATTCACACATTAAGCAATTCTATGATCATAATTGAATAATGCAGTTGTTCTAAAATCTTCTCCAGCCTTTCATAGTAGCAGAAAATAGTTACCAAACATGACTTGTTAAACTACATTTACAAAATGCGTCTCATTTAACCAAGTTTTATTCTCCCTAAGTGTTTAAATCCTTTAAAAGAAATAGGCTAGTTTCCTGCATAAATGATACTTTTCTAAGGAGAGAAGCAGTTCCAGGAGCCAGTAAGTTATTGTGCAATGAAATGAAAGTATTAACACCCTCCATTTAGATAATATAATTTTTCTGCTAATATTGGGTTTATTATCTATGTATTACTAACATTATTTTTACTTGAAAAGGATTTCTAGCTCTTTGTATCTAGCAATCTCTTTAGGGTTTTGTCCCATTTAGGGCTTTTTTTTTTTTTTGTCTCTTTGCTTTTACTTCCAGTATTTTGAATATTGGTATATTTGAAACTTGTAGGCACAACATTACATAATCCAATCCACTCTTAGGAAGTTTAATTATATAAGTATTACAAATCATTTCCTTAAACATCTTAGTTTGAAACTAGGATAATAATAATCAATTTTCCTATCACCACTTTCCTCTCATTATTATTCTTTCAAGTTTAGATCAGCGCATCAGCTTCTATTGTGATGATATTTAAGCCAGCAATGTCAAGGGAAGAATATAAAAAAATAATAGATTATTTTTTTTAAATCCCTTTTATTTCAAGTGTTTTGAAACCTTTCCAGAGCATCAAACCAACCTTTATTTCAGATAATTTTTCCCCAATCTTTCAAGAATTATGATTGTCTCTCACTTTCTGCCTCGTTAAGAGTTTCTAACAGGGAAATGGGATCATGGGGTGTTTCTTTATTAAAACACTAAAGGCAATCTTGATCTTGAGGAAGTGAGAAGCCGGTTAACTGGGTCTCACTGCTTCCTTATGCAAATCTCCAAGCAGCAACTCCACTAGAGGGCTCATTACACAGTAAAAATAGGCTGGGTTACAGGTGTCTTCTTATTTTCTCACTTAATTATATTTAAAAAAAAAAACTTTTCTGAACACAACAACTACAAAATCATCTCAGCAAAATTGCTGGTCCACCTGCTGTTAAATACTATGGGATGTTAAAAAAAAAACCACTTTTTTCATTTGTTTTTAAAAGCTAGTTAGGTTCAAATTCATAGCTTCATATAGCCTTTAAACTTTATTGATTTGAGGGATTCCAGGTTCACTCTGTGCTTAAAACAATAAAATAAAATAAAACCTTATTCTGGATCTTTTTTATTTATTTATTTTTTATTTTTTTTTATTTTTGGCCAGTCCTGGGCCTTGGACTCAGGGCCTGAGCACTGTCCCTGGCTTCTTCCCGCTCAAGGCTAGCACTCTGCCACCTGAGCCACAGCGCCCCTTCTGGCCCTTTTCCATATATGTGGTGCTGGGGAATCAAACTGAGAGCTTCATGTGTAGGAGGCAAGCACTCTTGCCACTAGGCCATATTCCCAGCCCCTTGGATCTTTTTTAAAAGAGACTTATTCTAAGCATTAAAAAAAGTCATTATGAAACATACACTTATGGCTCAGGAGGTTGAAATGTGAGGACCAAGCTTCAAAACCAGGCCAGACAGACAAATCTGAGAGATCAAGTTAATCAGCAAAAAGCTGGAAGTTGAGGCATGTTCAAGTGGTAAATCACAATTATTATGAGTGATCATACAATATTTCTGTTTGCAGTACTTGAGCCTAACAATTCATAGCTAAGTTCTCTAGCACTGAGCTATATCATATCCTCCACCCTTGACTATACAATCTTGAAAACAAAATAAACATGTTAATAGAAGATCGGCATGCAAGGAACATTAAGTCTAAAAAAAAATAAAATAAAAAATAAAAAGACCATAGCTAGGTGCTGGTGGCTCACGCCTGTAATCCTAGCTGCTTGGAAGGCTGAGATCTGAGGATCATAGCAGGGGCAGAAAAGTCTATGAAACTCTTAAAAACTAAATTGCTCAAATAAAAAAAAGTAAATATGCTATACCCATGAATTCACTTTTATGCTAATTTTCATTGATAATTTCTCCCTATGATACATAGCTAGGAGAATGGCTAAATTTCAATATGAATTATATATATATACATATAGTGTCAGTCCTGGGGCTTGAACTCAGGACCTGGGTACTGTTTCTGAACTTTCTTGCTCAAGGCTAGCACTACCAATTGAGCCACAGCTTCACTTCAACTCTTTGATGGTTCATTAGAGATAAGAGTATCAAGGACTTTACAACCCAGGTTGGCCCCAAACCACGATCCTCAGATCTCAGCCTCCTGAGTAGCTAGGATTACAGGTGAGAGTCACTTATGCCTGGCCTGAAACCCATTTAAAAAAAAAAAGAAACATACATAACTCATTATTGTATTCCTTTACCCAGAATGTTGTTTCTCATTTAGCAGTAGATCTTCCACAGTTTTGATTATTGAAGCAAGAAAATAAAACTAAAGTTTTCTTACATCAACTATCTCCACCCACCTTCCTGCGGAGACCAGATTAAATTCTTCAGCGTCATCATTGCTTTTATGAAGCTCAAGGAAATGTTAGGAGGTAACAAATATCAATGGAGGCTAGCAGTATTCTAGAATAAGACCACCTCTTCATTCCAATGCTGGTGGCTCACACCTATCATCCTTTGGACTCAAGAGGCTGAGAAGTGAGGATCACACTTTGAAGCCAACTTGGGTAAGAAAGTCTGTGAGACAAACAAAATCACACTAAAGCCACCAGCACAACAATGTTCATCGCAGCACAATTTGTCATTGCTAGAATCTGGAACCAACCCAGATGTCCCCCAGTAGATGAATGGATCAGGAAAATGTGGTACATATACACAATGGAATTTTATGCCTCTATCAGAAAGAATGACATTGCCCCATTTGTAAGGAAATGGAAGGACTTGGAAAAAGTTATACTAAGTGAAGTGAGCCAGACCCAAAGAAACATGGACTATAAGGTCTCCCTTATATGGAATAATTAGTACAGGTTTAGGCAAGTCACAGCAGAGGATCACAAGAGCCCAATAGCTATACCCTTATGATCACATACGATGATGCTAAGTGAAATGAACTCCATGTTATGGAAACGATTGTTATATCACAGTTGTAACTACTTTCAACGTGCCATGTGTAACTGTAGCTTCTATTATTGATTATCTTCTTGTACCACCTTCCTGTGGTTGTACCTACACCATCTCTGTATCTTATCTAAGTATATTGGAAACCGTGCATACTGGTATTAGAAGTAGGAAATTGAAAGGGAATACCAAAATCGAGAGACACAGGGTAAAAAAAAGACAAACAACTACAAAAGCAATACTTGCAAAACTGTTTGGTGTAAGTGAACTGAACACCTCAGGGGGGGAAAGGGAAAGGGGGAGGAGGAAGGGGGGTATGAGGGACAAGGTAACAAACAGTACAAGAAATGTATCCAATGCCTAATGTATGAAACTGTAACCTCCCTGTAATTCAGTTTGATAATAAATACAAAAAAAAAAAAAAGAAAGAAAAGTCTGTGAGACTCTGATTTCCAACTAACCAGCCACAGACAAGAAGTTGGAGCTGGGACACTTAGCCAGGAGCAGAAACGAAAGCCCAGGAGCAGTGCTTGGGCCCTGAGTTCAAGCCCCAATATCTTCATGAAAGGAAGGATGAAAGGAAAAGAGAGGAGGGGAGGGGAGGGGAGGAGGAGAGGAGGGGAGGGGAGGGGAGGGGAGGGGAGGGGAGGGGAGGGGAGGGGAGGGGAGGGGAGGAGAGGGGAGGAGAGGAGAGGAGAGGAGAGGAGAGGAGAGGAGAGGAGAGGAGAGGAGAGGAGAGGAGAGGAGAGGAGAGGAGAGGAGAGGAGAGGAGAGGGGTGAACAGGAGGAGGGGAAAGCTCATCTCTTATTCAGCAGTGTTCAGCTACATCCCATTATAAGGGCTCACTAAATGAAGGCCCAGACATGGATCTATCTGGAAGGGCCATAGCAACCCCTGATTTCATGGCAGTCAGACCTAAGAGAGAAATGCTTTCTTTTCCACGTATCTTCCCATTCGGATGAATTAATCCACGAGTGTTCCTCTGGTCATTCAGATGGCACGGATTTAAAGAGTCTCGAAGGCCCATCTCTTTAATTTTGTATTAACGGAACTCAAGACAGGACTAGCCCCAGTCAGCAGAGTCTGACAACCCTGCCCTGTGTTGTAAAACCTTTCACCTTGGCCCTCACACTCCTGAAGAGAAGCCCACGGTATTGTCCAGCTGGTGGGAGTTAAAAATGGCTCTCTCTCCTGACAGAAGAATGGTCCCCGGGAGTTGGGAGATGGGAAAACAGCAACCACAGTGGCAAAGACTGAGATAGTGAGAAAATGACATTTCTATAACTTTCATCAGAGAGAGAAAGAGAAAGAAAGAGAGAGAGAGAGAGAGAGAGAGAGAGAGCCTTCATGGGATATTTTCAACATTAGATCATGGGGAAATGGGAGCCATCATTATCATCATTGCTATGGAGCAGAAAGGTCCACCAGGCCTCTGAGATCAGATCTTGCCTGGTAAAGTGGGACTGAAACAATGATGCTCAAATGAGAACCCATCGCTTGGAATCATAAATAACAGCATAGAAAATTATCTAAGCCAAAGAAATCACTCCAATTGGGAGCTGCTGGCTCACACCTCTCATCCTAGTATTTCAAGAGGCTGAGATCTGAGGGTCATGGTTTGAAGCCAGTCTGGCTAGGCAGGAAAGTCAGTGAGACTCCTCTCTCTAATTAATTGGTATGGACCAAGTGGCAGAGTGCCTACCAAGGCCAGGCCCTGAGTTCAAGCAGCCCGCCTTCCAACAAAATTAAGCACACTAATTCTTCCTAATAGTAAGTCATCATCCTTTATGTGAGAACTTTCCAGGCATTCACCCACAAACTCCCTATTCTTTGCCAATCACAACTCCAATCATGACTCACAAGACATTTCTTGACTCATCACTGTTTTAGGTTAATCCAATGGCAGTATTTTTCCATGCTGTCATTGACACCTCTGCTTTTCTTTCTTTTTTTCCTCTTCTTTTTCTTTTCCATTTTTTTTGTCATACTGGGGTTTGAACTCAGTCCCTCATACTTAGTGAGCCATGCTTCCACCTCTTAATGCACTGGTATTTTTGAGATAGGATCTCTACTCCTGCTTGGACATATATCTGTTACTGGTGAAAGAGTACAATCGCAAAGGCTATGTGTGCCATGGCTGAAATACTGCACGGTGTGCAAAAATGTAAGAGATGTTTCATTTGGGAGACGGTTGCTGGAGATTGAATCCTAAGTTGTTTGCTTGGTTGGCAAAGTATTCTACCATTGAGCTTCAACTCTAATTTTCCCACTTTTAAAGAAAGAAAAAAATGAAGGAAAGAAGGAGGGAAAGAAGAGCGGAAGGAAAAATGAAGGAAGAAAGGAATGAAGGAAAGAAGGGAGGATCAAAGAAGAAAGGAAGGAAGGAAGGAAGGATGGAAGAAGGGATGGAAGGAATGAAGGAAGGAAGGAAGGAAGAAGGGAGGGAAGGAGGAAGGAAGGAAGGAAGGAAAGAAAGAAATGAAAGAAGAAAGGAACAAAGAAGGAACAGAGGAAGGAAGAAAGAAAAGGAAGAAATATTTGATAATCTCAAAAGTGAGATTCTAGCCAGCTATAACCTGTATGGCTAACCTAATTTGTCTTCCATTTTTTTCTTTTCTAGTAAAATAAAATTTGATTGGACTCTTGCTGAATTTTTTCATTTATGTATTATCTATGGATACTCTCGTATTGAATGACAAGGCCAAAGCATTTTTAAGAGTTTTTCTAACTTTTGAAACCTAGAATGTTTCTTCTCTGAGCTTTTCCAGAAAAAAAAAAATTGCTAATTCTTGCTGGAAGACTTCCAAGAAAGCATCAAGCAGAGACTATATAAACGAACGCTATTGATTTGCACTCCTATGCTAGGATACAGAATACTTTAAGGTACTTATTTAGAATCTTTGCTTTTAAAAACATCAATGGACAGAACTTTGTCTAGAGTCCTTTTTTTGTTCTCTCCAATAGTTGGAAGTTCATTCTCAGTTTTCTTAGGAAAGCATTATAAGACGCATAGAATGTAATCATGATTTACATCACTGATTCCTAATGGTACCAAACCAAAAGACTCATTTTGAAAATAAAGCTTTCTATTCTTCCCTTACTATTCTGAAATGAAGGTCATAAATAATGTAAATTACTTAGGTCCTGATTTCAACAAAATCAATAGGAAGTCCTAGCTGTAATACAAAAGAGAAAATAAAAGAAGAGTAATGTATAGAAAAATAATATATATTAGAATGTTAATATTCTATATCTATGCTGGAAGAAAACTAGCCAAATAAGTTACTGACAAACACTTGTAAAAATCACCAAAATCTAGAGTCAAAGGATTCATATTTGGTAACTCAAGAAAATGGGGAACTGTCCTTGGTAAATCTGAGAACACACTGAAATCTTAATCTTTCCTTATTTTACTAGTTTGTTGCCTTTGTCACCAACTTACAGTGAAGTATACAAAAATACTTTGTTTTGACCTATAATAACAAATGGAATTCTGGTTTCATACTGTATATAGTCTTTACTCTCAGAACTACCAGGGCCATTTTAACAAAGGAGGAGGAGGAAAAAGAAGGAAAAGAAGAGGGGGAGGAAGGAGAGGAAGAAGAGAAGGACAAGGACAGGAGGAAGAAGTGAAAGATGAGGGGAAGGAAGAGGAGAAAGAAAAAAGAGAAAAGAAAAGAAGAGGAGAAAGAAGTGGGGTGAGAAGAAAGAGAAGGAAGAGTTCAAAGAGAAAAAAAAAAAACTAGTACAATCACTCTGGAAAGAAGTCTGGAGGTTCCTCAAAAAACTAAACATAGAAATACCCTAGGACCCAGCCATACCACTCCTGGGCATCTATCCTGAACAACAGAAACCAGGAAATAACAAGGACACCTGATACTTCATGTTCATTGCTGCACTATTCACAATAGCCAAGATATGGAAACAACCCAGAAGCCCCACTACAGATGAATGGATTCAAAAACGGTGGTACCTGTATACAATGGAATCTACACAGCCATTAGAAAGGACAAAATAATGGCATTCGCTGGAAAATGGATGGAACTAGAACAAAACATGCTGAGTGAGATAAGCCAGGAACAGAGAGACAAATGGTGTATGGTCTCCCTGATATGTGGGTGTTAGAATTAAAATGCAAAGAGATAGAGCAAAGTAAACAGGTCTCAAGATACCAAAACACAGTAAAAAGCAAGAGGACAGAGAATAAGTGGAAAGTGTGTGAGAATAGTAACAATAATAACAACAACAATAAAATAGCAGAGGGAACCATCCCTACATCAGACACTGAGGAGAGGGAACCAAGTATCTCATGGGTGGATTGGGTAGGAAGGAATGAATGAAGGAGGGAATGGATGTTGCTAAACGTAAAGTACATATCACCTGAAATGGAGAATGTGTCTGTATTGTTAAAGATCATAGACTTCATAAGCTATGTAGAGTAGAACAATTTTCATCATTGTGAATGTCAAAATGTATATTGTGCAATATATGTAATAAATCAACCTCCCAAAAAGAAAAGAAATTTAGAAAAAAAAAAGAAATGTACTTGCTTTACATATGAAACTGTAATCCTTCTGTAGTTCACTTTGACAATAAAGAAGGAAAAACTAATTTAAAAAGGAGGGAAATCACAGGAGAAGATGAAGAGGAAAAGGAAGAAGAGAGAAGAACAGAGGGAAGAAAAGGAGGAGGAAGAGAGAGAAGGAGAAAGAAGAAGAAGCAAAGGAAATCCAGGGTGGATGCACAGAAAAATTGTACATATATCTGGCATGAATGTGATTTGCAGTCTGATGAAATCTCTGAAATTACCATTAAAATGTTAGTAGAAATTCATGAAACCATCAACATAGAATTATCAATGAAACCAGTTATAATGAGATGCGAAACTATTTAACAACTGTTTGATACAGTAGTGAATAGGCTCCTTTATTAATGCATAAAATTACACTTAATTTGGAAGCAATGGGAACAAATAATATTTGGTAGATTTTCGCAGCAACTTCATGTTATACAAAAACATTCCTGAATTCCAGCACAGATAATATCATAATCCTGTCGCTATTCCTGTGGATTGTTGCCTATGCTAGATTGCAATCTAGAAATTAATAATAAAAAAAACTAAAGATGTAACTGCCCCTTACCTAAATGTACAGAGTTCCTACACAGCCTATAAATTTATTGCACGTGGCAGCTCAAGCCTGTAATCTTAGCTACTTGGGAGGTAGAGATGGGATTACAGTCTGAGGCTAATTTATGCACAAAATTTTCTGAGACCCCATCTCCACTACCGGCTAGGTGTGGTAGGGCAGGACTGCAGCTGGGGTTCTGAATGCTGTCCTCAGGAGGATGTTCCTCTATCATGTCAGAAAGTTACAATAAATTCGAAATTGCTCAACAGTAGCATCCAACGTGTCTACACGAGAGGCTGGGTAAGGAAGTTCTCTCCTGTAATCCAGGTGTCTCAAGAAGAGGAGATAATGGAAAGATAATGGTCCAGTGGCCAAATTGAGGAAACTTAATGAGAAGTTATATGAAAGACACAGAGAGAGGTTCATAGCTCAAAGGGGAGGTGGAAGTAGTATATTGTATTATATCATATATCATATGTATTTTATGTTCTACACATTATATATTATATAATACATTTTAACTACATGAAATATATATAGTATGTAGTATTATATATTATATGTTGTGATTACAATATGTTACAAATGATCATATATTATGTAATAAATATATGACATGTTATACATAATACATTACATATACATAATGTATTATATATAATAACTGAGGAATAGTTGCAGTTAGAAAGTTGGTTTCTTTTTTAATCCATATATATATAAATATATATGGATATATACAGAGAGAGAGAGAGAGAGAGAGAGACTTGCAACATTAAAACCACTACTCTAAGTGAAAAAAGAAGAAATCTGTGTGCTCTCCCAGTTTTTGGTGCCACAGCTACTTTTCTGACTTTTTGGTGACTAAGTGGAAATAAGAGTTTTATAGACTTTCCTGCCCAAGCTGGCTTCAAGCTGTGATCCTCAGATCTCAACCCCCTGAGTAGCTGGGATGACAGGCTGGGACTATGGACACCAATGTTAATTTTAAATTAGAGAAAGATAAGGAATTCCAAAATGGCAAAGAATACTACCAAAAATGTGCCCTTATGACAGAGGAGTTGTTACAGTTAGAAAATCCCTTTCTTGCTTTTTACTACTTGTATATACACATTGACTTGCAACATTAACAAGAGTCCTGTAAGTTAAAAAAAAAAATCCATAGGGGCTAGGGATATAGCCTAGTGGCAACAGTGCCTGCCTCAGATACACGAGGCCCTAGGTTCGATTCCCCAGCACCACATATACAGAAAACGGCCAGAAGCGGCGCTGTGGCTCAAGTGGCAGAGTGCTAGCCTTGAGCAAAAAGAAGCCAGGGACAGTGCTCAGGCCCTGAGTCCAAGGCCCAGGACTGGCCAAAAAAAAAAAAAAAATCCATACAAAAGCCATTTCTACTTGTAACTTTCCCAACATCTCCCACTAAGGAAACAAAAAAGGTCTACTAAAGACAGTAGGCTATTTATAGCTTTGTAGGGATACCCAGCACATGGAACTGAAATGTAAATAATTGGATTAGTTACCCAAGAACATTATAAGGAACTTACATGTGTTGCAGTAAATTATAACAAGAGAGCATATCGCAAACAATAAAAAATATAGTAAGACATGTACCTGTCTGTTGGTTCCTTGCCTCAGGCCTCAGATACAATCATGAATTAGACTATAAATCATTTGGGCACTAGTAATATGAGGCACATTTCAAAACAGAGGTTACCCTCGTGTGTTTCAAACCCTCACTGACATACATGATACAAAGATGTTCTTTTTAAGATGTTCTTGCCCTGATGGAGATTTACATAGGCCACAGAACTCCAGCTAAGTCGATTCATTCTTGCTCTTCATCCTTCCCTTTCTTTTTTTTTTTTTTTTTTTGCCAGTCTTGGGCCTTGGACTCAGGGCCTGAGCACTGTCCCTGGCTTCTTCCCGCTCAAGGCTAGCACTCTGCCACTTGAGCCACAGCGCCGCTTCTGGCCGTTTTCTGTATATGTGGTGCTGGAGAATCGAACCTAGGGCCTCGTGTATCCGAGGCAGGCACTCTTGCCACTAGGCTATATCCCCAGCCCATCCTTCCCTTTCTTCTCCCCTCATCTTCCTCTTCCTCCTTCTCCTCATTTCCTCCTCATCTTTCCACTGATACTTTGATTTAATCTAATCTATCTATCTCCTGTCTATATACCTATCATATATCTACACCTATCTGTCCATCATCTATCTATCTATCTATCTATCTATCTATATCTATCATGTCTTCAAGGTCTTTTATCATTGGTCTAATCTATTTTCTATAAATTATCCTGTCTTTAATGTCTTTATCATCTATCTAACCTATTTTCATTAAACTATCTCTCTATTTACCTTCCTACCTCTTAATCTCTCTCCTTTTTGAAATTGCATGCTAAGCTTGAGTCTTTTGTGAAAGCATAGCACTATATTTCTGTTTGTAAAAGACTGAAAATTACATTTATTTAAAATTATAATTGAATGATTGGTAAAAAATACTTACTAAGAGGTTCATTTGGGGGAAAATAATATAGTAACAAGCTCATGGTAAATACAGTATGCTATCTATATATTTTTAATTAACAAACCTGCCTTGCCCTTTGGTCCTTTGATCTGGCCCTGCCTGCTGTCTGGACTGACTTTGTACTTTTAATTCTCCTCTCACACAAAACCAGCTTTCATTATGTGTCTGCATGGCAGCAAATTGTTATCATGGTCCTGGGCAGATTTGAAGATAAGACAGAGGTATTTTTGGATTTGTACCTCCTGTACAGCAATTACTTGGAAACCAGAAACAGGTAACACATCTCATAACAGCCACACAATGTTAGGAGCAGCGCTCTCCTGACAAAGCAAGGATTAGTTCACAGAGGAGAGAGAGAAGTCAAAATCCTGGGAAACTTTAGTAATTAATTCAGAAAACAAAACAACACAGCAAAAAGAAAACAACACCAGACAACTAAACAAAATTTTTAAAAAACCTCAAAGTGCTGACCCCATATTAACATGAGTAACCATTACAAAAATATTCTTGGAAATCCCTTGTGGAATAGGAAAACATAAATAGGGAAAGAGGGAATGAGGAAGGGAGGGAGGAAAGAAGAGGAATGAGGGAAAAGGGAAGAAGAAAGAGAGGGAAGGAGGAATAAAGTGAAGGAAGAAAAGAAATGAAGAAGAAAGAGAAAGAAAGAAAGAAAGAAAGAAAGAAAGAAAGAAAGAAAGAAAGAAAGAAAGAAAGAAAGAAAGAAAGAAAGAGAAAGAGAGAAAGAGAGAGAGGGGGAGAGAGGGAGGGAGGGAGGGAGGGAGGGAAGGAAGGAAGGAAGGAAGGAAGGAAGGAAGGAAGGGAAGAAGGGAAGAAGGGAAAAAGGGAAGAAGGGAAGGAAAGAAGGAAAGGATTTTAGTTTTTGGGTAGATTCCCAGGACAAGACTATGATAAAACTTTGGTCAAGAATATTCTTCATACAAAGGAGAATTAGGGTCCAGTTAAAGACCCTTCTTCACTGGCCTTCATTGGAGATGAATGGGCTAATCAGAATAAAATATTGCTCACAGAGAGCTACTATCTTTTCTAAATATAAAAGGAGTTATTCATCCTCCACGATAATTTTGGCATTCAGCGTATCACGAATGAAGAATAACCGTAAAATTCACGATGGTAGTGCTTATAGCATATATTCAGACTTTGCTTGTGAGTAAAGCTGGATTTGTGTTCCTCCAGATTCCATTCCGAATAACAGAGTGATGTCATAGCTATCATCAAATCCTAAACACAAAGAAAATGTCTGTGAAAGGAAGATGAGACATATTTTCTGATGACTATGAATATAGCTGATTTGTGTAAAAGAGAAAGAGTCATGAGTTACATGAAAATTAGACTGACTGTGAATCCTGGGTCAAAAAATACATAGATATCTTTATTTTAATGCAAAGACAATTCTGCCTTGTTAATTTTCTTTTCTAGTAGATTAATTACATAGCCAAAGTTTTCCCTAAGGAGGAATTTCATATCTCACAATGGGCATAAAGAATTTAGGGACATGAAGCACACAGACTTGACTAGGAAACACCATTGATCAATTGTTCCTACTTTTTTTCTCTTTCCCACCATTTTGCTTTCCCTGAATGCCAGTCAGGTCTACTTCTTATTCCTTTTTTGGGGGGGAGGGTGGTGGGGGGGTGGTCAGGGGAATGTGTCAATCATGGACTTGAACTCAGGGCTTGAACACTTTACCTGAGCTTTCACTCAAGAGCTGGTGCTCTACCACTGAGCCACAGAGCCACTTGTGGTTTTCCAGTGGTTCATTGTAGATAAGTGTCTCACAGACTTTCCTGCTGGGCTGATTTTGAACCACAGTCCTTAAATCTCAGCCTTCTGGGATTACAGGCTAGGATTACAGGTGTGAGCCATCAGTGCTGGGCCTCCTCTCCACTTCTGATCCTCTGTCTTTCCCTTTTTTTTTTTCAGGAACACCATGAGATACACAATAATCATTCAGCAAAAATAGTTACTGAACACCTGTGACTTCTTTAAGCACTTCCATCTGTAAAGTATGATCTGATATCACAGTTTCCAATCATTCATTACAAAACTCCACTTTTTCCTTTCTGTTTTCCTAACATTCTTGGACTTTGGTTGTTTAATAAGAAAAAAAGAAAAAAGAAAAATTCAAGGGTATTGGAGCTCTCCTACTGTATTTTCATGTTTACATATTGAGCACAGTGACTGGTACATTTTTTTCTTCTAGAAGGTATTTATCAAATGACTAACAAGATGAATTCTGTAATCTCATTAAATAAATGTGTCCATCTCATGAATTATTAACAATATTTTTATATGGGAATAATAAAAATAACAGCCCAAACAAGGGTGACAACAGATGCTGCTAAGAAGAGAAAAAGTTCATTCAAGGGGGGAAAGTAAAGAACCATATACCAAAGTGAAGTAAGGATGGATGTTTACAGGAAAGAAACAAACACCACCTTCAACCACATCTAGCTTAATTCAAAGTATAAAAGCATACCTATAAAAAAGAAGAATAAATTCTGCTAGCGCTTGGCTAAACAGTAGACTAACATGGTATGGTTATAATATGATCTGGTTTGTATATTAAAGGATTGTTTGAGCTATTCCCTGAGACACAGATTTGCAGGAGTGAGGTAATTGGCTAAAGTAATGTGATCAATTAGGAAACTATTGCTAGAGCCCAGAAAAAAAATGATAGTGGACCAGGAAGACAGAAATGGGAGAAAGCATAGATATAAAAATAAAGTTCAAGACATACTATGCAGCTGGGTATGGTCATGCACACCTGTAATCCCAGAACATGAAAGGTAGATACAGTAGGATGGTGAGTTTGAAGCCAGCCTAAGCAGGACTGCAAGACCCTGTCTCAAACACAAAACAATACCAAGAACAAAAGATACGATACACAAACAAAAGCACTGGGATTTTCTATTAGATTTAAACATCATTAAGCATATTTAGAAAAACATATGACTGCTATTCATCTCTATGAATACCCAGTCATGACTGCACTTCACATTGTATTTCTAATGGATATAAGCAGTTGGATGGATGAGGCTAATTCCAAAGAAGGAATAATTGGGAGAAAATGTTGGAAAGGCATCCATCATGAGCATTCTTTTGAGATCATGATAAACACCTTTCCAGCTGAATTAACACTTTACAGTCATGGGTAACCTACCAAGGGCCTTTGTGTGTGTCTTAGAAACAAATTCATTGCAAGAGGTATGATGAAGAAAGGGGAGAACTGTTAGGAAGAAAGAATGAAAAGTGGCAGACTTAAAACATGACAAACAACATGTGACCCATCATGGCATTGCTTCTTCCCATGATGCACTGTTTTCCCACTCCAATGCTTCCTCTTCCCATGATGCTCTGGGTTGCATTCCAGTGCTGCTTCTTTCCATAATGCCCTGGGCTCCCACTCAACAAACATTTTCCCCACAATGCCTTGGGTTCTTGTTCAATTGCATCTTCCCATAATGCCCTGGGTTCCCATTCAAATGCTTCTTCTTCCCATAATGCCCTGGGGTCCCAAATAAGCAGTTCTTCTTCCCATAATACCCTAGATTCTTGTTCAAATACTTCTTCCTATAAGGCTCTGGGTTCCTACTTAAGCACTTCTTCCCATAATGCCATGGGTTTCTGCTCAGCCAATAGAAAGAGCCAGGTGGGTCAGGTACAAACCAGCAATCAATCAGCACAAAGCTCAGGGGAGGAGCTATGGGAGGAGGCTGCATTATAACAACTCTCATCTGAGATGACTCCATTGACTCCTTCTGATGGAAGGTCTGGTCACATTCACCGCCTTCTGTTCACTCTCAAATAAACTTGCTCTGTCTGCCTTAAACACCATCCTGCCTTTTTAATTCTTGAATGTGGAGAAAACAAACCTGTACCCCTAGATGCCATTAGGTTCATCTATCCTTTAATAATTTTTATTTTTTGTGCTGGTCCTGGGGCTGGAAGTCCAGACTTGGGTGCTGTTTCTCAGTTTCTTCACTCAAGGCTAATGTTCTACCACTTGAGCTACTTCCAGCTTTTGGGTGGTTGATTGGAGATAGGACTCTCATAGACTTTCCTCTGGGGACTGGCTTTGCATTGTGAACCTCAGATCTCAGCCTCCTCAGTACCTGGGATGACAGACATGAGCCTAGCATCCATCTTCCCTCACTAATTGTTTGAAAGGCATCCTGGGGATGGCTTCTTTCTGCTCCATGCAATTCCATTTGCCTTGTGATGAAAATATCTCCACAGGGGTATTCACAGAAAGCTCTCCTCTCCATGACTTTTAGAGTACACATGGCTCATGTTTGGCTCTGTACCTAACCTCACTGACCACATTAGAATGATACAGGGATGGAGAAGCAATGATATATATATGCAAATTCACCTTCTGAGGAATTTTTGGATTCTGCATAACTTGAGTGAATCTCTGGCACCAATGAAGAACTGGGAAAATCCATATGGAAAAAAAAGTCAATTCAGATTACAATCCTAGGTAAATGCATCAGAATAGAATCAACCAGAAGACAACAGGAAAGAGCTAGAGTAAAAGGCAGGCCCCGGAATCAAGTTAGATTAAGTAGTCTGAATTGAGGTGATCTCACTATAATTTATATAAATACCTTTATACTTAATTAAATAAATTTATATAAATTGCCATTTATATAAATGAATATAAATTCCAAAGGGAGTAAATTCCAAAAGTCATTGGGAGAAAAGTTTTAACAGTTACAGCTGGCAATTTATAAAGTTAGAAAGTCAACATTAAGAGCTACTCCAAAGTCTGAGATCTGAGACCCCATGTTCATAGCAAGCCAGGGCAAGACAGATATGAGACTATCTCCAATTAACCACCCCAAAAGCCAAAAGAAGAGGTGTGGCTCAAGTGGTAGAGAACTAGGCTTAAGGAAATAAGTGAGAGTGGGAAACCCAACTTCCAACCCCTACTGGTGCACACACACACACACACACACACACACACACACACAGAAGTTCTAATGTGGCCAAAGTTAAAACTTAATACCAAAATTAAATGTGTATATTTGTGTGTTTCAGACTTTATAGTACCTCTCTCTATATATATCCATCTCATCTGTCTATCATCTATTCTTTGCATCCGTTCATCCATCTGTGTATCGATCATTTATCACCAATCTATCACCTATTATCTAACAGTCTATCTACTGCTTATCATCTATTATTTATCATCTCTCCATTTCTATTGTAGCTATGTAATTCATCCATCCATCTATCTGTCTAGCTATTGATCAATTATGATCTATTGATCTATCCATCCCAATAGCAGCAAAGACACTCAACAACCTGTTAACACTGCTTTCCTCTGGGAAGGATAAGAAAACAAAAGAGTAGAGACTAGACCTATCCGTTAGAAACAACCAAGGAGCTGTGAAGAGAGATCTGAAATAGCACCTTGGAAAAGAGTAATACAAATATAGATATAGCTAATACATTCAGATTGTTCGACAAAAGATTTACCTTAGTTTGTTTCTGAAGAAAGCTAAGCATCGAGGATGAATAATGGGATAATCAGCAGCTCTTCTAGGAATCAGTTTATCTCCAGTGAATAAGAAACATTGATGGGGCTGGGAATACATTGAGGGGCAGGGTAAAAGGAATAATCTACTTCATAGCACACAAAAGAGGGCAGGTGATATGATAGTAAGCTCAGTCAACATCTCTTGGAAGTCTAACCACTGGGATGTTTGAAGTTTTAATGCATTCAAACAAGAATGTATCATTTCAATTACGAAGGTTGAGCTGAAATGAGGCTGCTTGGAAGAGAATCCCTGATTACTGATTGGTGCTATGGCCTCTGGATTGTTTTGCTGGTTCCTTCTATAAGGACAATTCTCTTTGTTTCCTGCGCATGCACATGGGCAAAGTGTTTCTCTTCTGACTCTCTTCAGTTAATACTTCTGCTCTAAAGAGACCAGAATATAGAGCTCCAACCCTCAATTCCATCTCAAATACCAGCTCCAACCTTCTGGTTTGCTTTAGTGTTGTTTGTTTGGAAACACAGTCTCGTTATGTAATACAAGGTAGGTCTAGAACTCTAGATCTTCCTGCCTCAGCCTCTATAATGCTGGGATTACAGCTATGTGACACCAAGCCAAACTTTTACCTGGAATTCTTCCTCCCTTCCCCCACAAGCCATTCATGTGTAACATAAATGTGACCCCCTCCTTTTTTATTCCTTAAATATGTCCTGTCTTCTGGCTCCTAGTTAAACCACCAGCTTTATCTAATTTTTCTGAATTAGTAATGTCTGAATTACCTTTAAAAAAAATCAACATTCAAGAGGGAAGAATGAGAATGGCGGCTCACATCTGGAATAGTAGATACTCAGGAGGCAGAGATCGAAGGATCCAGGTTTGAAGTCAAACTGGGAAGGCAAATCCAAGCAAGAATGAGAAGCCCTGGCTCCAAACCCCAGTACCAGAAAGAAAAAAAAAGGGGGGAGAGAAGAATGGAAATGTGATGGTGGGCAAATAAATGCATAATGTCCACACATGAAAACTGAACTAGGACACTTGATTTGACAGGTAGGTTGAGGGTACGTGGGAAGGGTGGATGATAGAAGGGATGTCCCTAATGAAGTTCCACCGGACACATAAATGGACTTGTTAAATTGAACCCTGCCCCCATACAACCACTTGAAGATAATAAAAATAGATAGGATTTAATTCCATTGAGAACTCACTTAAAACATTTATTCACTTCTCTAGCATGAATATTCTTTCTGGGGACATTTATCATACATTATTTATTGTATAATGTCCTGATTAGAGATTTATAGCGCCGCATTTCAGGAGATTGTGTGTGTGTGTGTGTGACAGAATTTGACTTCAAACTGGAAGATTCTAGAAGGCAAAGATTAGGGACTATGATTTTCACAACTCAGAAGGCAGTTCTCAGGTTCAAGCTTCAATTTTGCTTCTCGTGGAATTAATTTACTTATAACACTTGATTCCATTTTTCAAAGAATAATCTGTTTCATATTGAAACTCATTACTAAATGAACAATTTAAAACAGACAGCATGAACTTCACATACGTTTTGTAATCTCATTGCACAATGCACAAATCTGCCAATGTGCAAGTCCAGAACTGAAGACTGGGTGGGTGACTTTAGCTCCGCTGCTGCTGTTACTTAGACTTTAAAAACTTTGGATTGAGTAATGGGTTGCAGTAAATGCTCACATGATTGCATGTGTGAAAAGAACAAAGATGGGAAAGGGTACACCTGTCATCTTAAAGGTGTGTGTGTGTGTGCACGTGCGCATGCACCTGTGTACTGGTCATGGGGCTTGAACTCAGGGCCTGGGCATTACCCCTCAGCTTTTGGACCCAAGGGCAGAATCCTTGGGCACCAATTTGCTGCATTTTGTTTTCCTTTCTTTGTTTCTTTTTTCCATGATGGAGGCTAGCTCAGATTGACTCCAGTCCCAGAACATGATCAAATCCTCGCTATCACATCCTGAATAGCCTAGAGATGTCGGCTAGCTCAACTCTTCCTTCGTGTTCCTACTCAGACTCTTCTCAGCACCCAAAGGTAAGTCCCAAAAAATTCCAAAGAAGGAATGAAAGAAAAAGTTCTATTCAGTCCCATTTAGTAAACATGAACTAAGACAAGGAAAATCAGCAGAGGATAAAGAAAAAGTGTTATAAATATACTCCTCAAGAACCACTACAGTCACAAAAATAGACACAAAAATTAAGAATAATTATTTCAGCAAGGCAAAATTCACTTCTGCAACCATCAGCCAGAAATCTGACCAGCAAGCACACAGAGCAGCCAGGCCGCTCCCCTATTTATACCTAACACAGCAGGCCCCTCCCCCTGCTCCAATTGGCTAAGCCTAGGTTCACAATCTGCTTGCAATTGGCTAGTGTGAATAGGATAAGATATATTTGCATAAGGTTATCCCTGATGCAGTAGGCCCTGCCCCTCTGCTCTGATTTGTTGGGCTTAGGTACACTCTGCTTGCGATTGGCTAGTTTGAATAGGGTAAGATGTATTTACATAGTTACCCTTAACAACGCAGGCCCCACCCCTCCACTCTGATTGGTTGGGCTCAGGTTCACAATCTGCTTGTGATTGGCTAGTGTGAATATGGTAAGATGTATTTACATAAGATGACTTACAAATAAGATGAACAGTACACAAGTAATCTCAAAAGAGACCCCCACCCTCTGTTGTCTCTTAAACAGGCTGAGGCGGGTCTTAATTCCATTTTCCATGGAAACCAGTTTAAGACAAAACTTTAAGGAACTTCTAAGCAACACACTTGGACAGAGCGTTCTCACAAAAGGAAAGGTAGGCCAGCTTTTGCAACTAGCAGGTACTTTCCACAGTAAGTACTTACTTCCTTTCCTGGGTGAGAAGCAGTACCCAGAACAGCACTAAACCCAAATCCACTCAGAAGCAAGAAGCTCCACGCTAGCTACTTACTATTTCCAACACAGCCATAACAAATCAAAATCCAAAACACCGACAGAATGGCTTCCTCGTCTGATTTCATTAAGAAGGAAAATCAACAAGCCAGAGAAGCAAACCAAGTTATGGATGAGATTCGAGGTCTTGCTCCTCTGAGCAAAGAGACAATTATGGTTCCCACCCTGGAGACAGTTTTAGAGTCATACAGAATAGTCTAAAGGCTGGTTGTCTTTCATCCTTGTGTAAATCATCAGGTTATGAACTCTGCTCCTGTTACCTAGAAATCACAGCGATCTGGAACATCTTTCTACTTGAAGGCAGACGAAGAAGAGATGATGAACTGGGGTGGTGTGAAATCCAAGGGGTAAGGAAATGTCTTTGCCTTTTAAGAGCAGTATCAATTAAACCCAGGGGAGGCCGGGTGCAGTTTACTAGTTAATTAGTGCAGGGATGTGGTTCTTTCATGTGTAATTCAGAACAGAAACACCTGGTGTGCGGCTCTTCAAAGCACAAAGGGGGAGCAGGGAAATCCAACAATGCAGAGAGAGAGAAAGAGAGAAGAGAGGTCACAGCAAAAAAGCAACCACACAGGAACAACAACAAAAAAACTGTTTTGGTGTGACCTTCACCCTGCTGTAAATAAAATGAGATTCCCAGGGGTTCATTCCACCCCCCCCCCATTGGTCCAGAGAGAGCAAACAACTTCTGGCCCTCTTGGGGAGTTCTAAAAAGACATGGTGTTAACTAATTGTTTTATAACCCAATTAAAAAGAAAACAGAGAGCCAGAGAAATGCAAATAGAGCCATAATGATTATAATCACATTCTGATAGATGGCACACACCAAAAATATTGACATGCGCTCTCTCTCTCTCTTTTTCTCTCTCTTTGGGAAAGGAGAGAAGCATCTATTTTAGGACAAATTACCTTATTTCTTTGCATCTGAAATTGAGCCATTTGTTAAACGAACAACCTTTCTTGGTAAATTCTAAGGAGATGAGGTAATTTTTTTTTAATTGTTGCTTCTAAGAATTCTGGTTGTGGACAGGTTGATAAATGCAGGTGAAAATGTATTAATGTTTACATTGAGCCAAACTGTGTATGATTTCAGCTGTGGGTATTCATTGCAAGAAAGAATAATAAAATTTTTAGGGGTCTCATGGAGAAGGAAAAAGAGAAGAATTTTCTGGCAAGAATGGAATGTGGTACCTTTATAAAACATGGCCCTGAGAAAAATCCACAACAGAGAACACTTTGCAAATACGAAAAATGTTTGTGATAAACAATTTTAACTTAAAGATAGCAAGTTCAGAAGAAAATAGCTTAACAATTTCAAGCATTGATGGTACTTATTGCTCCTGGGGAAATTTTCAGCATAGTCATAAATCCTTGTGTATGTGTGTGCGTGTATGTGCTCTATTTATTCATAACACACACAACTAAAACAAACAAACATTTAAACAACAACAACAACAGCTGTTGAGTGCTAGTGGCTCATGCCTGTAATCCTAGCTACTCCATAGGCTGAGATCTGAGGATGCAGGTTCGAAGTCAGCCCAGGCAAGAAAGTCAGAGAGATTCGTATCTTCAATTAGCCATCAGAAAAGCCAGAAGTGGTGTTGTGACTCAAGTAGTAGAGTGCCAGCCTTGACTGGAACAAATTATAGAGAGCTTGAGAGTTCAAGTTCCAGTATAAGTACACACATGCATGTTCTCTCTCCCTCTCTCTCTCTCTCTCACGCACACACACACACACAAACACGAATGTAGTTGAACTGCCTTTTGTTCAGCTACTTCAAAGTTCAAAATATTACATGTGTATGAAGATTCACTCTGTGTGTGTGTATATGCACACATGTGTGTGATGTGTGTGTGTGCTAGTCCTGGGGTTGGGACTCCAGTCCTGGGCACTGTGCTTGAGCTCTTTTGCTCAAGGCTAGCACTCTACTACTTGCATCACAGCTCCAACTTCTGGCTTTTTGCTGGTCAATTGGAGCTAAGCATTTCACAGACTTTTCCTGGCTGGCTTTGAACTGTGATCCTCCAATCTCAGCTTCCGAAATGGCTGGGATTACAAGTATGAGCCACCAGCACCCAGTTTTGAAGATTCACTTGTACACATTGAACTCAAGAACATTCTTCAAACCTTTATTTGTTTCACAGTCCAGCTATTTAAGTAACCATATTATGCAGTAGAATCCTCTCTCTCTCTCTCTCTCTCTCTCTCTCTCTCTCTCTCTCTCTCTCTCTCTCTCCATCTTCAATTGTTTTACTTTTGTCTATAATTTTTGGCCCAGGCTGGCCTTTATGTAATGGGGTTCAAGTATCCTCAGAACTCAGAACTCAGCCTCTTAAGAAGCTGGGACTAGGGGCTGGGGATATAGCCTAGTGGCAAGAGTGCCTGCCTCGGATACACAAGGCCCTAGGTTCGATTCCCCAGCACCACATATACAGAAAACGGCCAGAAGCGGCGCTGTGGCTCAAGTGGCAGAGTGCTAGCCTTGAGCGGGAAGAAGCCAGGGACAGTGCTCAGGCCCTGAGTCCAAGGCCCAGGACTGGCCAAAAAAAAAAAAAAAAAAAAAAAAAAGAAGCTGGGACTAAGGGTTAGTAATGTGGCTCAGTGGTAGAGTGCTCGCCTAGCATGCATGAAGCCCTGGGTTCGATTCCTCAGCACCACATAAGCAGAAAAAGCCAGAAGTGGCGCTGTGGCTCAAGAGGTAGAGTGCTAGCCTTGAGCAAAAAGAAGCCAGGGACAGTGCTCAGGCCCTGAGTTCTAGCCCCAGGACTGGCTAAATGGGAAAAAAAAAAAAAAAAAGAAGCTGGGACTACAGGCATGTGCTATCATACCTGGGTCTGTTTGGTTTTGGAGGGTAGTGGAATTTAAACTCAGGACCCTGTTTTTGCTAAGCAGGTAATTTATCATTTATCAGAGCCTGAAGTTGGTTTTTATTCTGCATTGGTAATTTTGAGGTGGAGCCTGACTTTGACCTGAGGCATGGGTGTGGATTGTGATACTCTTATCTTCACATTTTCCATCATATTAGTATCCAAGGCATGCACTGCTGCTCCCAGTTTCTCCTGGTTGATACAGCCTCATCAGCATTCTGTCTGGGCTTGGTTGGTTTGGAACTCTGAGCCTCACAGTTCTATTCTCCCACATAGCAGGAATGACAGCTATGCACCGTGTCTGTTTGAGAAGGCATCTTATACACTTTCCTTGTTCAAGTTGGCCTTGAACTCAGATCAAATGGATCTCAGCTTCTTGAGTAACAAGGATTAGAGACATGAGCCACCAATTCCTGGCTTTTAGAGCTGCCTTTTTTATTTTTAATTGTTCACTTACTTGGAAAGTTTAAAATTTGGCCTGTGGAAAGGATTGGAAACTAGCTTAGATGGAAAAGCAGTTTAAAAAAAAAAGGCTATAAGCTCAGACACAGAGAAGACTGAACCCAAACTTGGAAGAAATGCTATCTCCCCCAAGGCTGCCCACAGTTGAAGAATGATGTAAGACCTGTGTCTCTCCCATGCATGTCCTCAACCCCACTCTGATATTTTCTTCTTCTTCTTTATTGTCAAAGTGAAGTACAGAGGGGTTACAGTTTCATAGGTAAGGCAGTGAGTACATTTCTTATCCAACTTGTTACCTCCTTCTTCATTTTTCCCCAGCCTCCCCCCCTCCCCACTTCCCTCCCCTCCCATGAGTTGTACAGCTGGTTTTGTAAGTATTGCTGTTGCATTGGTTTGTCTTTTTATCTTTTGTCTCTTGATTTTCGTATTCCTTTTCCCTTCCCCTAGTTCCAATACACTTGTATACAGTATCGGGGGTACTAAGATCATTTACAGTACTAGCAGGGGTAAAACCTCAAGGAGGGAATACAAGAGGAAAAAACGGTACGGTTTCACATGGCATGTTGAAAATAACTGCAACAATGATATACCACTTATTTCCATAACTTGGAGTTCATTTCGCTTAGCATAATCTTATGTGTTCGTACGGGCATAGTTATTGAGCTATTGTGATCTTCTACTATGACTGTCCTAGACATGTACTAATTATTCCCTATGAGAGAAACCATAGAGTCCATGTTTCTTTGGGTCTGGCTCACTTCACTTAGTATGATTTTTTTCCAAGTCCTTCCATTTCCTTTCAAATGGGGCAGTGTCATTCTTTCTGAGAGAGGCATAGAATTCCATTGTGTATATGTACCACATTTTCCTGATCCACTCATCTAGTGAGGGGCATCTGGGTTGGTTCCGTATTTTAGCAATGACAAATTGTGCTGCAATGAAAATAGTTGTGCTGGTGGCTTTGGTGTGGTTTTGCTTATAATCTTTGAGGTAGATGCCCCAAAGTGGGGCTGCTGAGTCATAAGAAGATCGCTGTTATTTGGAACTTGCAAAGAACAAAGGCTTAACTCTGGCTCATAGTGTTTTGAAGATTTCATTCCACTATCTGTTCATCTCCTGTTTTGGACATGTGGTAAAGTAGCAGACCTTCCTCACAGGAGTTCATGGCAGAGCAAAAACACTTTATACCATGCAACCTATGTTTCTTTGGGTCTGGCTTACTTCGCGTAATATCCTTTTTTTCCAAGGCTTTCCATTTCCTTATGAATGGTATGATATCATTCTTCCTGATGGATGGATGAGTAGCATTCCATTGTGTATATATACCATATTTTCTTGATCTTTTGTACTCTGAGGGGCATCCGGGGTGATTCCATATCTTAGCTATGGTAAACAATACTGCAATGACCATAGTTGTGCTGGTGGCTTTAGTGTGGCCTGGTTTATGGTCATTTGGATACTTGCTGAGGAATGGAATTTCTGGGCCATAGGGAAGCTCTATGTTTAGTCTTTTAAGGAACTTTCATATTGTTGTCTGGAGTGGTGAAAAAGTTTACATTCCCACCAACAGTGTAGTAGTATATATGGAGAGAGAGAGATACACACATTGGGATATGATAAATTATATAGGTCTCTAGACATTCATACATTGAGGCCAAAGGAAGATATACACAGGAGTGGATCACAAAGGCTCAATAGCCATGTGCATATGATCATATAAAATAATATTTTATGAAATGAACTCCAAGAATAGGGAACAAGAGGTTGTTTTAGTAGCTGTTTTCTTTTGTTACTGTTTTGGTTTTCTTTTCTTTTTGTCTTGTTTGTGTTTAGGAGGGTAAGGGAAGGGCATAGAAAAGAGGAACAAAGGTTGAACAAATACAACAGTAGTGCTCACTGGACACTATGGGAGAAATGAACTGGACATCTTGTGGGTGGGGAGTGAGGGAAGGGGGGACATGTTTCTCAAAGACATGTACTCATTCTCTGACTCCTGTAACTAGAACCCCTCTGTATGTTGCCTCTAAAACAATGATAAAAGTAAGATAAAATACATTTGTACAAAGCTGTTTTATACCACCACAAATCAGGAGTAAAATGAGAAAATGAAGAGTAGGACCAAGATTCTACCAGCCCCTTCAAGAAAGTACCAATAAAGACCAATGTCCCACCTACCACATCTCAGCTTCTAAATATTCCACCGTGGCTCTATAGTATCATCCTGAGGACAAGGCCTTTAACACATGACCCCGTGGACACACTCAGTATGCAAATTCCACCCCTGCCAAAGTATAAACCAGGACAGTGCCCAGGCGCAAGTCAATTCCTTCTAATTCGATTTCAGAAACAACAGCCAGTCCCTTCTTCAAATACAGAGTACTTCATTAGTCTATTACACCATAGGAAAACTGTTAGATTTGTTCTCAAAATTGAAAGCAACTCAGGATTGTTTGCTGCATGGCCCCCACTTGTAATCCTAGTTACTTAGGAGACTGAAATTGGAGGCTTGAGGCTCAAAGCCAGCTATGGAAAAAAAGGTCCATGAGACTCTTACATCCAATTAACCAGCAAAAGGCCAGAGGGAGTACTGTGGCTCTCATGGTAGAGCACCAGCCTTGAGGGGAAAAGCTAAGAGACAGTCGTGAGTTTAAACCCTGGATACATAGATAAGCTTAACATATCTTTTCACAAACATATAACTTTTACCAAAACTACCATTTGCTCTAAGACAAGGCTTATAAAGTCTGGAATTATAAAGATCATGGGGTTTTTGTTTTTGAAGGAGAACATATCTTACAAATGAAATTGATTATGTGCAACTGTTTTTCAAAACCCAGTGTTATTTAGGGATTCACAGTACATGTAAAAAGTCAACTTATTAAATAACACCACCCCCACGTCAATGAGTTCATTCACAATTACATTTACATTCATAACCCATTAAGTAATCTGTTAGGTTTAGGTCAGGTGCTTTCTTTTCTGGGTTTCTGCTACACTTTACAGTCAGGTGAGGAAAGAAGCCTGGGAGAGGTCTAGCCTTCACTCTGTGATATAATTCTGCCCTAAACTTTCTAACTTTATTATAGTCCTCTGTCACATAAACCTTGACTATATCACACTTAAATCTCCAGTTCATAATGTTCATGTTTCTTCTTCTTCTTCTTCTTCTTCTTCTTCTTCTTCTTCTTCTTCTTCTTCTTCTTCTTCTTCTTCTTCTTCTTCCTCCTCCTCCTCCTCCTCCTCCTCCTCCTCCTCCTCCTCCTCCTCCTCCTCCTCCTCCTCCTCCTCCTCCTCCTCCTCCTCCTCCTCCTCCTCCTCCTCCTCCTCCTCCTCCTCCTCCTCCTCCTCCTCCTCCTCCTCCTCCTCCTCCTCCTCCTCCTTTTTCTCCTCCTCCCTCTTCTCCTCCTCCCCCTTCTCCTCCTTGTCCTCTCTTCCTGATCCTCCTCCTCTCCTTTCTTTGTGCTGGTAATGGAGCTTAAATTCAGAACCTCAATCTCTCACTTGAGTGTTTTGTTCAAGCTTGGTGCTCTACCAGTTGAGCCACAGCTCCACTTCTAGATTTTGTTCTGGTGATTGGAGATAAGAGATTGGAGGTTCAAAGCCAGTTTGCAGCCTGGACTAGGTTCTTCAAGCCTCAGCCTTCTGATTAGTTCAACTTGCAGGTATGAGCCACCAGAACCCATTTCACAAATGTCATTTCATCCCAATGCTGCTGGCTCATGCTTCTCATCCCAGCTACTTGAGAGGCTGAGATCTGAGGATCACAATTCAAAGCCAGCCTGGGCAGGAAAGTCTGTGAGACTCTTATCTCCAATGAACCAGCAAAAAAAAACCCCAGAAGTAGAGCTGTGGTTCCAAGTGGTAGAGCACCAGCCTTGAGTGAAAGAAGCTCAGGGGAACAGCACCCAAGCCCTGTGTTCAAGACCCATGGCCTCCCCCGACACAAAAATAAATCAACTTGTAGCAAATCCTTTTTGCTGAAAAGAATGTCAGATTCTTTTATGAAGCACCCAAGTCAGAGGGCAGAAAAATCCACATTCTATTATCATGTCTATGTTCGATTGCAGAAAGGCACAAATAAATAAATAAATAAGTGGGCTGGCTTTTTGACAATCGCATCGCGCCCACCCCCACCCCAAGTGCATCTGCTTGTGCTTTCTCCCACCAGAGTCCACATGTATCTCGTAGAGTCTATATTGATCCTACCCCAGGATGACACCCCTCCCCTCCAGGCTGGCCTGTCAATCAAGGCACCATCCCTTCACATACAACATGTTCCATATTTTCTTTGCTAACATAGCCAGTGGTGTTTTACTTTGGCTCTGCAGGAAGTTCATGCTATTTTGTCATGAACACTTAAACAGGAAATCTAAAGAATAAGAGAGTGGGAAATGATTGCAGAAATAGTTGCATGTGGCAATGGTGTGGGCTGGAGGCTGAGAGTAGGAAAATACATTTGTTGGACAGGTCAGTCCATACGTATTTTTTATTTCAAATCTGGTTTAAAATATATGTGTGTATGTATATTTGGTGCTATTCCTGGGGCTTGAATTTGGGGCCTAGCTGATGGCTCTACTCTGTATTTTTGCTCAAGGCTAGCGTTCTACCACGTGAACCATAGCTCCACTTCTGGCTTTTGGATGATTATTTGGGGATAAGAATCTCATAAACTTTCCTGCCCAGGCTGACTTTGAACTTTGATCTTCAGATCTCAGCCTCCTAAGTAGCTAGAATAACAAGTGGGAGGCCTCAGGTTCTGGCTATATTTTAAACATATTTCATCTTCAGAAATACAGGAATACCATTTTTTTTTTTGGAAAATGACTTTCTGTTCTGCCTGATAAATGCAGGGAAGATAACCACAGGAATACTTTTTAAGGGTTATAAAAAATTGTCAGGCCAATTTTGACGATTACATCTGACTTCAAGAGGGGTGTGGAGAACTCTCCCTCTTCTTTCAGAAACAACCCATGGTAGGATGTTCTAGCTATTCAAGCCTGTGCCTCCTGGGTCCCATAATAGATTATACCTCGACTTCTTAAAAAGCATCCTGATAATATACCAGGCTAAAATGTCAGAAGCTATTAGAAACTCTCAAATGTAAAATATATCTCCATTCCTGAGTTTTCCCCTTCACAGAGAGAAACAGCAGACAACAAGCACACAAACTGCTCAGCTGTAACTGTTCCAAGTCGAATAATTACAACTTGTCAGAAAGAATTAATTTTCCCATTTCTCATAAAGATGTGTAAAAATTACCATGTTATTATACACTGACACTCTCTGGAGGCAGACACAAAATTTAATTTTGAATTCTTTCCGCATATTAAATTAAATCCATAAATAAGAGTTTAGACATTCACTCGCAAGCATATGTTCATTGGGAGTGTAAGCCAACACGAGCTCGCCTGTAATGGCTGTTGTAATGTTTTAATAGCTCGCTTCTTCTAAGCACCAATAAATTTACATGATCATAACCGTCCTAGGCATACAAGGGGCCCATTACTGTCTGGGCACAGGCAGCAGCGTTAACAGGATGGAAAAAATGGAAAAAGGAAGGAGGGGAAAAAAAAACCTCTTAAATAAAATTAGGCAACTGCACTTGTCAGCTGCTTCATGATTGAATTTTTAATATTGTGGTCAATTGGTTAAAACAAATAATGGGATAAAATATTTTAATGTATTTAGAATCTGTTTCTGCGGTTAGTCCACAAAATAGGTTTGAGGTCTTTTTTTTTTTTTTTTTTTTTTTGCTGGGTTTTCATTCAAAAAGAATAAATAGAGAAGAAGGACAAGAGAATTTCAATCTTGTTGTTCGTCGGGAATAATTTTATTTTGCAGACATACATTGCCATTGACCAAAAAAAAAATTGGGCATAATGAGGAGATTTAAAATGAGGACATTTGCATTCTTGGTATTGGTATTAGACTATTTCAGATTTGGCTCAAAAGGTGATTCTCTTGTTTGTGTGTTTGTTTGTAGGTACTGGGTCTTGAACTCAGGGCCTGGGCACTGTCCCTGAGATTTCACTCAAGGCTGGAAACTCTACCACTTGAGCCACAGCTCCACTTCTGGGGTTTTGATGGTTAATAGTTGACAAGAGTCTTACGGACTTGCCCACCTCAGTTGGCCCTGAACTGCAATCCACTGATCTCAGCCTCCTAAATAGCTGAGAGTACAGGTGTGAGCCACTGGTGCCCAGCAAAGTAGGATTCTTTCAGCCAACAGATTGCTTGAAAACTACTGGGATGTTAAGAATTGAGCTCCCAAGCTGAGTCTCAGTAAAACTCAGTAAAACTTTGGGGTACACTAACTCCCCACCTACATGCCCTTTACCTGCATGACAGAATGCTGTCATTTAGCCACAAAAATGAATCCATACATGGAACTCAAATCCATACAGTGTGACCTTTACAGGTATAGACCCCTTTCAATGGGGAGTGTTTACTGAACACAAAACTTATTTGCTAACTTCTGGGTGTAAATCTATACTGGCTGTCCACACAAAATATTGGATCGCCAAATCCATTATGCAGTTCACAGTGCTCAAGGATTTTTTTTCAGAGATTAAAAAGTTCCAAGCAGGGGGCTGGGGATATGGCCTAGTGGCAAGAGTGCTCGCCTCGTATACATGAAGCCCTGGGTTCAATTCCCCAGCATCACATATACAGAAAACGGCCAGAAGTGGCGCTGTGACTCAAGTGGCAGAGTGCTAGCCTTGAGCAAAAAGAAGCCAGGGACAGTGCTCAGGCCCTGAGTCAAGCCCCAGGACTGGCCAAAAAAAACAAAAACAAAACAAAACAAAAGTTCCAAGCAGGAGTTGGTCTTACAGTGTATGCAGATGCTGGCCAAATGACTTTCTTAATACAAGTATTAATAGAAGCTAGGGGTTAAGATGGGGCTTGGGGAGTAGGGAAAGAAACAGGGAAGAACTAGTGCACAGAGGGAAAAATGACTATCTCATAAAAGCATGACAAACATTTGCTGTAAGAATGCCCTGTTTGTCATGCTTGGTGTGTGTGTGTGTGTGTGTGTGTGTGTGTGTGTGCGTGTGTGTACTGAAGCTTGAATTCAGAATCTGGGCACTCTTCCTTAGCTTTTTGACTCAACTACGCTTCTGGCTTTTTGCTAATTAATTGGAGATAAAAGAGCACAGACTTTCTTTCTCAGGCTTCCTTTGAATTGGAAACCTCAGATCTCAGACTCCTAAACAGCTAGGATTACAACTAGTGTGACAAACCTTGGGTTGCATTTTAACTTGATAACTCACTATCAAATCCCAAGTTGCTATATACTGTTGAGACGTGCAAAGAGTGGTTTGAGATTTATCTGTTTGGGACAAAAGATTAATCCTACCCAGTTACTTGACCGGCAAAGACAGACAATTAAAATTATCCCTCCTTCATAAGAAAAAAAAAATGTAGCACTGGAGGTGTGGCTCAAGTGGTAGAGCACTAGTCTCTCAAATGTAAGGCCCTTAAGTTTACATCCAATACACCAAAAAGAAAGAAGGAAGGAAGGAAAGAAGGGAGGGAGAGAGGAAGAGAGAAAAATGGAAAAAAACAAAGAAAGAAGAATGAAAAAATGGAAAGACTCTACAAAAGATCTTTGAACTTTTCCAATAAGGCTTGCATTAACTCCTAACAATTTAGAATTCATTTTTTTTTTTTTTTTTTTTTTTTGGCCAGTCCTGGGCCTTGGACTCAGGGCCTAAGCACTGTCCCTGGCTTCTTCCCGCTCAAGGCTAGCACTCTGCCACTTGAGCCACAGCACCGCTTCTGGCCGTTTTCTGTATATGTGGTGCTGGGGAATCGAACCTAGGGCCTCGTGTATCCGAGGCAGGCACTCTTGCCACTAGGCTATATCCCCAGCCCCCTAGAATTCATTTTTGACAACAAATTGAAAGTTGTAATCATTGTTTACTCTTCCAAACATACATAATATAACCCCAAAATCCACCAGAGAAACTGCAGTTGCTCCAAACTAGTGGAACTCAATAGAAGATTCTCAAGTATGTTTATAGAAAAATCGAACTAAAATACTTCTATTTTCCCAGTGGCATGTTGCTATAGTTCTACCAAGTCCCACATTACAAAAAAAAAAAAAATTTACTAGGCCTCAAAAGCTTCATAGAAAAGGACAAAGTCCCTACATTGAGTATTTCTGGGAATTTCAGAAATAGAACAACTCTAAAACTTCGAAAACACACTGAGGAAAAAGGCTTCATTAACACAACTTTATTAAATGACGCAAACCTTTCTGCAAACCTCTCTCTTTACTGTTATAAAACCAGGTATGTATGTAGTGTTTCTCAAGCTTCCTTTTTAAATCTTTCTTCCCCTACAGGATTTAATTCCGGTTGCTATTAAAATGGTCTACCAGGTGAAACGTATTTATATTCTAAGTGCTGCAAATTGTTATTCCATGAAAAGGAAAAAGCAAAATCTGTCAGCAAGAAGTTTTCAGACAAAAATAAAAAGGCTATGAAGTATAGTTAGGTAATGGAAGATGGTGTGGGGTATTGAAAGATAGTTGGAAGGTTTTCTTAGTTAAACATATTCGTAGGTTGGTGGGAGGGGGAAAAAGTCTATTAATAATGTTACCTGTGTCATACAAGATTCCAAACAGGAGAACATATTACATTATATCCTTTTTATAAAAGGTGCTCCTATTTTGTAAGTGGTAAGCAATAATCCTGGGTTCAAATGACCCTCTACCTTTTTCAAAATGGAAACTTATATGTTCCCCAACCCCCAAAAATACCTTCACCTGACTACTGATTCCTAATACATAGCTATATATCTATATAAATATAGATACATATAGCACATTTCTCATTCCAACAGTGAAAAAAATAGTATATTTGATTATTTCTTGTATGATTGAATCAGTGTGACATGTGATCCAAACCCTAATATCAATATTAACAGGCACTCACAAAATTGGAGTTATTAGAGTCTATGATAAAAGGCAAGTTGGAATAGTTTCTGAATCAGGGGAGGGGAGTATAATTACTCCAGTTATTGAATTAACTCTTACTTTTCTTATTTTTTTTTGGGGGGGGGGTCAAGTCCTGGGAATTGAAGTCAGGGTACTGTCCCTGAGTTTTTGTGCTCACGGCTGGTGCTCTACGCTTGAGCCACAGCTCCACTTCTGCATTTTATGTGTATGTGTGTGTTTAATTGGAGATATGAGGCTCATGGACTTTCCCCCCTCAGGCTGGCTTTGAACCACAATCCTCAGATCTCAGTCTCCTGAGTAGCTAGAATGACAAGCATGGGCCACTGGCACGTGGTTGAGTCATAGTCTTATTTAAGTGTGCTAGCTTTTGTGAAGGGAATGGAATCATGAGCTAGAAAAGAAAGTGAGCATTGTAAACTCCGCTTGAAGTTTCACTAAAATAAAATAGCTGGGACCAACCTGTACTGTCATTTTCTTTCACTCTTTTTTTTTTCTTTTTGTATTTACTTTTTCATGTTCTTCTTGAAAAGAATTTTGGAAAAAAAGAAAAGAAAAATTGCTTATTTTCCAACTCCCCCACCCACAGGAAATGAACAATTACTGCCAACAGAGGAAAATTTTTCCCAGAAATAGAACAGCATCAAAATCTCAAGGTTGTACTCAATAAATATAGGAAAAGAAGAGACCAGAAAGTCAAAGGGAGCTTCAGCATGGCCTTGCTTCTCTCTAAATTGTCCCTCAATTCTATTGCATGGGATGGAGTTTCAATTGAGAAGGACTGAAACACTGAACTCCCAAGGTATGGAAGGAAGACCTAGGAGATGGCTTGAATATCATGAACGAAAGTGTCATACCTCCAAGGAGGTCTCCATTTTAAAGTTAAGCTCTTCTAGATGACACAGAAAGAAGATGGTGAGCTATCATATGAACCCTGGCACTCAGAAGCATAATGTTTTCCATTTTCCTTCTCTATAGCATGGACGCTCATCTCATTATCCTCTGGTCCCATCTACACTTATGTTTTTAAAAATGGGCTTTAAGTAGTTGTACAAGGGAGATGTCATTGAACAAAGTGCCATCTGAATATGACGCATCTTGATCTATGTCTCCCTTTCTACATCCTCACCCACCTTTAATCCACCCCTTCCCTTACACATCTCAATTTTGTGGAATATACAAGGAATTCTTGACTGCATTGTTCACTCTCTCATTCATCTACCCCTTTCCCTGTGTCCCTCCCTTTGCATGTACCAAATTCTAGGTGCTTATTTTGTTGGGCTCTGACTTAGTCTTTCTAAAAAAAAAAAAAATTGTACAATTAGAGCGCTCCATAACATCTCTTATAATTCAGTTAACTGATTTAGAACTGCTTGCATACCCCCCAGTGTATTTACTCATAGATTTACAGACACATTCAAGCTCTACTTCTGGCTTTGGAGCAGTTAATTGGAGGGAGATAAGAGTCTCATGGGGACTTTTCTTCCCAGGCTGGCTTTGAACCACAATCCTCAGATCTCAGCCTCCTGAGTAGCTAGGATTACAGGTGTGAGCCACCGGCACCTGGCTACTTAATATAATTCTTTGCAAGGCTTTTCATTTCCATATGAGTGGTACAATATCATTCTTTTTAATGGATGAATAAAATTCCATTTTGTATATAAACCACATTTTCTTGGTCCATTCATCCACTGAGGGGCATCTAGGCTGATTCCTTATCTTGGCTATGATGAATAATACTGCAATGAACATGTAGTATTGTGGTGGTGACTTTAGCGGGGCCTTGTTTGTGGTCTAATGGGTAAATACTCAGGACTGGAATTGGGTCATAGGGTTGTTCTATGTTTAGCTTTTTGAGAAACCTCTATACTACTTTCCGGAGTGGTTGAACAAGTTTACACTCCCACCAACACTGTATTGGAATTCTTCTTGTGTCTAGGAATATGGTTGAGTGGTAGAGTGCTTGCTTTGTATACATGAAGCCCTGGCTTTGATTCCTTAGCACCACATATATAGAAAAAGCCAGAAGTGGTGCTGTGGCTCAAGTGGTAGAGTGCTAGCCTTGAGCAAAAAGAAGCCAGGGTCAGTGCTCAGGCCCTGAGTTCAAGCCCCAGGACTGGCAATAGATAGATAGATAGATAGATAGATAGATAGATAGATAGATAGATAGATAGATAGATAGACAGAATTCCTTTTGGGCCACATCCTTGTCAGCATCTGCTTGTTTTCTTGGTAATGTCTATCTTAACTGGGATGAGGTGTAATCTCAGTGTTCTTTTGATTTGCATTTCTTTTTATGGCCAGAGATATTGAATATTTCTTCATGTGTCTATTAGCCATTTTTACATCTTCTTCTGTGAAGTCTGTTTACTTTCTTTTCTATCCACATTTCTGTTATTTGTTTTTCTTTCAAACACATACTAATGAGACCAAATTACCAGGGACTGGAAAAACTGTCCCACCAGATACAACTTTGAAAATAAAAGTATAAATATATGGGAAAAAATGCTTTTTACAAATAGTGGCCACCCGGCAACAGGAAGTCATGAAATAAAACTCGATAAATGTAATTGCCAGGGCTTTCTATCATGAGAATTGCTGAGTTTGTGGCTAAAAGACACAAAGCTCAGGGATGGTGATGGAAATGAGAAGACAGAGCTGAATTCAGGAAGTTTCAGGCAGCTAGAGTTAGTGGACTCAATCTTAGGGGAGAGGTGGAGGGAGAAATTCAATGTGTGGAGGAGCTTACTCAAGTTTTCCGCCCAATTTTGATTGGCACAGATGTGAGGACAATGTTCAAGGCTGGGAAAAGACTTGCTCCTAAGAATGAGAAGATATGGAGTTTGTACATGCCTGGAATAAAGCTTTTCTTTTTCTTTTCTTTTATTTAAACTAGCCACATTGGAAAAACAAACCATTTACAGAGTGGTGTTAGAGTACTGAAAAATGTCTTCGTTTAGTAGTATGGTAAAATTAGCTGTAGAAAAAAATATGCTGGTTTAATTCTACCTAGGAAATATTAAAAGCAATATCCAAAGAGATGGATCTATTTGCAAGTGACTTCCATGAAAAAAAAATCAAGATATCTATAGGAATATGGATGTGTGTAGCACCCAGTCAGGTAAACTTCATAAACTTTGTCATCCAATGAAATCTCACTAGGCATTCCATGAGATCAAAAATATTGATTCTGGGTAGAAGAAAAGTCAATCACTCAAATCATTACACAATGTTAAGATTGCTAAACCATCTAACAGCTATGTAACTGCTTTTCACATAGTCAAGAACCTAAGGAAAAAACTAAGTAAAAGCATAATATCCCCTCCCCCCCAAAGACCCAAATATAACTTAAAAATAAGAATGCTGGGGAAAAATGCATTCTAACAAAAAAATATAAGCCCAGATAAATTTCTGGTATATTCTACTACTTAGAAAAATGATAAGAGAGTCTGCATATGTTCCTCAACAAAGATGAAATGAAGGAATTAAGCCATTTCATTAAGCTAATATATGCCGATGGCAAACCATATAAACAGATATGTATTATATGACATGTATTATATAATATATGAAATATACAGTTCTGTATCACATATCAACAAAAATTCAAATATTCTTTAAAATATTAGTAAATGATCTTCTATAATCAGGGAGTATACATTCTAAATGAACTTACCCAAGGCCATCTCCCATCTAACAGAAAGAGAAAAAGAAAGTTTTGGACTTAGAATCTAGGAATGGAGACATTGTGTTTCAAAAGGAGAGTTGAGTAAGGAAACTTGCCTGTGTGAAGACCTAGCATATTTGCTCCTTGGGTCCTGGATCAGTTCCCTGGGCCAAGAGAAGGAGAGAACTTTCTAGAAAGTCTAATGTGAATCTAGGACGCTACACACACAGAGAAGTCGTCCTCCAGAAAGCAGGGCCAGACAAATTGCCAAAAAGACAATTATGCTTTTAACATTACAAGAAAAGCTGATCCAGCTACGCAGGAGGCTGAGATCTGAGGATCACGGTTCAAAGGCAGCTAGGACAGAAAAAACTGTAAGACTTTTATTTCCGATTACACACACACACACACACACACACACACACACACACACACACCCTGGAAGTCGTGCTGTGGCTCAAGTGGTAGAGCACTAACCTTGAGCAGCAAAGGACAGCTCCGAAACCCTGTGTTTAAGCCCAAGGACTGGTACCAAAAAATAAAAGATAAATTAAATAAATAAAAATAACAAATAATTCTATCTCTAGAGTGACAGGTGGGACTTTCTAAAATAAAACATTGTCTAGCCTCCCTGTATCTTTTTTTGTCTTTGTCCCTCTGTCCATCTGTGTCTTTCTCGTTCTCTCTGTATCTTTTTCTGTCTCTCTTTTTCTCTTTCTGTTTCCCTGTCTCTCTCTGTTTCTCTCTATGCATCTCTGTTCCTGTATGTCTCTCTCTACAGAGACTAACTGAGGCTCTAGCTCGTGAGCCATTCCTCCAACCCTTTAAGGGTTTTCTCTTCCTTCTTTCCTTAGTTTCCTTCCTTCCCTATTTCCTTCCTTCCTTCCTTCCTTCCTTCCTTCCTTCCTTCCTTCTTTCTTCCATCCCTCCCTCCTTCTCTCTCTCTCTCTCTCTTTCCTTCTTTTTTACACCTGTTACTTGTAATCCCCTTAGGGTTGCTCGATTTAGCCAGTGGTCAGAGATGCAAGGTGCAATCAGCTTGGTAGTGACTATGAAACAGCTTTATTCCAAATAAATGGCAGTGATTGGCAGGAAGAGGAGGTACTGGAGGACCAAACCGAGTCACTGTTACACGAGTTACAGTGCCTTCCTCACTGCTATATGGAAAGACTCATCTGTGGAAAGTTGGGCTTATTCCCCTTTTAAAAGGGCACACCCGAAAGACTTGTAAACAAGTTCCATCCCACTCATGGAAGAGTGGTTCCGCTAATAAACCATTCCACAGAACACCTGGGTGGTGCTGAAGACGGATTCAGGGGAGAGTAATCCTCATGGTTTCATTCAGAGTGTGAAGCAGAATATATAACAATGTATCTCCAAATGGGCACCGGTGGCTCATTCACACCTGTAATCCCAGCTACTCAAGAGGGAGGGAAGGAGGAAGGGAGGGAGAGAAGGAGGGAGAGAGGGAGGAAGGAAGGAAGGAAGGAAGGAAAAAAGGTAGGAGGAGATAGATGTCATTCCTAGTCATTCCTGCAGTAGCAATTGGAGCACCAATATTTATTACAGCAAATTATAAATATAACCAGAACAGGAAAAAGGAAGATAAGGACTTTGCATTGCACAAGGATTTGCCTATCTGCCAAGGAGTTTGTTGCTTTTTCTTCTTTTATACTATAAAATAATCCCAAATGTTTCAAAAATAAAGAGGCACATCTGAGGTTACCTTACTGCTTCCTAAATCAGACTATTTTATTTTATTCATTTTACTTTTTGTTCCCTTGAAAGGAAAGTTTTATGACTTGGGTTAGAGGTAAACGAGTTAGTAAAGTAAATGTGGTTTCTACCAAGGTCATTTTTTTTTCCCCAAGAGAGAAATCCAACACATTTAGAAAATGAAAACTTTTCAAATGATTTTACCAAAATTAATTAGCATGTAGGTCATGTTAACACTTCCATAAAAGGGACCGAGGGGGTAGAAAGACACAAATACCATTCCATTTGCTTTATACCACAATAGCTAATGCAATAAGAATATTTAATGAAACAAAAATCCTTGATCTGCCTGGCACTGAAAAAAAAAAAAGAAAAGAAACCATTAGTCCTATGTGTTTTTATAAATTTTTCAGAAGTTCATTCTGTCCATGGAAATACTTTATAGAATAAATCAGGCTCAATTATTGTTGCTCAAGTGGTCTCTGAAATAATTCCCATTTGCTCAAAATAAATAGATATTGGGAAAAGGTATTGATTTGACAGAACCCTGTCAATACTTGACTGAAACTCTTTCAGTGGGTCAAATTGCATTAATGGTTGTGGGATCAAATGTGGTTTTGAGGTATAGATGATAACATAATGAGACTGGTTTTGAACACATTCCAAGTGAGTATGGACCCCTAAAAGTAGTGTTGTTGGAAACTATATGTTTATTCTAGCAAGTCCATTGTAACAAACACTGTTGAAGTTTGTCATTCAGAGATGACAACATATGCTTTGGGTTCTATTTCAATAATAATAATAAACATAAACATTTTCAGGGTCTGGAGTCATGGCTCAATGGTAGAACAAATGCCTAGCAAACACAAGGCCATGAGTTCAAATCCCAGTACTGAAAACAAGCAAACAAAAACACTTTCTCAAAGGCATATAGGCTTTTAGAGAATTCAGTGTCATTTTGAGCCTATCTTGTCTACTAAATATGATGGGGTTTTTTTCTTTCTTTTTTGGCTGTCTCAGGGCTTGAACTCTGTGCCTGGGCATTATCTGCGGGTACCTTTTGCTCAAGGCTAGCACTCTAGCACATTTGTGATATCCACTTGTGGCTTTTTCTGTGATTAATAGGAGATTAATTCACAGACTTTCCTGCCCAGGCTGGCTTTGAACCACTATCATCAGATCTCAGCCCTCTGAGTAGCTAAGATTTCTGGTGTGAGCAACGAGCCAGTGCTTAGCTTTGGGAAATTGTATTTATCAATTTAGTCTGCTAAATTGGGTGGAACTTTGACAATAGGTTCAGTTAAGGGCTTGTTGGCATGGTTCTTTCTTATCAAATCAGAAGAAACTGAAGTAGAGAAAGTGATTTTCTTATCTAGTTTTCCAATTTTGTTTGTCTTGAAAAACAAAACCATAGTAGCCTTCAGTGTTCAAAGTACTGATTTTGAAAAGTGGCATTTATTTATGATGATTGGGTGAGTGTTAACAAAAACAGATCACAATTACATCAGCTAGTAGGGATTTCCATTTATAGTATATGATTCCGTGTGTGTGTGTGTGTGTGTGTGTGTTTGTGTGCGCGCGCGTGCCAGTACTGGGAGGGAAGTGTCAAAGTCTGGCTTGGCTTTGTGCTCCAGGCTAGAGCTCCACCACTTGAGCCACACCACCATTTTCAGCATGTTCTTGGTTAATTGAATGTAAAAGTCTTTCATATTTAAATGCCCAGGCTGGCTTTGAACTGTGATCCTCAGATCTCAGCCTCCTGAGAAGCTAACGTTACTGGCATGATCCACCATCAATCTCTAATAGTTGGATAAATCTTAAGTCAATAACTCACCGATCTATCTACTTTACCACTTGAACCACACCTCCATTCTCCATTTTTAAAAACTTTTTAGTGGTTCATTGGAGATAAGCATCTCATGGATTTTCCTGCCTAGGCTGGCTTTGAACCTTGATCTTCAGATCTCAGTCTCCTGAGTAGCTAGATGACAGGTGTAAGCCACGCATGCTCAGCTACATCTCTGCATTTCAATCGAAACTTTAACTTGAATCCGCAGGTAAACATGCATTTTATAACAAACTCGATTTCAAGAGAAAATATCTAGTGGATTTACCAACACTGAATTTAGTGACTTTGTTACTTCTAAGCAGCGCCATGACCTATCACGGTGGGGAAACTCAGCTAATTTCTCCACAGTGAACTCCGTGGCCAGAAACGTAAGCAAAGAAATGACTTCAGCACCCCGCATTTCACTTGCTGAACTCCTAGTGCTATATTATTTTTAAATCTAATTTTAGAAGATAGCATATGAGGATAAAAAAAAAATTCTTCTTATTAGCTTGTTTGCAAGAAGATGGGATCCGTACTGCTTGACCCAGTAAACTATTCGTTCAACAGGCATATCCAACTAATTGACAAGGGGAATAATTATGCAGAAACCTGACACTGACAGACAGCTTGCATCTGAAATCCTTGCGGATATAGCATTATTCACAAGACTATACTTCAAGAGAAAAATCATATTCTCGCAATGTTTTCAACAACATATATAATGGGAAACTGTAAATATAAAATGTAATTATAAAAATACATAAAATACATGCAAACAAATACAAAAATATGTGTAAAGTTTATATAAAATTATATATTAATATACTTTTATGTTATTTATTTTTATACTATATGTAATGTCTATTATTTAGATGTAAATTTATATGTAAAAATTTATATAAAATATGTGATATACATAAATAAAATGGAACTATAAAAACACATAATATATATAAAATGTATACACATTTTATATATAAATATATATAAATATATATATAAATATATATATAAATTATATAAGTATATAATTTATGTGTGATTTATCTGTATATTATATATAATGGGTGCATAATATATTATTTCTGGGGCTGGGAAGATGGCCTAGTGTTAAAGTGCTCGTCTCGTATACATGAAGCCCTGGGTTCATTTCCTCAGCACCACATATATAGAAAAAGCTGGAAGTGGTGCTGTGGCTCAAGTGATAGAGTGCTAGTCTTGAGCAAAAAAGAAGCCAGGGACAGTGCTCAGGCCCTGAGTTCAAGCCCCAGGACTGGCAATATATATATATATATGTATATATATATATAATTTCTATGTAAATTTATGTATAAATTTGATTTTAAAATATGTAAGATGTATATTATATATTAACAAAAATGTAAATAGAACATGTATTTTATAGTGTGCTTGTACTATGGCTTGCTCTGGGGGATTCCTCCTCTCACTTGGCTTTTTTGCTCAAGGCTGGCAATCTACCACTTGAGCAACACCCTCACTTCTAGCTTTTTGCTGAGTCTCCTGGATCTGTCCTCCATGCCATGACCCTCAGCTCTCATTCTCCCAAAGAGCTAAGATGCATGCACCACCAGACAATAGTTTTTGGTTTTGTTTTTTAAATCCAGGTATGCCTTTAAGCACTGCTTCATTTTCTGCAGTATCTAATAATCAAAGTTTTAGCCCATGACACAGAGAAAATCATAAGCAAATTTGGCTAATGAATGTCATACCTATCACTGTCTCCATTAAGAGAACACCTACCCCTTTAGCCTTCAGCCTTCTTCTAACACAAAGATTATGTCGTGATAAAATAATATGAAAGATAAATTGGTCTGGAACGAAGCTGACACATTGTGAAGGAGGAAAAATGAATACACAATTATTTGAATCTCGTTCCACATGTTAATTTTAGAAGGTTCCTGAAAGTTTCATGATCCTCAGATCGATAACTGGGGAAATGGTAAACGACGAAGATGATCAGCAAGTTGTTAAGAGTTGTTGAGCTGTGAACAGAAAAAGGAGAGAATAGTAAAGGGGCTGCGAGTTCAAGGACAGGCGCTCTCTTTGGAAGGTGGGTGTGGCATTTGCCATGTGTCCTATAAACAATCGAAGTTTCTAGAATCAGTGGAATAAGATCAACTTTCTCTCCACACACAATATGGAAGGTTTATTCAAGAGAAACCATTGGAAGCAAGACTCACTTAAGATTCTGGATGCAATAGACAAATAGCCTGAATTAAAATCATGGCCACATAGAAAGAGGGAGGAAGGGGTAAATACAGGAGGAGGGTCTTTTTTTATGTTTTGTTTGTTTGTAAAACATGCATCTCATCTTGGTTCCATCTCTGAAAATGAAATATTTTCCTCTAATGTGTTTCCACTTCAGCCCAAGCTGAATTTTTACCAAAGATTAGAACCAGTGAAAGAAAGAATAGAGAAGTATGAAAACAATCCTAAATGACAGTAATAAGGACACATGTCTTCAAAGAGAAGTGCTAGCCTGGTGCTAGTGGCTCATGCCTGTAACCCCAGCTACTCAAGAGGCTGAGATCTAAGCATGGCAGTTCAAGGCCAGCCCAGGCAGGAAACTCCATGAGACTCTTCTCTCCAATAAACCACCCCAAAAGCCAGAAGTGGAGCTGTGGCTCAAGTGATAAGTTGCCAGCCTTGAGTATAGCAGCCATGCAAGACAGCACAAGGCCCTGAGTTCAAGCCCCAGCCCCAACACACACACACACACACACACACACACACACACACACACACACACTTCTCTTAGAAAACAATGCTTTTCTCTTAAGAGTCTGGCTTCCCTAGTCTGTCTGGTTGAACCCCCAAACACTGCACCCTGAAGACCCATTTTCAACAGGTCTCAGCTTCACAGATAGAGCCATTGCTTAGTAGAAAAATCATTGACTTCCAACAGCCAGGATGGGTGACCTAGATGAAGGGCGCAGGTGCCCCCAGCCTTCCGCCCGCCAGCTGGAGTTCTCTGGCCCTTTTATCCTCCGTTGTTGTTTGTTTGTTTGTTTGCAATGTAGGTAAATGAGTTCTGCCGATATTAACTGAGGTCAGGCGTGCTGCGAGCTTGCTCCTAATGAGGCCCCAAGGAGGCCAGTGCAGGAGTCTTGTCAGCTGTTAGGCATTGCTGGAGAGATGTTTCCCCCTCAACAGCCACAGGCAGAATTGCACCAGACGGCAAACCCAAGAAGCAAGGCATGGGGAGGCTTTGGGAATAGGAAGAGATCGACTCAGATCATAGGATAAACCAGTCAGTGATGCAGGAGGGCTTTCAGAAATAATGTAAGGCAAATTATATATATATACATATATGCATATATATCATATATATGTATGTATATATTTAATTTATAAATTTAAAATATATAAATTAAAGTTATAGATACAAATTATAATGTAATTATATACACAGTATATACAAGTTATATATAATTATGTACACACAGTATATATACATTATATATACACATTATATATAATTTTATACATACACATTATGTAATTATATGTACAGTATATATAAATATGGTATATGACCGTATGTACAGTATATAATACACAAATTATATATATATTATGTATATAATTATATATACAGTATCTATTGCAATCTACAGTGTATGTAACAATATATACATATACTGTAATACACTGGATATATTATGTATATATACTGCATATAATCACAGTTCACATACACTCACACACACATACATATATATATATATATACTGTGTACATTTATATATACAGTAATTAGTAGTTTCTCCCTCCAATTTTGCTTCTCTGTGTCTATCTCTGTGTATATCTCTCATTCTCAGTGTTTCTGTAGTTCTGTCTCTGCTTGTCTCTCTTCCTTTTTTTTTTTGTCAGTTATGGGGCTTGAACTCAGGTCCTGGTCACTGTCCTTGAGCTCTTTTACTCAAGGCTGGTGCTCTACCACTTTGAGCCACAGCTCCACTTCCGGTTTTCTGCTGGTTCATTGGAGATCAGAGTCTCACAGACTTTCCTGCCTTGGTGGCTTTGAACCACCATCCTCAGATCTCAGCCACCTGAGTAGCTAGGATGACAGGCGTGAGCTACTCGCATCTGACTCTCTGCTTCACTTCCTCCCTCTGTCTCTCAAACTCTGTCTCTTCCTCTCTGACTTTATCTCTCAATCCATTTCTCTGTCTCTCTGTTGCTCTGTCTGTCTGTCTGTCTGTCTGTCTATAGTTCTCTGCGTGTCTCTGTCTTTAATCCAACCACTTTGATTCTGTAGTATGTAAAGTGACAATAGGGCAGATATAATCCACATTACTCCCCAAAATAAAATCATGTTGACAGGAAACAGGTACCATTGCAGAAATACCATGTGTGCGATCACTTGTTTGGTTTATCACAAAAATAACCACGTGTATATTCAACCAGTAAATTACTCCGGAGAGTAAAGAGTTTGTCTGTGTGACCCCTGCTCTCCATTTCCTAATACACATTATTATCATGTGGTGAGACACACAAAACCTACTATTTTCCTAGGAGAGAAAAGAAATTCTATGCTTGATGGTTTATTCGTCAAGCATTCATATTTCCAAGTATATAAACTTAAAGCTTTCTTCCTTAAATTACTGCCAAGTCGAAACATTATAGTGATGGATGCTTTCCTTTTTAATTAAAAAAGCTCTGATACACTCATATATGTTTTATTTTATATCCCATTCCTGGGCATATAATATTCACTTTCGGAACCAAAATGATCATTGTACTTATTTACTAAGGAGAAAAAATAATAGTAATAGTGTCAGTTTAACCATATGCCCGTGAAACTGTGTTAAGAGGCAGCGTTGTAAATTGAAGTCACCTGTCCCCTTTGCTAATTATTCTGGGTGTTCTTGAATGAAAACAGGTATTTAACACACCAAATCACTTATCAATGTGCTAATTAGCAGGCCCCGGATTCTTCAGTGAGTTTTAAATCCATAAGATGAGAAAAAGAAAATCCAAGACAGACATGAGTGAATATTTAAGAGTTGTTTTCCACCTACACTGCCTGAAGTGATTTTTCCCTTAGAATATTACTGCCAGGCACTAGAGATCACACTTCTAATCCTAGCTACTCAGGAGGCTAGGATCTGAGGGTCACTGGTTCAAAGCCAAACCCAGGAGAAAAAGTCCAGGAGACTATCTTCAATTAGCTAGCAAAAAGCTGGATGTGAAGCTGTGACTCAAGTGGTAGAGCACCAGCCTTGAATGAAAAAGCTAAGAGACAGGACTCAGGGCCCAAGTTCAAGTACTGGCACCAAAAGAGAAGAAAAAAAAGACTGTTACTGCCTTTCTACAATTTTGTTTCCAATAACTACAAACTGTTTGATATGTCATCATGTTCGATTCTTTTCCATACAAGAATGATTTTCCAGGGCTGGGAATATGGCCTAGTGGTAGAGTGCTTGCCTCGTATACATGAAGCCCTGGGTTCAATTCCCTGATATATATAGAAAACGGCCAGAAGTGGTGCTGTGGCTCAAGTGGTAGAGTGCTAGCCTTGAGCAAAAAGAAGCTCAGGGACAGTGCTCAGGCCCTGAGTCCAAGGCCCAGAAGGGGCCAAAAAAAAAAAAAAATGATTTTCTATAATTTTCATGACAATATGAAAAGACATGGGAACAAGTCTAATTATTTCATAAGTGCAAAGTTTGAAAAGTTACATTAAAAAGTCTGGAATACAAGTATACAGTACAATGGTTTTTGTTTTTTACATAGGCCATCTTTTATGTGTTTGTTTCATTTACATTTTTTGTGCTGGTCCTGGGGCTTGAACTCAGGGCCTTGATGCTGCCTCTTTTTCATACACACACATATATAAAAGGATATATATATATCCATATATATATCCATACACACATATATAAAAGGATATATATACATATATATACATATATGTACATATATATGTACATATACATATATGTACATACACATGTACATGTACACATGTACATACACATATATGTACATATACATATATGTACATATATATGTATATATATGTATATGTATATGTATGTATATGTATGTATATGTATGTATATGTATGTATGTATATGTATATGTATGTATATGTATATATATGTATATATATGTATATATGTATATACATATAAAAATTCCATACATATTTCTTTTGATAAGTTGCTGACTTAACAGGAGTAATCCGGTCTAAACCTGTAGAATTAAACTGTCCCTCCATTGTGTGGTTTTCAGATTGTTAACTTAATCACTAGTGTATTTTATCTTCTATTGTCATAAATAACAACAGAGCTAGTGTTTAATTGTGCCTGTTCTCCCACAAAATGTGTGATAGAGCCATTTACAAACCCATTCCATGCTATTCTTATCCTGGAGGTTTGTTTATTTGCTTTTTAAAAAAAAACACATTGCATTGTCTTACTTAAAAACAAATCTTCAATAAGAAATAATTGCAAGGAAGTGGGGAAGAGATCAATGACCTATAATTTATATTTCAATAGAGATACTAAAATAAGCAGCTCTTATTGTATATTTATTTTAGAGAATGGTTTTAAAGTCTTCTTTTGACAGCTACTATGTTCTACCCTAAAGCAGGAACCGCATAAAAAATAAAATAAAATCTCTCTCTCTCTCCCTGAAAATATCAATAAAATGAACAAGAAAAATTAACTTCACAGCAGGCCAATTTCATGAGACACAGAGGCAAATTGGACAAGGCAGATAATATGATACCTTTTTGGACTATAATAGAGAATAGAATTAGTCAGTATAAAGGCAATCCCATCATTGTATAAATCCAACTCTCAGGGTGAGAGGAAAATTCTTAGCTATCTATATAAAAAGATGAGCAGGGCTTTGCCTATAGGTACTGAAGCTGCGTGTTCTTCCATATGTATTTATGTAGATGGATGCAAATGTGTCTATACAGATTATTCTGGGAAGAACCTAGGATGCAATTGTTATTGTGAGCACCAGCAAATAAACATTATTACCACAACCTGATTTTCCATGAAGGCAAAAAAGAAAAGAAAAGAAAAAGGACAGGGGCTGGGGGGATGAGAGCTCTGGAATGTACTATAACATTTGTCAAGGAATCAAATCAACTTCTTTTATGGAACCAGGTACACCGAGGGGGTGGATGGGTTTGCGAGAGATGGGGGAAAAGGATGGAAGGAGAGACATGTGGAATTGAAACCCCATTGTATAACTACTTAAATAAGCCAACATCAACAACAAAGCCCCCTAGGGCTACATTTTAGCTGGATGCTGAGTGAGGACTCCATTTTGGAATTACTCAGCAAGTAGAGAGAGGGTAGATTGCCAACTGTCCGTTTTGAGGCCAGCTCTTTCTCTGTCCTGCTTGCTCTTCTTTAGGTGAACAATTTTGTTCTATCAAGTTAGAAAGTTCTAGGCCCACCCTGGGCCCAGGACTCATGCTCAACCAATCATAGACCAGAATGGAACTCTAAGCCTGTGAGTCAAGAAGTTCCTGGCTTCAGATTGCTCAAGTAAGAGAAATGGGACAAACACAAACACCATGCCAAGTCTTCCTAATCAAAGCATTCTGCAGCTCTTCTCTGAAAGAACACATCTTCCCCACCCAGCTGTTTCTTGTCCAGTGGAGCTAGGGAACGCATTAGTCCCAGGTAAGCCTGGTTCAATGTGGGTGCCCTTGAAACTGGCTGAAATTGAAACAAGCCTATTCCTCATGCATTTTTAGAGGAAGGTTTTCCTTCTACTCTAACACTTATTTTTGAATAAACTCCTCCTGCTGAATTTGGCTATGTGTTTGTAACGAATCAATCTATAGTTGCTTAGTTTGTTCGTGTGTCAGTATTAGAGCTTGAACTCAGAGCTCTATGTTTTTGCTTGGCATTTTCACTCAAGGCTGGAACCACACTTCCACTTCTAGTTTTCTTGGGGGCGGGGTTGTTTGTTTGTTTTTGTTTTTGATGGTTATTTAGAGGTAAGAGATCCATGGATGTTCCTGCCCCAGGCTGGTTTCAAACTAGGATCCTTGTATCTCAGCCTCCTGAGTAGCTAGGATTACCATCACGAGCCACCAGAACTCAGTATCAATTGACAATGCTTTCCAAGCATGGATGATGGAGCCCGCCCTTCCAATGCCCTTTCTGGACAAAAGAAAAGACACTGGTGGCTAGTTAGGTGCTAAATTATGGAGCATAAAATATTACCAATTCATTGGAGCAGGGAATTCTTGCTATACTCTGACTGAGGAAGGCAGATTCTGATTTATGGCATGGAAGGTTGGTCTTGAAATTAAAGTTTGAGAGGTCTTCTAGACACAGAGACAGACAAGTCTAAGCAAACCCCAAAGAAGGTACAGAGGCATGAGTGAATCACAGGAGACATTTTGAGGAACAATGAGTTAGGACCCCCTGGGTGTAGAGTTGTGTGTGCTGGCTCACATGTGTAATGGTGGAAACACAGAATGGGAGGCTGGGGGAAGGAAAAAACCTGAGTCCCCAAATGTACCTGCTTTGCTGTACAGAAATTGGAGTCTAGGACTCTCTGGAAAGTTCCAGAAAGATTGCAAACAAGAAAGTAGCTTGCTAACCTCCCCTTTCAGAAAATTTGGGGTTGTTTGAGAAGAACAGACGTAGGAGAGTGAGCAAGGACTCTTGTTCATTGGGACAGGGCCAGAAATCCGTTTTCCCTCCTCCCACCCTCCACAGCAGGAAGAAAGAAAATGTTTGAGGGGAAAATTAGAAAGATTCAGGAGCCACCACTCTTCCTGTGAAAACCAGAGATGATTTTTTAACTGTTTGAAACCTGGAAACAGATCCGGTCATAGAGAAATCATGTCACAAAAGAAGTTTTTCTCGAGAGAATGAGAATTATCCCCTAACCTAGAAGCAAGGCTTCTAAATCTCTATTACCATATCCCCTCCCTGGACATGATTAAAAAGCTCCCCAGGAGATCTTTCATAGAAATTAGGGCTCCCTTTGAAGGATCACTTTTTTAAAAAATGTATTTCCTATATAAAAATTTGCAGGAACTAAAAATAAAGTGTCCTGGAATGAAAGAAGAGAAAAACCAGAGAGACAGAAGGAGCTGAGGGAAAGAGAGAGAAAAATGAAAAGGGAGAGAAAAGACAGAGACACACAGAGAAGGAGAGAAAGAAAAAGAGAAATTGAGGGGAAAAAGAGGCAGAGACTAAGAGAGGGAGAGAGAGTCAGAGAGAGAGAGAGAGACAAAAACACACAAACAGAAGCAGAGAGATTGAGAGAGACAGAAAAATAGAGCTATAGAGAAACAGAGACAGGGAAAGAAAGGAGAGAAGAGAGACAGAGACACTCAGAGAGAGAGGGAGAGAGTCAGAGCAACAGAGAGACAAAAACAGATGGAGAGAGAGAGAGAGAGAGAGAGAGAGAGAGGCTGAGTTGTAGAAGGCGGGCTCAGGATGTTCGTAGCAAACCCAGTGGTTGGGTCTCATCTACATTCACTGCATCTCATCCATCCATGTGTATACTTGCGTTTTAGGCCATGAATCTTACCAAATCTGTGAAGTGACAGCCCAATGACATGAAAGGCCTCTCTGCCAACAAGATGGCTTGCATCACAGCTTCTGACCTTGGAGGAGCTCAGGGCTTAACCTCTCTCTTGAATCACTTAACTGGGTAGATGGATGTGATGCTGAAGAAAGAAACAGAGAGGTCTCCATTTCCCAGCTATCTGTGACTCTCACTTACTCTTAATAAAGTGGAGCTTGTCCTATTGGGAGACCTAATCAGTTGTATAAATGAGAGGGCCACTGAAGACTGAGCCTTTGCTGTTCCATTTCCCAGTTTTCTTCTCAGAAGTCACTGAGGAGAATTGAAGTAACCGTCTGGTAGGTTTAAGGTCTAAGTCAGGGATTTTCAGTATTGGTTGCATAGGTTAAAAAAAAGTAAATTACTGCTGGGAGTTTTGTGGTTGAGAGAGAGCATTTTGATATTTTAATATAAATTCTTCAGCTCCAAACTTTACAGCAAGTCAGAATTTCAGAGCATGTAATCCAGGCAGTTTTAAAAATAAACATCCATGGTAAATTCTGAAGTTTACTCTTTGTTAAAAATAAGTGCTGGGCATTCGTAGCCTATGCCTGTCATCCGAGCTACTCAGGAGGCTCAGATTTGAAGATCATGGTTTGAAGCCTGGTTGGGCAAGAAAGTCTGTGAGACCCGAATCTGCAATTAGTCAACCAAAAAAGCCAGAAGTAGGCTTCAGAAAAGAGCTAGAGAATTTTGACAATCATTTATCAAATAACCAACCAATACTATCTTCTTAGGTGTGATAATTTACACTATTTTACACTAGATTCAGAGCTGTCAAGCATTCATTTTTCCATCCCCGTCAATTCAATTTAGATTTGGGTTGTAGGGATGTACTCATTAGAGCAAGGTAGACAGTAATATTATTTAGCACTCATTGGCTTTTCTGTAGGGTGGGAATTTCTACCATCTCATTTATTCTTCATATGGATTAGATTAGGAAAGCAGATTTTTTTCTCAATTCCCCATGTAAGGATTGCAAGGTAAGCTATCAGAAAAACAACTTCCTTAAGATTGAATGGCTAAGTAACAAATGAGACCTTGGATTTAGATTCAGATAATTTAATTCCAAAGATTACTCCTTTAACCACTGCTGAGTTCTAGCTCAACTAGAGAGGACACCCAGAAAAAAAAATACAAAAAGACTAGAAAATATAAATATGACATTGCATCAAGTTGACTGTGATATTTGCTGACAGTTACCCAAAGAGCAGATTGTGAAACCATGAATATCAGAACAATCTAGAAAAAGATCTTGAATTTCACACCTCCACAATTTTCTCTCTTGTATATCCTACATTTGAAACATATAGCTCTGTATTGTTATTGTTGTTATGGATATTTGTATTACTATTACTATTATTATTATTTGTGTCAGTCCTGGGACTTGACTCAGGAACTGGTTGTTGTCCCTGACCTTTTTTATACAAGGCTAGTACTCTACCACTTGAGACATACCTCCATTTCTTCTTGCTTAATAATTGAAGGTAAGAGTCTCCCAAACATATCTGCCTTGGCTGGCTTTGAACTACAATCCTTTGATCTCAGCCTCCTGAATAGCTAGGATTATAAGTGTGAATCACTGGTGCCCAACTATGTTTGTAATTTTATATATGAAGTTTTTCTTCCATTTTCAGGGAATGACTTTGTTCAAATTTTCCTTTCTGAAGTGCCTTCAGACAAAGGAAATCTCTTTAGGTACTGTTCGCCTCCATAATGGTTCATAATTTTAGCCTGAAAGCTAAACAATAGCTCCTATAGTCATTATTCTTCATGGACAATAAAATTAATAACACCCGGCGGGATTGTTAGGGCTTTTGTCAAACCAGTCAGAGTCTTTCCCATTCAAAAGAAAAGGTGATAATTGACCCCAGAGTATATTTTCATATGTGGACTCCCAGAGGTATCCTTGCCAGAATACCAGATTAAAACCGATCCTAAATAGCCTTGCCACTGATGCCAAAGATTATTAGAACACTTTGGTTTTACAAATGGTAGGCAGTGGCCAACTCCATGACAGCCCAACAGAAGGGTTAAGACAACCGAATAGAGTACCTTGAAAATTCATGGGAATTAATCAACAATGGGAATAGAGATGTCTCATAGTCACTATATCCACCGGAAGTCTCCTCCTAGCCTCCTTTCAAATAAACAGAGCCACCTTCAGACCCCACGTCAGGGAAAAGAGTATAATCACCTCAATGGACCCAGACCACACTTAGATGATATATTTTGTACAACTAGAAGGAAGTGTGGCCAATTGTTCATTTCCACATGACTTCATTTTATTCTTCTTTGAGTCAATAGCATAAGATGTACTTGTAGGGAGGAGAATCAACGGGGTAGAAATCTCGAGTGTCAGGAGGTAGCGAGGTCATTTAAGTGACTGCAATGAGCTGTGACAAATGTTCTTTCCCCAAATGATGGGAAGTGAAGTAAGTCAGGCTCTGAGAGACACAGGGCATCTCTTTCCTCTCATCTGCAGAAGTGAGATCTCAATTGTAAACAGCCATTCGCAGATATATGTAAGTCCTTGGAGCAATTAATGGACAGTTGCACAAAATGTTGATTTAAAAAAAGCCAAACACATTGTGTAGGTCAGACTTGGCCCTCTGGTAAAAATTGCTGTGAAAGAATATATAAAATTAAATACATATATGCTTACGTAGACATATATATGTATACACACATCTATGATTTTTAAAATCAAGTTTTTGTTGTAAGAACAATTATATAGAAGGAAAAATTTAACAAAAACTAAGTTGCTTTACCTATTCTGTATCAGTTATTGTCCTGAATAATTATAGTATAAAACAGTTTTCATTATTCGTATTACAAGATGGAAGACTTGGAGTGAGACGAAGCTATATTCTAAGATTACTCAGCTCATATTTTCATAGTATCTCTATCTTCAAAGCATAAGCTTTCTCCATGAAATCTGTCTTCAAAGGGCTCTACATAGAGAAAGAATTTGAGACCAACCTCAGAACGTCTAAGTCCGCAGAAACAGAATTGAACAAATTAGATGCAAATAGATCAAATTTATGATCTAGAGAGAACATAGTTTGACTTGGAGAAAATAGTTTGCTGGCATATAAATTACATTGACATACCCTTACATCTCATTAAATACCTCACTGTGATAGGGGAAGAGTACAATTTAACTGACAGACATTGTTGAAACCATCAACTGGCTGGCAACCTTTAGAACTCTCCTTACATCCTTCCATGCTAACCTGAAAATCAAAATGCAATCAGGGGCTCACACCTGTCATCCTAGCTCCTTAGGAGGCTGAGATTTTCTCAGAATCTGGGTTTGAAGCCAGCCTGGGCAGGTAAAGATGGAGGAGCGCTTCTTCCATTTCAGCATCTTGTGATTTTATATCACACCGTCTTCCCTTTAGTTTCCTTTCCGTTTCGTGATAGAATCTTTAGAAACAGATCCATCAAGGCCTCAAGGAAATCTTTCTAGATGTTTCTTGGCCATCAGATGTCTGTGTGTCTCTTTGGCTGTTGACTCTTGGCTATCTCCCGTCTTGGTCCCCAGAGTGGGCGATAATGGAGAGATTTGGGGGTGAGGGGGAACTGAAAGCCCTTTGAGGCACCTCTCCAGTCCTGCTCAAACTCTGGGACCGGGTGCTGCCCCTGAGCTCCTTTGTGCTCAAGGCTAGCACTCTACAGTATCACTTCCAGTTTTATCTGTGATTAATTAAAGACAAAAGTCTCGTGGACTCTCCTGCCCAGGCTGGTTTCGAACTTTGATCCTCAGGTCTCAGCTTCTTGAGTAGTAGGGATGAAAGTCGTGAGCCACTGGCACCCAGATAACCCTTTCCTCTTTCTAAGTGAATGATCTCAGATGTTTGTGATGATGACGGAAAGCTGACAAACACATAGACATCTACCTGAATAAACATGAGACTCTTGTCTTTTATCCATGGTACCATATTCGTTTTCTATGAAGTACCTTGCAGATAAAATTAAGTCAGATTACAAACTGCTCCCTCTGCAAAGAAATGTCTGTGAACGCTGTCCCACAAAACTGGAAATATTGTCATTATTAAATGAAGATAGAGACTACAGAAAAATTTAACTGAAGATAAAAGCAAACCAATGTTACGCTAAAATACAGACCCACTAGGAGACCATGAGGAACGCAGCTAGAAGGTGCATGATTCGAAGGGAAATGTCTCTTTCAATGCCCTAAGTCAAAGATGTCCACTTCCAGCTTTGGGTTAGTTTAATAACATTAAGTAAGAATACTTAACTATCCACAAGAAAGATCAGCATCATAAATCACACATCCATCCATATATTTCAAGATCACAGCCATAAAGCAAACTGATTTGTGAGAACAGTCTAACAGCTCTAATATATTATAGCTCTTTTCTGAGAATACGTAAGCATATTAATTATCCAAATTAGGATTTTGTGGTTGTTGATATAGCCAAAAGAGAAAAATCTATGCTATTGAGATGCTTTTATTTTTATTTTGTCACTTAACGTGTGCTCTCTTCAGCACACATAAATCCAACTCATTGGAAAACTGCTAAAAATATGGATTATTAGGATGAAATACAATTTTCTACAAAGTTTATTTCAAAGTGAAAAGAAAACTATGAAAGAAAGCTGTGAGACTTTCCATTGGGAGAGGGACTCCAAAAAGGAATCCCAGAAAATACAATATACGTTGGTTGTGGGACTTGAACTCAGGGCCTGGGCTCTGCCCCTGAGCTCTTTTGCTCAAGGATAGCGCTCTACCACGTTGAGCCATAGCTCCACTTCTGGTTTTCTGGTGGTTCATTGGAGATAAGAATTGTTCACCCTTCCTCTAGTTTCTTCTTTTTCTTATTTTTTATTTCTTCTGCACTATCTATAGAAGAATTCCTTGGGCATGCTTTCTCTGTACCTGTTATCATGCGGTGTTAGCAAGGTCTCCAGCAACCGTCTCCCTCATTACTACTTCTCTGGACGGTTGTCTGCTGTGTGTTCGTGGAATCTAGCATTGTCTTTCTCACATAAAGTAAAAATCAATCCCGTCTTTGCCATTTTTCCAAAGTTGAATCTCACAGGGCATAGAGAATCCACTTGTGTTGTTCAGTCTTTCGTGGCATAAGACCAAGCAACATTTGACTTAAAAATGGCCTGCTCATATCATAGCATTTTAAGGTAAAAATCTTTCAGGAAAAGAAAAAAAAAACTTTACCACAGGGAAAAAAAAAGAGACTGTAATTTTTGCCGTTCTTATAGATTTTAATGGATTTTTAATCTACCCAGGGTAGGCTGCAAATTCAAGCTCAAAGGAAACTCCATGGGAAGTTCGATCGGATTGCTTACAGAGAATTAGAGTTACGAACAAAAGCCAGAGGGAACAAAAGCTGAATATCTCTCCATTCTTTCCAAGTCATTTGAATGCACCCTTTCTCCTTTTCCTGGAAACTTCAGGAACAAAGCAGAAAGACAGAGTTGGGAAAATAGGGGAACCCTTCCCTCCTCCCCCACAAAAGGGGAAAATGAAGTTATGGAAAACCATAAGTGACAAAGTAGTGCACCTCTAATAATAATAGTAATAATAAAATTAAGCACAGGGTCTCAAGTGTCATTTAGGAGCTCTCCTTTGAACAATCCTGGGATTTCCCTGGTAAAAGTTTGGCTCTGCTTGAAACATGATCTTTGTCATCAGAAGAAAAGCAGGAGACCAGACCCACAATTCCATAAATAACTATTTTTTTTAAGTCTCTAGACTCCAGGTTTTACCCTCTGTACCCTCATTTATTTTTCACATAACATTACATCGAACTTTCCTTCTTGTCTCCCTGTGGGCTGTGTTCTTTGGATGGGAATTTGATTGGCACTAATGTTCTGTCTACATGCTTTGTGAGATCATGAAATCAAGACATGGCCTATGCAAGGGTTGCTGAGACTAGCTCCAATATGCAGACATATTACAAAAGCAAAGTTAGTCAAGAACAGGTGCCTGGCAGCTCCTACATTCTACCTGACAGGAAAAAAAAAATGCCCCTTAATTCAAAAGAGGACATTTAAGTAACAATGGAGCTATGTGGAATCATCTGGTTTTCTTTTTTCTTTTTGTTACGTTTTTGTGCCAGTCCTGGGACTTGAACTCCGGGCCTGGCCTGGTCCCTAAATATTTTTTTTCTTTAGGCTAGCAGTTCTACCACTTGATCCAGGCCTCAAGGACCAGCTTTTCTGCTGGTTCATTGAAGGTAAGAGTCTTCCCTTCCCTTCCCAAGATGGCTACCAACCAGGAGCCTCAGATCTCTGCCCCCTGAATAGCTGGGATTACAGGCAGGAGCTCATCTGATTATTTTTGGTTTATTTTGCTTTGTTTTGATCATATAGTCAATATTTTTGAAATGTTATTTAAAAAGGAATGAACTATTCCAGTCACACACTTCGGCATCTTCTAGATGAATATTTTTGCAAAATACACAAGCCCAAAGAGTCAGCATTGCAAGTACAAATGTGAAGTTTCAAGAGCACGAAGGATTACCAAGAAGTTCTTGTATCAGAATGAGATTTACCAAAGAAAGGAGATGGTTTGCTTTTATTTCCAAAGTCCAAGCTACCCAACCATGTAGGTCATTAGGTACTATTGGGTTTTCTCAAGCCTCTCTCCAAGCCCAATTGCAATTTGGTGCCATGATTAGGAGCCAAAGCTCTTAGGTAAGATTTTCTTATTCCATTGAGTTCAGGACAGCTCCATCTTTTTATGGATTACTGATATCAGATGCATCTCAGATCCGTGGATTATGACTTTATTATTTTTTTAACGAAGACGACAGTGGAGAAAGCGAATGGGTAAGACAAAGTAAGAAACTAACAAGGTAGGAGGTAGGGGAAAAAAATCACCCTTTTGTGGCAAAAGTGGAGAGAAAAGAAAAAAAGAAAGAAAGGAGGATCATTCTGGTGTGTGTAGCTCACGCCTGCCATCTTTGTTACTCAGGAGGCTGAGATCTGAGGATCATGGTTCAAAGCCAGGTAAGTGAGAAAGGCCATGAAGGTGTCAGTGACTCTACCTGGCTGTCCTCAGGTTTTATTTGTGCTTGAGAATTGAGCCTCTTGGGCTAGCCTGCTGCTCCTGCTAAGTCTCTCAGATGCCCAAAGCCCACACAATTAATTGGTTTGGTGCTGACTCTGTTCATGGTGTTTCCAGCCTCATTGTCTATCCTGCTTGGCCACGATCAGATCAGATGCTCAGTACCTCTCTGCCACTTGTGTCATGGGGCAAAATACCCTGATGGCTTCCTACGGGAACTTCCTTCCCACACCCCAAATCTGCTGCCATATTCTCCTCCTCCCCGTGGGAGATTCTCACCCAAACTCAATTATTAGCCTCTATCAGCCCAATGAGAGACCAGGGCTTGCTTGTCTGAGAACTTATTTTCAGCCTACTCAGAATGACAGCCATGAAGTACTATCTGTATTTCAGTTTTGTGTCTATGTGCCAGTCATCCTAGCTACTCTGGAGGCTGAGGATGGAAGATAAAAACCAGGCAGACAGATCTGCAAGATTCTGATCTCTTCAATCACTAGCACAAAGTAGGAAGGGGAGGTATGGCTCAAGTGGTAGAGCACCAGCTTTAAACAACAATAACAAAAACTGTGAGATTGGGAGGCCCTGAGCTCAACCCCCCTCACCCCTCCCCACACAATGATGAAGAGAAATGTAAAACAATCCAGTGTCGACAAAGAACATTCCAGAAGCTATGACACTATCTAGACATCAAAGGGTCAACATTACAGACTCAAGAACAGGTGTGAATCTCTAAGCCAAAAATCTAGAAAGAGTCCACTCTTAGCTACAGATTATATGCAAAGGCAATCTAATGAGAGGCAGATTATTGATGACAAAGTGGCGAATACTGTATCGCTGTGTAGTTGTTATCTTACAAAGTAAAGATTTTTTTTTCTGCTGTTAACTAAAAGTGTTTAGATTGGGAGATGAAATATACATAGCATCATCCCTGAAAAAGACTGAGACAGGAAAGTTCAGCAACTCAGCAATTTGGAAAGAACTGAGTTTGTTACAGCCAAGATTAACAAGCAACTCCTCTGACTCACAAGCTTTATGCTTTGCCCACTGTACAATACGGTTCTAGGGTAGCTTTTAGGATTAATAAAACAGGGCTGGGAATGTGGCCTAGTGGAAGGGTGCTCACCTCGCATACATGGAGCCCTGGGTTCGATTCCCCAGCACCACATATATAGAAAAGGCCAGAAGTGGTGCTGTGGCTCAAGTGGTAGAGTGCTAGCCTTGAGCAAAAGAAGCTAGGGACAGTGCCCAGGCCCTGAGTTCAAGCCCCACCACTGGCAAAATAAAAGATTAATAAAACAAAATATATGTTTGTGTGAGGACAAAATTACTTTTAATTTTGTTTGATCATTTCTCTTGTTGAATAAATTAAATAACGAGCCAACAAAAGATGTCACTTTGTTTTCGGTTGTTTTATTTTTTATTTACTTATTTGACTTTCTTTGTACTATCTCAAAGCATCGCTTTCAAACAAGAAGCTATATAATATCAGAGAAATACTTGATATGGTAAATTTTTGTGGGGTTTTTTTGGGGGGGGAAGGTTGCCCTTGGACTTTAGGTAAAGTGTCTGGGATACGAACACATCAAGTGCGATATTTTTAATGTGGTTGACATCCAATAAATGTTGCCTTGATAGATTTTATCTTCCTGTAGATTACAAGAAAAGGAATGCTCTTGAGTGAAACAGTGAACTCAAAACATAGCCATCAAAATTGATGACATATCAAAATATTGCTCTTGAAATCAGAGATATCGCCTTCTGCCTTACAAATGCAAGTCGAAAGCACTTATCAAGAACAGAGATTGGCATTGCACATGGAAATGAGCTGCGTTACTGGTGGGTTCCAATGCAAACTCACCAGGGCTTTCATACAAAGACTCCTGATTCGTCTCTAAGCCCAGTATGTTGTTCATTTCCTCTGTGTGTGTGTGTGTGTGTGTGTGTGTGTGTGTGTGTGTGCGTGCCAGTACTGGGGGCTTGAACTCAGGGAACTTGGAGCCTTTTCCTCTTACTTGACTTTTTTCATTCACCCTTGGTGCTCAACCACTTGATCCACACTTCTATTTCCAGCCTTTCACTGGTTAACCAAAGATAAAAGTCCCACGGGCTTTTCTGACCTGTCTGGATTCGAACCATCCCTCTCATACCTCAGTCTCCTGAGCAGCGAAGATTAGAGGACTAAGAATTACCTTCAACATTGGCTGTTAAATTTTCTTTAACCATTTAAAAAAATTATCTCTGTTTTCTTTTTCATGTCATCTTTCTATAGTTGTACAAAGGGAATGCCACTCAACAGATCAGTGTGTGAGGACAATATATCTCAATCAACGTTACCTCTTCCCTTGTTCTTCTAATCTCTCCCCACTCCAACCACCCCCTCAATGTCTCTAGTTCCCTTTTCACTTGCATACATTGAATATGATGACTGCATTCTCTCACCCCTCCCCTATTCACCTACCCCTCTCTTCTTGGCCTCATCCCAATACCACAAGTTCCTGCTTCTTAGCTCTTATTTCATTACATTTTTAAATTAGCTGTTCAAAGGACTCAGACCACTGAAATCCTCCATGCACATACCATTCCTTTGTTAACATGTTTGTGTGTCTATGTGCATGGCCATGTATATAATTTGGATCTAACTTTCACAGGAAAGAAACCATACACCCTTGTTCCCTTGCTTTCTTGCAACCTGACTTCCTCATTTAATCCTTTTTATTTGTTTCTTTTTCTTTGTTAAGCTTTTATTGTAAAGGTGATGGACAGAGGGGTGACAGTTCCATAAGTCAGGTTGTGAGCACATTTCTTTTTGGACCGTGTCCCCCCCTTCCCTCGCTCTCTCCCACTTTTCCCTTCCTATCCCCACCCACAAGTTGTCGAGTTCATTTTCCACATCGTGTCCTGTGAGGACCATGGCTGCCTTTGTTTACCCTCTGTCCCTCCATTTCTGTGCCCCCCCTCACTTTCCCAAAGACAGAGAAGCTTACATACAAGACAAAAAGTATAGAAATAAAAAAAAAAACAGTGACAAGGTGGGGGGACACAAAAAGTAAAACAAACAAAAACAATCCTCTGTCTTCATTTCTTGGTGTTCATTTTGATAAACATCACTTTATAGGATCATCTGCACATAACTATTGCAATGTTGTGATCCTCTTCTAAGAATATCCTCCTCTGGTCTCACTGCGTGAATGTTTAGAACCATGTTGATGGCAGTGTTGTTTACCATATCCAAGACATGGAATCAACCCAGATGCCTCTCAGAGGAAGAATGGATCAGGAAAATGTAGTAAACATACACAATGGAATTCTATGCTTCTGCATTGCTCCATTCATAAGGAAATGGGAAGACTTGGATAAAATCATAGTACACGAAGGAAGCCACACCCAGATAAACAAAGGTTACATGGTTCCTCTCATCTGTAGTAACTAGAACATACCTGTAAATCTACAACACAATGAATGGCAAAAGACAAAAAACAATTACTCTTGGACATGATAAATTGAATAGGACTCATTTACTCTTTATCTGTATCCCTGAATATAAAATTAAACTAAAGCAAACGGTGAAGTAAAGAATACACAGTCCCAAATAATATACACCTCACTGTTTCACTCTGTGCTATAAAAGCACACCACAGCTTGTGCTCAAAGGAGAATACACACACACACACACACACACACACACACACACACCCTTCCTAGATTGCCATATATCCAAACAACCACAACAATCAAGAGCCACAAACAAACAAACAAAACCAGAATCAGCAGGAAGAACCTAGTAAGCCAGAAATGTACTTGGTTTGGAATCTGAGCGAGCTACCATGGCTCAAATAACTGCCACAATGAAGGTCCTGTGGAATCTTTAAGAACTGCAAATCCTGTCATCTCATTTGAAAGATGATGGCTACACCACACCAGCAAGACCCCCATTGCTACCCAGGGCCTCGAATGGATCTTGACACAGAATAAAGCATCACCTAGAGAAATTACAGGAACATTTTATCTACCTGTCCCTTCTGGTCCATGTAAAATGATAGAACTTAAACACTTACAGGAGAATGTTCTAGTGATCCTTGCATTCTTTGTTTCTATAAAGAATCATGCAATAAAGGTGAAAAAAGATGATTCTAGACACAGTAAGCATGGTCAAAGAGCTCCCAAGCTTCCGCAGTCGTCTGGGGCTTGTTGGTTTTGCTTTATTTTGTTTTGTTGGTCCTGAGGCTTGAACTCAGGGCCTGGGTACTATCCCTGAGCTCTTTTGCTCAAGGCTGGTGCTCTACCACTCTGAACCACAGCTTCACTTCCGACTGTCTGATGGTTCATTGGAGATTCTCACAAACTTTCCTGCCTGGGCTGGCTTTGAACCATGATCCTCAGATCTCAGCCTCCTGAGTAGCTGAGATGGCAGGTGGGAGCCACTGGTGCTAGGCTAGTGCTCCATTTTTAATTAGCAAGAAAGTTCCATGGGAGCTTGAGGTGCTTTTGGTTCCAGGTCAAAGGGCACCTGTTCAGTGGCAGATCACAGGATGTCAGGATGTAGTAGAGATTAGACACACTGCAGGACAGGCATTCATCTTGTCTGGGCACAAGATCACTATACAATGTCAAGCACTTTTCTTACTTGTCTTTGCTCAAACCATGAAAGTGCACACACACACACACACACACACACACACACACACAATCTCACTGGCATCAACCTTCTTCTGCACACACCACCCTATCCTATTTTCATAGCTTCTCTCCAACATGCTTTGTGCAAAATTGATGAAATTTGACTTTGGGCTATTCTTGAGTCATGAATATGCAGATACCAGCGGATCTGGTTATTGTTCAATTTTTGTAGCCTTACTATCACACCAATTTATTTTTGCCATACTCACACACATATTTATATGTTTTAAGAAATGGACTCAAGTACAGTAATTAAAATACTTTACCAGAGTACAAGTGAAATTTGGAACCCTGCCAACCTTTGCCAGAACTTATAATTTTCTTTTTTCGAGGGGGGGTGGAGAGAGAGAGTAGTTTTGACATCTTTGTGCAAAACAATCACTAACCGTTACTTACCATTTCAGAGAAATAACTGTTTTAATCATGACCTTTCAGCTGTCCTTGATTGAAAAAATTGGCCACCTACAGAAATAATTCTGTGGAGCCCTCGTCTCTCAGCTGATTGATGGACTCCTGTGGTTTTGTATGTTCACAATTATAAATAAAACTATATAAAAGTGGCAGGGCTTCGTTCCCATCGAACTGGACAAGAATAAAACCGTTCTATTTCACAACACAAGGAACTTTCTTTAAATGACATCTTTGTCATTGAACCTGTATCAAAATCAAATGGCACATTTTTCCCCCTCTGCTTAAATGTATATTCTTTTGGTCACCATTCACTACAACCATTAATTTAGCATCAATTGTGTAAAAGCCACTGTATTATACTCTGCTGGGGGTAAGGGAATGTAGATAAAACATCTTCTGTATTTAGAAACACTATTATCTGATGAAATCTCTCACCCAGGGAATAGAGAAGAAATAAAGAGCCATACTACTTGGAAATAGTCATATAAATATAGACAGGATAAAAACTTGGAACGGAACCAGGCCTGAAATCCTAGCTGACATTAGGGGATCACAGATTGAAGCCAGCCTGAGGAGAAAAATCTCCAAGATTCTTTGTTCCAACTTTGGAGCACAAAGCCAGAAGTAGAGCTTTGAGCTCAAGTGGTAGAACAACAGCCTTGATTGACAAATCAAGTGTGAGGTCTTAAGCTCATTTTCCAAGACAGGCACACCCCAAAACAAATGAACAAAACCACTAAATCTGGGTTTGGTTAAATATATTGACATAAAAAAATGTATACCTTGCCAAGAATTAGTGGTTCACACCTATAATCCTAGCTACCGAAGAAGTTGACATCAGAGGATTGCACTTCAAAGTCAGTCTGAGCAAAAAAGACAGAAAAAAAAGGTGTGGTTCAAGTGGTACAGCACCTGGCCTTGAGAGGGGGAAAAAACTACACATATATGTATATATGTAGTTATATATGTGTGTACATGTGTATGTATATGTACATGTGTGTGTGATTTGTCAATATATGAGTATCACACTACATTAGAAATCCCTCCATACAAAGATTCCAACCTTAGTCTGTGAGTTTCTCAGGGAAAATAAGACAAAGCTTCCTCCTACCAGTTAAAGGTTTCCTACTGAGTGGATGAGCCACAAAAATAGAATTGTCATTCAGAACTCCATTAGAAGTTTATTGAAGCTCTGTGAGGTTGGAAAGCTTTTAGGAGTTCAGCATAAATCATTCAATACACAGAAACAAAACCGAAAAAAGGAACTTAAAAAGGTTCTTCCCTTTGTATTCAATTGCTATGAGTGATCTCCAACTTACAACCTTCAACTCGACCCAGAAATTGAACTCATCAATCCGATTACCTTTTAGAAATCCCTTTGTGGTCATTTATAGGAGTTCATGGTCCACAAAGGAAATCCTCAGATGGGAAATTTGGGTGTTCAGACTCAGTTAACCAAAGCCCTGGCTTTAGAAATGGGCACAGAACATACTGATACTATGTTTGGCAGGACTACAAAATAATAATAGTAGTACTAATAATTATTATTATTATAAGTGATTCTTTTCTAAGACATAAAACACTAATGCAGTCTAAAAACAGTTACTTTTACAAAAAAGTAACCCTATCAAAAAATTCAAAGGATCAGATCATAACTAATAGGGAAAATAATTATAGAGTGTAAAAAATTCTCTACAAAGTCACCTAGAGGAAGTAGTCACAGTTTGAGAAATCCATTAATTGCTTGTAAAACACCATTTAAAACAAAATTTAGCTCACTTTCTGTTGCTGAAAATGTCTTAGGTATATCATGAGGTCATGATTTCAATAAACAAATAACGGGGAAGTTAAAGCAACTGTTCAGTTAATTTAGAGCCAGACAAATTCATCATGTAAGATAGTCAAATAATAAGAACAAACAGATTTTTGTCTTATCTGTAGCATGTATATTGTTTTGTTTCTACAGCAGTCTTTATGAAATCTAGTATTGAACATGGAAAGAAACAAGTCCATCGTAAGAATAGTTCCCCAAGCCAGGCACTGGTGGCTCATGCCTGTATTCCTAGCTGCTCAGGAGGCTGAGATCTGAGGGTTACTGTTCAAAGCCAGCCCAGACAGCAAAGTCCATAAGACTCTTAATTCCAATTTACCACGTCTCCCAAAAAAGAAAGAAAAATTAGAAAATACCAAGTCAGAAGTGGTGATGTAGTTAAAGTAGTAGAGTGCTAACCTTAAGCGAAAAGGCAGAAAGAGTGCCCAGGCCCTGAATTCAAGCCCTTAATCTCAGCATGTACATAACATATAATATATTACATGTATGTTATATATTACAAATGTATGTAATATAATATGTAATGTGTAATATAATGTTACACATTACATAATGTATAGTATATACTGTATATAATATATGATGTACTATACATTATATAACATATAATGTATTTATACCATATTCATAATATATACATTACATTATTTATATGTTATATAGAAAATATACTGTGTTTATTTTATATTATCTTCAATAATATATTATATATTATATTATTTATAGTATATGTAATATAATATATAACATATACTATAAATAATATATTATATTATACATTACATATGTTATATATTATATATATATATATACACACACACATATATATATAGTATCTGTCTCTGGCCTTACTCACTGTCCAAGTCTTCTATTCTGAAATTAAATCAAATTTCCACAAGAATATGCAACATTTGATTAATTTTAGATGACAACAAACTTTTCCTAAATAGAGAAAGAAAATGACCAGCATCTTCAACTGGTTAGAACACAACTTGCATAAAGGGTTTATAACTGAATATTTCCACAAACTACCCTGAAGTCTTCATAATGGCTTTCAAATGCTCAGTTTCAGAAAGCCATTCACTAAAAATGTATTTGGTTTGGATTTGTTTGGATTTGCATCATCCTTACAACAAAGCAGTGGAATTCATGTTTAACACACATGGTATATTATATTGATACTCATCTTCACAAAGTCATGACTAAAGAAAAGCTGTTGGGGAGAAGAAGGAGATGAATTAGATTTGAGTCCCAATCCCTGTGGATTATCATTCTACCATCATGAATTCACCCACAATTCACTCAGGGGAGACTTCTTTTTTTTTATTAATTAAAAAAAATTTTTTGACACGGTGTTGTGCAAAAGGGGTACAGTTACATAATAGGGCAGTGTGTACATTTCTTGTGATATCTTACACCCTGTTTTTCTTTCCCTTCCCTAGATCAGGTAGACATATATACAATACACAGTGTAGCAAAAACATATCCAGTAGCCACGTGGCCTACGCCAAAGGAAATTCACCTAGGACTTTAAATGTAACGTCAACAATAGAGTTTGCTTATCCTTGTCTTATATGAATGTACATACATAGCTTTTGAGCTATTGTGATCCACTGAGAGGTCTATTTTTAACTTTTATATGTTGAGTAGTTGTTTGGTTTGAGTTGCATAATGTAGGGTCGCTGACCCAAACCTGTGGGAAATACCCTTTGACAAGAAGTTTTTGGTTTCGCAGACCTGGTCTCTACTACAGAGGAGACTTCTGTACGTAGGACAGCCTTTTCTTCATGGAGAAAGCGGGGTGTTGAAGAAGTGAAAAGTTTAGATTGTGTGCAATAGGACCTGACAAAATACACCAAATTCTAGGGCTGGGGATATAGCCTAGTGGCAAGAGTGCCTGCCTTGGATACACGAGGCCCTAGGTTCGATTCCCCAGCACCACATATACAGAAAACGGCCAGAAGCGGCGCTGTGGCTCAAGTGGCAGAGTGCTAGCCTTGAGCGGGAAGAAGCCAGGGACAGTGCTCAGGCCCTGAGTCCAAGGCCCACGACTGGCCAAAAAAAAAAAAAAATACACCAAATTCTAGATATTGACATACCAAAAAACCAAAAGGAGGAGAGAGGTCTCAGGAGAAAAATCAGGAAGGTGCAATACCCAAGTGCCTCTTGCTATGTATATAAAAGAACATACATACTGAAATAAACTCCAAGAGTATGGAAACCAAGAACTTGTTTCTTCTGGGTGCTGGTGGCTCATGCCTGTGATCCCAGCTATTCCAAAGGCTGGGAGGTCTGAGGATTGAGGTTTGAAGCCAGCCTGGGTGAGAAAGTCTGTGAAACTCATGGTCTCCAAATAAACCCAGAAGTGGAGCTGTGGCTTAAGTGGTAGAGTGCCAGCCTTGAGTATAAAAGCTCAGGGACAGTGCCCAGGACTTGAGTTCAAGCCCTAGGACTGGCATATGCACACACACACACACACACATACACACACACACACACACACACAGAAGTGGGGTGCACTCATGAGAGGTCTTTACTTCATTGGGAGTGTGTTCATAAGAGGAACCCTAGCCCCTTCCTCCTTTTCTCTTTCCTTCACTTAGGGGGAGCAGTTTTACACTATCCTGTCCCCTGTCTATTATGACCTGGCACCCCAACTTGAAGCCTAAAACCACTAGATATTCCTGATCACGAGGTAGAAGCTCCAATAGTCTGAGCCCCCCCACCCCACCCCCCGCAAATACCTTTTGCCTTTTTAAGTTTATTATTGTAGGCATTTGTTACAGTATCCAAAAGCTGGCTGAATGTCGGTATAGGCTTTAAAGCCTTCTTTTCATGAAATTCAAGTAAACGCTCTACTCATTTATCTGGATCTATAGGAAAGGTGTGTGTGTGTGTGTGTGTGTGTGTGTGTGTGTGTGTGTGTGTGTGTGTTTCCTTACATCTTTCACCTTTGGGTATAAGAAAAACATGAATCAACTCCACGTTCATTTCCTTGGGAGCCCTGTGACTGTGTCTGTATCTTTTCTATTTTTCATTTAGACCCCAGTAGAGTGGGTGCTATCTGATGGCATCTCCTCACCTGGTTCATTAATTTATCCATCTATGCCTAGTCTTTCTCACCACAGTAATTTGAAACTGTTTTTCCCATATGGAAAAACAAAAACACTGTTTATAAGCAATCATGAACAATGTTGGATTTTTTTTGGGGGGTGGGGGGGGGTGGCGGGCACTTTTGAGTGAAGAAAATCGAATCCCAGGAAACAGAAGAGATCTTCAATGCTCAGGGGGGAAACAAAATCCAGATTATAGAGGTAGGGATAATATATTTTTAAAAATAAACAAATAAAACTTTCATATTTCGACTCTGATCTTTTTTTTTCCCCCGTCTCCTCAGATCTCAGCCTCCTGAATAGCTAGGATGAGAAGCGTGAGCCACCAGCACCGGGCTCCATTCAATCCTAGCTACTCAGGAGGCTGAGATCTGAGGATGGCGGTTCGAAGCCATCTTGAATAGGAAAGTCCACGAGAACGCCTTAGCACCAATGACCCCGCAAAAAGCTGGAGGTAGAGCTGGGATACAGGTGACAGAAGGTCTTCTTTGAGCTTCCAAAAACCAAGCAAATGATGAAACGATGCTACAATGGGAACCAGACATTGAACCAGTAAAAGTCAGCATCTCGGTGCCTGTACAAGGGAACAACTCATCACGGAAAGGATGAAAACTTTCACCCTTCATCTGCAGTCGGATCTGTGTTTGGTAAATCAGAGGGGGAGAAGTTCAAATGAATAGCTTGGAATGCATGCCAAACCAGCAGATTGTGCTGGGTAGAAATAACGCTAGTCTGTCTAGGTAAGATCAATGCCAACGGGTTCCAACTAAAATTAGAAAAAAAAAAAAATAAAAGGGAGACAGTACCTTGGCTCATGTTTCTGTTGGAGACAAAACTCTAACTCCCGCTCAAGCCAAATGATGGCAATTGAATTCCTGCCTGCCGATTGCAAATTCCTCTCCTGCCACTATGTCACGATCAAGGGATACTTGCAATCCAATGTGTTTTTGCCAGCAGAGATAACATCATACATAGCTTAGTCACTTGGGGGGGGGGATTTCAAGGGGAGGGGAGGAATTGAAATGTATGCATGCATTTATTCGAAAGAAGGTGATTTCCACCAAAAGAAAAAAAAAATACCAGGCAGATTGTGGGGGACAAAAGATAGCAGGGAAGCCTTTCTAATGTATAGTATTTTTATTAGCTAGAGGTTATTATATTTAGAGTGCCCTCCCTCAAATAAAATGATGACCGGGAGATGGGAAGAGAGAATGGGTTGATTGTAGCCACCAAACATCATCCAAGCAGCTCCCGTGACACTTCTCACGCAGCTCAACAAATCTATAATTTGGTTCTAATCTCTTCGTGTGTCACAGGGCATCGTGCCAGGGGGGAAGAAATCTGGGCTGGGAATCAGGGAGTCTGGGTATTTTTTTTCCTGGCTCTGTCACTTATTAAAATCTGTAAGATGATACCGAATTTAACCTCTCAGTGCTTTGTCTACAAACTGAGTGACTTTTGACAAGGAATCTCCAGCTCTCTGATGATGTACTGCTACTTCCATCATTAGCGATCAGAGGTAATGCTTAATTGTATAGGGATTTTTTTATAAGGCAATATTAACAGTGGATCTTTCATAAATCCTAAATTTGGAAATCAAATACACACAGACACACAATAACTCTGAATGACATGGAACTTTGGTTCTCATGGTAAAGAACATAATAGTCCCTCATTTAAAAAATGACTTATTCTAGAGCTGGGCTCACACCTGTAATCCCAGCTACCTGGGAGGTTGAGATCTGGGGACTGAGGTTTAAAGCCAACCTGGACAGGAAAAGTCCATGAGACTCCTATCTCTAATTAACTAGCACAAAATCTAGAAGTGGAGCTGTGGTTCAAATGGTATAGCACCAGCCTTGAATGAAAAAGCTAAAGGACAGTGCCCAAGCCCTGAGTTCAAGCCCAGTGGTTGCACACACACACACACACACACACACACACACGCACACACACCACAGACCTATCTACTTTGCCATAGTAACAGACACATTCCCAGACAGCCATGAAAGTAAATTGTCTTTAGGGATGTTGTGATCTTTTAGGCAATGCTATATAGAGAGTCTGCCTCGAAATATTTTTTCTTTGGTTACCGATCTTTTCATATTCAGCCATGCAAATTCATATACTAGTCTGCCTACTCACTTAATATAGTTTTGTTATCAATCCAGAGTTTTACACATAAAAGTAGTCCTGTATTGGTCTTAAATCTCGAACTTCCTATGAGTGCTTTTTACTATTGTTCTTTTGGGAAAGGAAAGAGCTCCACACGCAACATCTTTGCTCTCCTCCATTGGTGTGAATAATTAGAAACTATATACCTAAGGTAGATTCTTATTTTACTGGCAGATCATAGAGCAAAATATGAAAGCATAGCAAATACCCTGGAGGCTTAAACACAATGGGTGAAGCTGGTTAGCAGAATAATACCCATTAATGCTCAGTTCACAATCTGCACACCTGTCACTCCATTGCAATTTTCCCTTTTTTCCTAGAGTCTGATGGTTACTACCCTTTTGCCTATAGCAAACACCTTTAGGATAATAAATAAGGATCGATAGCACATACATATGTCTTAATTAAGGAGCACATTGATAGCTGGCCACTGGTAACTCATGTCTATCATCCTAGCTACTCGGGAGCCTGAGATATGAGGATTACTGTACAAAAAAAATCCCACGTGTTTATTCATGTATGTATGTATATATTTATGCTGACACTTGGGCTTGAACTCATGGCCAGGGCACTATCCCTTACCTTTCCACTTAAGGCTAACTCTCTGCTACTTGAGCCACAGCTCTACTTCTAGCTTTTTGCTGGTTATTGGAGATCTAAATCTCTTGGACTTTCCTGCCTGGGTTGGCTTCAAACCTCAGTCCTCAGATCTCAGCCTCCTGAGAGGCTGGGATAATAGGCGTGAGCCACCAGTGCCTGCCTATAACTTAATTGTTTTTCTTCAATTTGAAATATCATTTGAAATCACTTAGGACTTCACAGAAAATGGCACGAAAATCTCACACCTATTTCATCTAGCTTCCCTACACTGCAGTGGTTAATTTCGCGAATCGTCTGTTGACAAATGAAAGCTCTGAGACCTGAGGATCTCAGTTCAAAGCCAGCCCAGGCAGAAAAGTCTGTGAGACTCCAATGAACCACTAAAAAGGCAGAAATGGAACTGTGGTTCACATAACAGAGTGCAAGCCTTGAGTGAAAAAACTCAGGGAGCATGCCTAGGCCCTGAGTTCAAGACCCAGGACTGGCACAGAATAAAAAAACAACACAGCAATAATAATGAAAGAAGGAGGAGGAAAGGAAAGGAAGAAAACTATCTAGTTCTTTACAGTATGGCCCTTGTTGTGAAACCACAACTTCCCATTGGTGACTAATTAAGGACAGACATTTTCACTGTCCATAAACATCTTTATCCTTTTTAAAAATAAAATCTATTAGTTTGGATTCTCTTCATGATCCTTCCTGAAAAAAAATATTACTCTGCTGTTTACCAAACAGTTATTTCTTTTTTCTTCCATTCCTTCCATTAATGAATTCATATTCTACCATTTAAAAAGACTTTTCTTTGCATTGCCATTTATTTGTTCAGCAATTTTTATTTTGACCATCCTGAAGTATATTGAATATAATTAGGGCCCTGAGTTCAATTACCAATGTCGGCACACACACACGTTACTCTTGAGAAAAACAACTTTGGCTCATTATGAAATTATAATTTTTTTACAACATAACAAATGAAGAAAATGTTAAGCTATTTATTCCTATGACTAGGTATCAGCTGTCTCCTTTATGCCTTTAAAGCTTTATTTACTTTTATGATGGTAACACAGAATTTATCTTTTTTCATGTCTGTTTACATTAGTTTTTTTCATTTGGAAATGGAGACCCTTCTATCAGTCAGTAAATTTGTCTTAACATTCAACACAGGGTCTATCTAGCTAACGATGGATGGATAGATAGATGTGTGTGTGTATATATGTATATATGATATAGGTGTGTATCTATATATTTATATCTTATGCATAAATGTGTGTGTGTGTGTGTGCGCGCGTGTGCACGCCCGCACCACTTCTGGGGCTTGCACTCAGGACCTGGGCACTGTCCCTCAGCTCTTTTGAGCTCTTTCACTCAAGGCTGGTGCTCTACCACTTGAGCCACAGCTCCACTTCTCGTTTTCTGTTGGTTCATTGGAGATCAGAGTCTCACAGACTTTCCTGCCTGGGCTGACTTTGAACTGTGATCCTCAGATCTCAGTCTCCTGAGTATCTAGTATTACAGGAACGAGCTGCTGACATGCAGACATTTATTATATCCTATGTGTATAGTTTATATACAAGGGTTCTATTAAAAAAGTTTGAAAGAGAATGAAATGTGGTTTTCTTTCTGATACCAGCAGAAAAATCAAAAGCTGGTCCTTTCCCCTCCTTTTTTAATCTGTTGCTCCTAATACTCTATCAACATCTTGTTAACTATCCATCAATCTGTCCAATATAACCCTGTTCACACACAGCCCCTAAGAAACATAATATTAAGTGTAAAATACATTCACATGATACCTCCATCCAATTTGGCCTTTATTTTTGTATGTCAGGAAGGGAAAAAAAAATAAAAGCATTGCTTCAACTCTTAAAAGAAAATGATAATATCGCATTCTTTAGATAAGTGTCACTAAATCATTATTGAAATTCTGATAGCATTTACCTTCCTGGAGAAAGCAAATTACCTGTGATGCACAGTTTAAATAATTACTTTTTTTAAAAAACAAAAGCTTCTGTTTTGTCTGCATTTGCTTCTTTCACTTCGGAATCCTGACTCTGCAGGGCTCTGGATTTTTATTAAAATTGTCTTCTGACTATTAATGGCAGGGCGTCTATTAGCACAGGAAAAGTGATGGCAGTTTGACTCTGATTTCTAATGTTGGGAGTTCATCCAAACAACAAAAGAGCCAGAATTGTGTTGTGTATTCCACTATGCTATCAACACTTTGCTTCCTAATGATTCCTAGTGACAGCGTTTCAAATAGGATGGCTCAGGCTTAAACAGGAAAACTTATCCGGGGGCTTACAAAACCAAGACACCCCTTTTCTCTCCCCTTCCTCTTCCACTCCCCCCCAAATCCCTTCCACTCCCCCCCAATAAATTCTTCTAGCAACATATCAGTTGGAATGATTGGGTAAGAGCTTGCTCAAGAATTGACTCCTTTTCTCCCCGAGGTGCCAGGAACACCTGAAATGCCTACCCCCTTCACAAAGGGTAAGAAAAAGTTTCTCCAGGATCTGATTCTGTGCCAATGACCCAGCAGAAGTTCAAGCTGATGTCTTTCCCCCCACGGCTTTTATTTCCCCCCAGGAGATTCACAGCCAGAGCTAACTTGCCTGCCAAATACGCCAAGTGCCACAAAGCAGCAGTGGTTTACCTCCTCCTGTCCTGCTTGAGTTAATGCAGTAAGCAACTGTGCCAAGCACCTGCATGTATGTGTGTCAGTCTCCCTCTCCTGGGAACACCCTCAGCCAAGCACTCCTGTAGTACCAGACATAAGAAGGGCCCTCCTCTTCAAATTTAGTCTTCTATTCAAAATCTTCCCAAGAGTCAGCCAACAGCAATTGTGTAGGGGCCGAATTCTAGAAAGGCAGTCTATTTAACTGTTCAAGAGGAGGGTTGAATCCTTCCTGAGTTGAATATTTTACTCTATCGAAAGGAAAACAGGGGCTGGGAATATGGCCTAGTAGCAAGAGTGCTTGCCTCCTACACATGAAGCTCTTGGTTCGATTCCCCAGCACCACATACATGGAAAACGGCCAGAAGGGGCGCTGTGGCTCAGGTGGCAGAGTGCTAGCCTTGAGCGGGAAGAAGCCAGGCATGGTGCTCAGGCCCTGAGTCCAAGGCCCAGGACTGACCAAAAAAAAAAAAAAGGGGGAAAACAGGAATTGTGGAACTTTCTTGTTATTCTTTAAGGGTCACTTGCGGACCACTTTGAAAGCCAAATCAACCAGTCTGAGGAAGAAGGGGTTTAGTCTTAGATTCTCGGACTGACATCCATCCATCTCCAAACAACCCAGGAGTCTAAATCCCACAGAATGGTCATTCAAGGCCAGCCCAGGGAAGAAACATCCATTAGACTTCATTTCCAGAAACAACCAACTAAGAAACAAGGTTAGAGGCATGACTCAAGTGGTAGAATGTCTCTCGCAAGAACAAGGCCCTGCGTTCAACCCCAGTCCCACCAAAAAGAAAGAAAAAGAATGACAATAATAAAACACGACTGATGTAGAAGAAAAGTCAGACATAATAAGTGGTGTAGGCTTGGATTCAATAACACACATGAGTGAACTAATTAATTAATGAGTGAGTGAAAGAATATACAATTGATTTTTCAATACCGCCCCTTCCCAACTCAATTCTATAACCGAGAAATAACCTGGAATTTGCACATATTGGGCCTCTAGTGCTAGATATGAATAGCAAAATGGCGCCTATCAAGTAATAAGTGAATGGCAAGAGATCTGAGGACCTTAGAAATGATGGCATATTAACAATCAACAAATAATAATTCAAATGTCCTGACCGGTTCTATGTCCCAGTGCAATCTCTCCCACTTCTGATGTCCGGAAGATAATATATTTCTTGCAGGGCTACAAGAAAAGAAAAGAACTCTATCAACTGAAAAATCAAAGTAATTCCTAAATCTTCTGGTAGAAAAACAAAACCAAAACTTTAAGCAGCATAAAGACAGTCAAAGTAAATTTCTGCAACAAGTAGTAGTTTTACAAGATGTGTGTGTCTGTGTGTGTGTAAGAGAGACAGAGACAGAGACAGAAAGTGTGTCAGCTCTGGGGCTTGAACTCAGGGCCTAGGCACTCTCCCTGAGCTTTTTGGCTCAAGGCTAGTGTGCTACCATTTGAACCACACATCTACTTATGGCACTTTGCTGGTTCATTGGGGATAAGAATCTCACAAATTTTCCTGCTGACTTTGAGAATGACAGTGCTCACATCTCAGCCTCCTGAGTAGCTAGGATTACAGGTGTGAGCTACCAGCTCCTGGCTAGAATTATTTTGGGCCAGACAAAATGACAGAATCATAGGATTGTGCTATTTCATGGCCAATCAATGACCAATGAACAATTAAAATAGAAGATTTGATTATAGGCACTTTGGAATGTAGTGACAAGTGAAGTAGAAAGTTATCAAACAGAATTACATCTACCAAGTCACTTAAACAATGTTTACACTATTAATTGAGTTGCATGAGCCTGTGTGTGCATGTGTGTGCAAATTCACACAAATGTTCATACATCGCTCCATTGTCATCCTGGATTTCTTTTCGTTGAAAAAGACAGTTATAACCATTTTATAGTTGATGGTAGTTAACTTAAAATGCACTCATAATGGAACATTATTATTGCTACAGTACATCAGGGAACATATTATAATGGATACTTAAATTTATTAAATACTATCTACTTGCATTTCGCATAGTACAGAGCCATGTTGTTCCATGAGGTTAAGCATAAGATGCACCACATAATTTTTAGGTTAAAAAAATAACATGAAGAAGCCTGGCACCAGTGGCTCACACCTGACATCCTAGCTACTCAGGAGGCTGAGATCTGAGGATCGTGGTTCAAAGCCAACCAGGGCAACAAAGTCTGTGAGACTCTTATCTCCAATGAACCACCAGAAAACTGGAAGTAGAGCTGTGGCTCAAGTGGTAGAGTGCTAACCTTGAGCAAAAGAAGCTCAGGGACAGTGCCCAGGCCCTGAGTTCAAGCCCCAAGACTCACACAAAAAAGTAACACAAAGAGCAAAATCAAAACAGAGCATGTTATTTATACTCAGTGGCTTTTATTAAAGTTGGAATCTATCATCATGGAGATAGACTTTAATCACTGGTTCTACGAAAGAAAAGAAAATCTATGTTTGGGGAAATTTAATTTAACCTCCTGAAGGATTATTTTTTCTAGTATATGCAAGAGTTTTATTAGCTTATCCTGAGTACAGAATTCCAATATGTTTTCAGTATATGTATCGACATCTTTGCTATGATTGTACTCATTGTGAATGTACAGTATTTACTGTATTCATTGGTTATTGTCTGCTATTTAAACTTGGGGGAAGCAAATTCTATGACTTCAATGTCTTAAAGCATTTATTAATAATAGTTGGTTCTAATAGGATTGCTAAAAATTGATAGTAAGAGGTACTTCTGGTGGCTCATGCCTGTCATCCTAGCTGCTCAGAAAACTGAGATCTCAGGATCATGGTTCAAATCCAGACTAGGCAGGAAAGTCTGTGAGACTCTTATCTCCAATGAACTAACAAAAATCCAGAAGTGGAACTGTGACTTACATGGTAGAGTGCTAACCTGGAACACAAAAGTGCAGGGACAGCTCTCAAGCCCTAAGTAAAATAAATAAGTAAGTAAAGAAATAAAAAGACAGAAAGGAACAAAAAGGAAGGGAAGAAGAGAGGGAGAAAGGAAGGGAGGGAGGGAGGGAGGAAGGAAGGAAGGAAGGAAGGAAGGAAGGAAGGAAGGAAGGAAGGAAGGAAGGAAGGATGGAAGGAAGGAAGGAAGGAAGGGAGGGAGGGAGGGAGGGAGGAGGGAGAGGGAGGGAGGAAGAGGGAGGGAGGAAGAGGGAGGGAGGAAGAGGGAGGAAGAGGGAGGGAGGGAGGGAGGGAGGGAGGGAGGGAGGGAGGGAGGGAGGGATTTCTATGTCATTCAAAAAGTTTCCGGAGTGAATAAGTATGAGATCTGAGCAGATTTTGACAAGGTAGAGACAGTGTTCATAGAAACCCACATGAGTGAATAAGTAAGTGAATGATTTTTGCCAACTTATCTTCAGCTCTTCCTCTTGTCTTGGCTATTAGATTTATGTTAAGGAAAGGTTATTTTCTCCTGTTAACCAGTACCCCTAGGAAGGGAGCTGTGGAATTTCACAGCACAAACAGTGTCAGCAGGCGGGCTTTTAGCATTGTGGAAATCACCCCACGCTTGCATTTCTTGGAATAGGAGTCCCACAGGGAGCTGAGGCTCAGCCTGGAGCAAACACTGGGGTCCTAGCACCAGGTACCCCAGCCCCACACAGTGCCCCTTATTTCCACACAACTCATCAATACCCTCAGTACACGTCCTACCCATCCCAGGGTAATGGCAGGGTGTGGAGAAAATTAAAAACAAAACAAAACAAAAAACCCCACTTTTGATATTATTTAGAACACTCGCGTGCCCCGTCCTGAATGTTAGAAATGAGTTGCCCCATCTCCGGAAATGGATGGAGAGCCATAGACATTGTGATTGGCCAGGAGGGCCTGGTCTGAACTCTGTGTCCTCTGACAGCATTCTGCCAGGCCCAGACACCAGAAGAGCAGCATAGAGCAGCCAAACTCCTCAAGAGAAGATGAGACAGAACTTGATCCATTTATTTATTTGTATGTGTGGGGCTTGAACTCAGGGCCTGGGTGCTGTCCCTGAGCTTCTTTTGCTCAAGGCTGGTGCTCTACCCCTTGAGCCACAGCTCCACTTCTGGTTTTCTGGTGGTTCATTGGAGATCAGAGTCTCAGGGATTTTCCTGTCCAGGCTGGCTTTGAACCCTGATCCTCAGATCTCAGACTCCTGAGTAGCTGAGATGACAGGCCTCGTGAGCCACCAGGACCTGACACAGACAGAAAACTTTTTATGTAGATCACATCTGAATGTCTGAACTTAATAGTCTGGATTTCACAGCCCTTGGTATTGAAAGAGTGATATGTCCATTGTACAGTAATGACTATACTCAATATATAATATAATATATATTATGTGATATAAATATTTCTATATTTTACACATCACATATTGCCACAATATACTTAACATGATAATTAGCACTTTAATAATTTATCATTGATGTTTGATGTGATGATTATAGTTACCATATTAAATATAAATGTTTCTATATCCTATACATCATATATTTCCATAAAATATATACTTAATATGTTAACAATCAGTAAAATAAAATTTTAAATACAAACTTAAAATAATCATAACATAAAATATTTTAAATAAATTTTTATTTAATATATAACAAATATGCTATGTAAACATAATTTCTATAGCTTAAATAATATATTTCTATGCAATACATATTTTATATATTAGTAATCTCTATTAAGAATTAATTTTTAACATGATGCATATGTTTTAATGTATGTTTAATGTAAAACTATTATTATATAAGTATGAATATATCTGTATTTTCATGTCATATATCTCTATAAATACATACCCTAATATAATACCAAGCATATTGATAATTAATATTTGATATATTATGTAAATATATAAGTATATATAAATACATAACTGTAAACATATAAATGTGTAAATATATAAATGCATCTATATTTTGGATGTAATACAGTCCTACAGAATATATATTTAATATATAATAAAAATCATACTTTACTATGTGACCACACGAGGGTACTTGCCAGTGGTCTGAGATTTTACCCAAGGCACACTGACTTATTACGAAAACCTTACTTGAACAAAGCTTTATATGCTTAATAAAAAGATTCCAGTTGGGCACTGGTGGCTCATTCCTGTCATCCCAGCTACTCAGGAGGCTGAGATCTGAGGATCAAGGTTCAAAGCCAGCCCAAGCAGGAAAGTCCTTGAGATGCTTATCTCCAAAGAACCACCAGAAAACTAGAAGTGATGCTGTGGCTCAAGTGGTAGAGCACCAGCCTTGAGAGAAAGAGATCAGGGACAGCGCCCAGGCCCTGAGTTCAAGACTCAGGACTGGCAAAATAAATGAATATGATTGCAAATGCAGCCCAGGCATGTGTGTGTGTGTGTGTACACATATAAACACTGCACACATGTGCCTTGCTTCTTTTACTAAGTGCCCCTGCTGCCTTTGGTTATTGTCTGATGATGGCTGTGTTTCCTGGAAGAGCACTGGACCGGGAGTCCAGCCATGCATCCTTTTGTTGCGTCTGCAATGGCCAGCTATATAAAGACCTTGCAGGGCCATGCAAAGGTAGGAAGAAAGGCAGGCGGTGGAGAGCCAGGGCCTCCGTGCACAGGTGCCCTACTGGGCCGTGCTTTGTTGCCTGGCTGGAAAGACACAGTGTGAGGTAATGAAGAACCATTCATTTCCACCAGGAGCACTGTAAGGGGGAGTCCAGCTGACCAGGACGACACGCAGAGCCTCACCATCATCTAATGAGAGGGACAAGGCCGCCTGGCCCCTGCAGCTCCTCGCAATTAGTGGACAGGCCTTTTAATGCGGCTGCACACAAGTAAAGCAATTTTGATTACTTAGAGCGAAGTCTCCATTTAGAATGTTCCAGAAGCTCAGCCAGCTTTGCTACCCCCTCCATCACCCCCTTTTTAAAATATAATTTATCTCGAAAGGATTTAAATGGGAAGAAGCTATTTTAAAGCCAATCACATTAGTCCCCTTTTTTTTCCCTTTTGGCTTAAGTAATATTGGAATATATATATATATTTTTTAATTCAAATAATAGAATTTACTCTAGCAAATGAGATGGGAGGAAGATAGAGCAAAGGATGAAGGTGCTTCTGGGGGCTGTGTGTGTAAATGCGTGTGTGTGTGCCTTTGTGTGAATGTGGTGTGCATGTCCTAGTATGTATATGTGTGTATATGTGTGTAACCTGTGTGTGTTCACTCTTGTGTGTGCCTGCGGGTACATGCAGACATGATACACTCTTCCCTGGTGAATTATTTTTATTTTTTTTATTTTTTGCCAGTCCTGGGCCTTGGACTCAGGGCCTGAGCACTGTCCCTGGCTTCTTCTTGCTCAAGGCTAGCACTCTGCCACTTGAGCCACAGCACCACTTCTGGCCATTTTCTGTATATGCGGTGCTGGGGAATCGAACCCAGGGCCTCATGTATACGAGGCAAGCACTCTTGCCACTAGGCCATATCCCCAGCCCCGCTGGTGAATGATTATAGTTAATACATAGTAGAAATTTATGAGAGCAATGCGCGGTTCCTATTCACACATCATAGATTTCTATAAAAGCATATACTTCATATCTAATAATATTTGGCTAAATCTCTGCATGAGGGGGCAGACTGGTAGATTCCGAAATTCAAATTGTCCGTAGTACACACAGATGTATACCTGAAATCTGCCCTGAGCAGAGTTATGAAATGATCATTTTATTTCATATATAATAGAGATACATGAAGGAATGTCAATATTTCTGTATTGCACACATCATAGTTGTCTTTAAAATGTGTGTACTTAATATATAATAGTGTTGCACTATGTTACTATGTGAAGACAAGTAGTACTTGGTTCAGGAATCCAATTTCCTTTTCTTTTTATGGTTTTGATGCTGGTCTTGGGTTTGAACTAAGGACCTAGGCGCTGTCCCTGAACTTCTTTTGCTCAAAGCTAGCACTCACTGTACCACTTGAGCCACCAGCTCCACTTCTGGCTTTTTTTTTTTAAAGTAGTTAATTGGAGATAAAACTGTCATGGATTTTCCTGTTTGGGATGGCTTCAAACCATGATCCTCAAATCTCAGTCTCCTGAGTGGCTGAGATTACAGGCGTGAGCTGCTACTGCCGTCGCAACTTAGGGGGTCCAAATCTTATAGAGAACACTGACTTAGAACTGCAACCTTACCTGAATAGCACTCTGCACACCTAACCAGTTCCTTTTCTCTCCATCTAAAATACACAGGCCCCACCCCACGTACAGCAATTTTCCATGCTGGACATCTTTGAGTTTTCTATCTCTTCACAACTAGGCTTAATTCTCCCATTGCTTGCCCTCTCTGAAATCCATGGATATTTTGCCTGTTTAATTAGAAGTTGATCTGGATAAAAAAAATGACTCAGGTGCCAGGGACATAACAGATGCCAATGCACTTTGGCTCAATGACACCGAAATTCAACACCGAGAAGGAACACGAATCTCATTTTTTTCCACCTAGGTGCATCCTTTCTTCTCCGAGGTGAATGGTGATGTCACAAGCAAACCGGAGAACATGAATCTATAGCTACAGGTTACTTCATCATCAAAATCAACCATCTCGTTCAGTAATTTTTGAAACCCTTTCTCTAAAGATAACCCCCCCAAAAGGCAATACAGCTTATCAAGAAACAAGTAACATCTTCCTATAATGCATTATGTTTTCAATAATTATAATGTGTTAGAAATAGGCAAACAATTTGAGCAGCTTCGGTATTCCCAACTCAACTAATGATTACAGAAATAGTAAAAAAAAAAAAAAAAAAAAAGATGAATGGTTTCCATATATATTCATTCATTCCCAAAAGAGGTAATAGGAGAGAAAGCAAAAGGATGACTCTTAGGTTTAGGAATTGGGAAATAGAAAATGTAAGAATTAAATCTACTGGATTATTACCAATAATGTATACACCATTTAAGAGTGGGTGCTGATGGCTCACACTTGTAATTCTATCTACTCCAGAGGCTGAGCTCTGAAGAGCACAGTTCAAAGTCCATGAGATTCTTACTGCCAATTAAACAACAAATTGGCAGATGTGGAACTGTGGCTCAAGAGATACTGTAATCATTTACATTTTATTATAGTATATTACATAACTAATAGTTATATATTTATTTATAAATTGCATATATGCAATATGTATATATGTGTACACACACACATATATATATATATACAATTTGGTAGGTGTCTGTCTCTCAAGTGTTTCTCTAAGTAAATTTTTTGTACTTTGATAAAATACTACTTAAGGAACTATCTCCAAGGTGACTACTCTTCGGATTTTCCATTCATATTAGTATTTAATGTCATAGATATTATATCATCTTGTTGATTAAATGTTTATGTATGAATGTATATAAAAATTGTGCACCACATATATATATATGTCTTTGTGTGTGTATATATATGGTTCAAAAATACCCAAAACTATAGAGAGATTAACTCTAGAATTACTTCCATTTTCTCCCTTTATATCTATTCCCCTCCACATACATATAAAATCCAAATAATAATTTTTGTTTATTCCAACTGTTGTTGTTTTGGTAAAGACAATCAAATTCATGTCTTTATGTTCCATGGCCTTTCTTTCCTATGCTAAAAGTAGCATTCTGTCTATTTCCCCAAGTTCTCTTTTGTTTAAATTCCTGTTTAGCAGTGGGATCATGAAGATGTCACTATGCTCATATGCAAGGATCTGTCTCGTTCTATTTTTATAAGTATGAGATACATAGTTACATGAACATCCTTTAATCAGCAAGCATTTTATAGATGAAGAGTTAAGCTTTTTCCAATATTCTGCAGTTACAAATAGTGAAACAATAAATAGCATGAATGGATATTAGTTCCTTTTGTGTCCATCCCTTTCCTTCCTTCCTTCCTTCCTTCCTTCCTTCCTTCCTTCCTTCCTTCCTTCCTTCCTTCCATCCTTCCCTCCCTCCCTCCTTCCTTCCTTCTTTCTTTCCTCCCTTCCTTCCTTTCTTCCTCTGGCCTTCTCTTTCCTCCCTTCCATGCTGGCTCCTCCTCCCATGCTTCTTAGAAATCAGAATCTCCCAGATTTGTCTTTGTCTTTCTGGGCTGGCTTTGAACTGTGATCCTCAGATCTCAGCCTCCTGAGTAGCTGGGATGACAGGCGTGAGCCCCCAATACCTAAAGCTAAGTGAGCAATCCTGGGGTTGAGCTCAGAGCCTTGTCCTTGGTGGGCAGGCTGTCTTTCTCATGAGCTACACCCCAGCCCTTTTGAGATATGGTCCCCCTGTTGTTTATCCAGGCTGCCCTCACATTTGTGCTTCCCCAGTAGCTAGGATTAAAGGACTTCATCTCGACACGCAGGCAGCTCACATCCGGGGCTTTCATGTGAGCCTCTCATTGAAGGTGGCAAAGGACGACTCCTGCAGCAAAATGAGTCCGAACAAAACCTTCCAGGGGGTTCCATCCTCTCCAATCCCCTTTGGATGTAGGGAGAGATGCGGGATGCTTGGGACTTGTCAGCCACACGTGGCCCAAGGAAAAGAGTCCCAGTGAGCTTCAGTGGCTCCCTTCCTGCCCTGCACTGCCAGCCGCCTGCTGCACAATCACACATTGCACACTGCACACTCACGTGTGATAAGGTATGTAGGATGGGAGAGGGAATGGGTGAAGATGGACCGAGAGAAAGGCATTCGGCCTCCTTCCTCTCTCCTGTCAGAGAGAGAGGCCAGACAGACAAGAGACAGAGACAGACAGACAGACAGAGAGAGAGAGAGAGAGGGAGGGAGGGAGGGGGAGGGAGGGAGGGGGGAGGGAGGAGGAGGAGGAGGAGGAGGAGGAGGAGGAGGAGGAGGAGGAGGAGGAGGAGGAGGAGGAGGAAAAAAAGAATGGAGAGAGAAGAGAGAAAGTGATAGAGAAAGAGAGAGACGGAGAGAAATACAGACACATAGAAAAGGAAAGGGGGAAAGATAGAGGAGAGGGAAGAAAGGGGGAAAGAGGAGAGAGAAAGAGAGAGGGAGAGGGGAAAGAAAAGAGAGACATGAGAGAGAGAAAGGAGAGAGGAGAGAGAGAAGAGATACGGACTGAGGAAAGAGAGGAAAAAAGAGACAGAGGAATAAGAAGGAGGAAGAAAAGGGGGAGAAAGGAAAGACAAGACAGAAAGACAGAGTCACAGAAAGGCAGGAGAAAAGGGGATAGAAGAAAGAGACAAGAGAGACAGACACACAGACACACAGGAGACAGAGACATAAAGGAGGAGAGGGGAGAGAGAAAAGAAAGAGGGAGGAAGGGGTGAAGGAGAGAGACACAAGAAGGAGGAGCAAGAAGAGCAAGGAGAAAGGAGAGGAGAGAAGAGATACAAACGTGGAGAGAGAGAGAGAGAGAGAGAGAGAGAGAGAGAGAGAGAGAGAGAGAGCTCTAGATTCCCCTGTGATAAGCTCCTGCTTGCATTCCCCACAGAGAAGATATTTTGTATACTGCAAAAACCAAGATGTTTGCATTGCCACCAATCCAGGGCTAAAGCAGTTATTTTTTTTTCCCCTCCTACAGACACAAAACATACAGTAGATGAATGTTTCATGGAGGCTAAAACTGGGAGAGGAACCGAAAACAAGACCAGAACAGGTTAAAAAAAAATCTGGTTTCTCTCTATCAAAATACTAATTAAAATTCCTGTTCATGGGAGCGATTATACATATGTTTTTGAACTAAAAGTCTAACCTGGCAGTATTTTTTTTTGGCCTTATTTTCGTGACAACATTTTTTGCCCATATGGCACGAAGTGAATCATTTTACATCTTTTTTTTTCAGCTCTTATGTGTTTTTCTTGTTGTCTCTTCCCTCCTTCCTCATCACACACACACACACACACACACACACACACACACACACACACACACACACACTGGCAGAAGTCCCCAAATTGCCAAATGCCAGCTCTAAGCATGCAAGCTGGCATCATGGCGCTAGATAGTACTGGCATTTTCCTTTCTTTGCAGAAATCCTGTGTGTCTCTGTCTCTGTCTGTCTCTGTCTCTCTCATTTACACACACACACACACACACACACACACACAATAGTGAAGCACACTGAATATTTTCTCCAGCTTCTGCCCATAGATGGTTTTTGTTTGTTTGTTTTTGGTCGGTCTTGGGACTTGAACTCTGGGCCTGGGCTCTGTCCCTGAGCTCTTTTGCTCAAGGCTGGTGCTCTACCACTTTGAGCCACAGCTCCACTTCCGGTTTCCTGGTGGTTCATTGGAGATAAGAGTCTCATAAACTTTCCTGCCTGGGCTGGCTTCGAACTGTGATCCTCAGATCTCAATCTCCTGAGTAGCTAAGGCCTGTTTGTGTTCAAGTACAAGACAACCACAGTAGCCTTTTCCGTGTGTCTTCTGTTGGGCTACCAACTCTAGAACACTCTGACAATTAGTAGCTCACTTAGGAGCTGCTGTCAGTGAAAGGCTGAATGTGTTTGTGTCATCAGTTTACTTACAGGCATGCACCAAAAAATCCCAAGACTTGAATTCAAAGGCATCCCCACAGCTGACTGCTAGTCTACTTTCTTCTGACTACTGTGTGTGGATAATATTTTAAATATGCAAAGTCTTACAGATTGTGATGGAGAATTTTAAGTCTCACATGTAAGAAGAGAGAAGAGACAAGGAAAGGCGATTGAAAAGTCATATACTATCATTGTAGGAAATAAGAATGGGACCTAATAGAAATTGAGAATTGCCAAGCACAGTGATTTTATTACAAACCACTGTCTTAACCGTTGGTAAAGTTCAGTCAAAACCAAACCAAAATTCTACAACGGACTGGTCAGTGTGGTTTTGTTGTTGTTATTTTGTTTTGTTTCCTTATCCTTTATAAAATCTGAACAAAACAGTCCTTTCACATTGAGGCATGTGACAATTTCCTGTTTATCTGCTATACAATCATACCCTAATCATTTGGGTCGTTAAAAACATGTAGTTTAAAAAAAAAAGATCTTTTCAGCAACTGGACAAAAGGGTTTCAATTTCACATGTCCATTTGTGAGGACGCTACATCTTGACCTAGGTCAACCCTCTTCCATCCTTTTCCCCCATTTCTCCCCCCCCCCTCCCCTCAGTGGACCTGATTGATTCTCAAAAAATAACATAAAATAATAATTTATGGCAAGAGATAGACATCCAGAGAGAGAACATTATACCTGTTTCCCCCACTTTTTTTCTCTCTGTTCCTCTACTACCCCTCCCTTTGACCTAACACCCTCCCCCAAGCCCAACATAGGTTCCAATTTCCCAGTATTCATTTTGTGACACTGCAAGTTAATTGTTTAAAGGACTTACACCATCGGAGTGCTCTGCCTGAGGGTCCCTTATTTTAGGTCACATGGGTGTGTGGCTCTGCATAGGACATATAGGCACATGTTTTGCACACGTGTGAGTACCCATCCCACCTCCCACCCCCCCTCCACCCCTGGCATCAGGCTCTGCTAACTTTGTGCAGAAGAGCAACAACTCCTCCTGACAAATGTAACTTTAACAACAGTAAAACAACCTAATAGCTTAGCATGCCGGGGGGCTAATGCGGCTGAGCATTTATGGTTACACTGCCAAGTGGCGAACTGAGAATTGCAAAGCAAGGGTAGCTCCTAATTCATTAGATAAAGGGGGTCATTGCTCATAGGGTTGGGCAAGTGTGGGAAGGAAGAGAGGAAATTGAAGAAGGTATTTTCCTTTCAAAACACTACAGAGACTTGGATTTTTTACCTGTGGTCCAGAAAGAGAGAGAGAGAGAGAGAGAGAGAGAGAGAGAGAGAGAGAGAGAGAGAAAGCCATTAAAACACCAGGAATCCTGAATCCTGATGTGTATTTGCTAGTTTCTCACTCTGGTGAAAGCTGGCTCTATTCTGCCATGGTCAGCTGAGAAAAAATAAAAAAGAATTGTAGCTTCTTTGTGTGTGTGTGTGTGTGTGTGTGTGTGTGTGTGTGTGTGCTTTTTATAATTTTAGTTTAAATTCTCTTGAAGTAGTTGTACCAAAAGTTTTCCTTCTGCATGTCTGTTTATGAGGAGAGATCTTTAAAAAAAAAATAGGAAGATTTTGTTATGGGTGATTAGTAAATCAATTTGACATCCCTTAGAACAAAAGCCCTATCACAAAACCCAAGTAGGATTTGGGCTTGGCTATCAAATGAGCTACTCCTGAGATATCGCAGCAGCTCCTCTGAACCTTGACCAAAAAATGAAAAGAAAAAAGAAAAAGTAACTGCGGACAATTGTAACATGAGGCTAATAGGTTGGGCAGGAAAGAGACCTCTACAATAAATACAAGAAGAAAATTCTTGTTAACATTGCTACAGCTCATAATATTGAATATGTGTGTGTTTATATATATATATATATATATATCCTTTTTATTTAAATTCCTGGTAGTTAAAAATGACCCTGAATAGTGCTTGTAGGGTTATGTGGTTAAAAATAGTTCATCTATTTTTGAATAGAAAAAGAGAAATGAGGTGTGGTTTTTTTGTTTTGTTTTTTTTTTTTTTGATGGTGAGGGTTTTTTTTTTTCTTCTTCAAAATGAGTTCTAGAAAATGAGACATCTTTATTGCCTGAACATTAAGCCCTAAAACAAGTGATTTCTCTAATTCCTACCATCCTTCAGCTTGGCCCTAAGTCCCCTCCCTTCGGGCCTCCCCTGTGCTGTCTCCATGAGAGTGTTATAATGGGAAATCTGTTAATTAACTAGAAGCTAAGTTGCACGGTGGAAATCAAACACCGGGCTGCGTCCTGAAACCCCCACAGAGAAGATGAAATGTGGCCCAAAGTTTAAAGACTTCCCGTCATTAGCTGAGACCTCTCTGTTGCTTTGGTTCTACAATAAGCACTGGGATAACAGAAAATGGAAGAATACAGGCAGGAACAAAGGAACTAGCTATTTACTGGAGAAGAAAGGAAGAGGAAGAAAGAGAAGAAAGAAGGACAGAAAGAAAGTGAAAGAAAGAAAGAAAGAAAGAAAGAAAGAAAGAAAGAAAGAAAGAAAGAAAAAAGAAAGATGGAAAGAAGGAAAGAGAAAGAAAGAAAAAGACCGAGAGAAAGAGGGAATTTTCTTACTTTGTGCATCCTGTCCACTTTTAATTAATTGATCACTGTGAAGGCACTGCAGAAAAACATCTAAGCCCTTTGAACCTCAAGCCCAGGGTTAATAATATGTAGATTATTGAGTATTTTCTCCCAGGAAAAGTCTTATTCACCAGCAAGTTGCTGAGGGAGGAGAGACAACAGAATGGAAGGAAACATTCTTCAAAAAGCAAACCCCACAAAAACTCATATAATGAAGCTGCCAAAAGAAAACACAAGAAGCCATGTCCCCAGGAATTACAAGTGACTCAGATTCACCCTGCATCACCAGCAAAGGACAGGAATCAACCAGAGGAGTGGCTCAGGTTTGGAGCCATTCTGAGGTTCTGGGTTCAAATTCCAGTGCTGTCAAAACCCAAACAGAGCTTGTTTGAATCAGCTACTGCTGGCTCATGCCTGTCATCCCAGCTATTCAGGAGGCTGAGATCTGGGGATCGGGGTTCAAAGCCAGCTTGGGCAGGAAATCCACCATGAGACTCTTATCTCCAAGGAATCACCAAAAAGCTAGAAGTGGAGCTGTGGCTCCAGTGTGGTTGTAGAGCGCCTGCCTTGAGCCAAAAAAGCCAGTCAGGACTGGAGACCCTGATTTCAAGGCCCAGTATTCACCCTACACCCCCACACACAAACACAGACAGACACACACAAACACAGACACACACACACACAAACACAACTTTTTTTTATCATTTCTTTGTGTGAAAACATTCAATAATCCTCTCTTGCAGCTATTTTGAAACTTACAAGAGCCATCTGCAATAGAAGAGAAAATTCATTTCTTTCGTCCAACCACACATCATACCAGGTACTCAATGTGAATTTCCATCCCAGCCTCTCTCTTCCTGCCCCAGACACTTGTGATGAGTACATTCTTTTTTTTTTTTTGCCAGTCCTGGGGCTTGAACTCAGGGCCTGAGCACTGTCCCTGGCTTCTTTTTGCTCAACACTAGCACTTTACCATTTGAGCCATAGCTCCACTTTTGGCTTTTTCTGTCTATGGGGTGCTGAGGAATCGAACCCAGGGCTTCATGCAAGCTAGACAAGCACTCTACCACTAAGACACCTTCCCAGGCCCCATTATTTCATTTTTTTAGAATTCTTATTTTGTTATTCTTGGTGCCAGTACTAGGGCTTGACTCAGGCTCTGAGTGCTGTCCCTGAGATTTTTTTTTTTTTGCTCCAAGTTAGTGCTCTACCACTTGAGCCACAGCTCCATTTCTGGCTTTTTGGTGGATGAAAATAAGAGTCTTAGGGAATTTCCTGCTTGGGCTGGCTTTGAAGCATGATCCTCAGACTTCAGCCTCCTGAATAGGCAGGATTCCAGGCATGAACCATCAGCCCTCAGGCAAATTATTTCATTTTTAAAATTTCAAATTCTGTGTTTGGGACAATAAGGTAGAACAAAATCAATCCTCTATGGCTGTCTTATGCTTGATGTGTGCTTATTTCTTACCTATCAGAGCTGAATGGTGAGGTTTTCAGAAGCTCCACCAGACATTCCCCTCTAAGGAAAAATAATTTAAACATATAGTTCAACCCAAAGAAACTACTAAAGAATAAACAAAGGAGTGCCGATGAGAGGTTTACCACTAATAAAAACATTCTCCACGCTGAAGAGACAAACATGATTTCAACTATGGAGACGTTTATATGTACATATATGTACAGAGAGGAAGGAATTCACTGAGCATTTTAGGATGAATAAGAGTGTATATATCATTTCCCAATAGAGCAGGGTGGCCTGGAATATTTCTGACTTCTAGGTGCTAAATATGTGTCTTAATAAATATTGCTAATTCTCCTTAATCTCCGTTTCCATGGGAATAACCATTCTCCTAATTATTCCATAGGGCTGTTGCTAGTGTTGAGTGACACAACATATGTCTAAATATTCAGAAACCCACCAAGTTACCAGGATGTGTGTGTGTGTGTGTGTGTGTGTGTGTGTGTATGTGTGTGTGTGTGAAACTCAGGGTGTCACATTCTAGTTTGACCTTTTCTGCTCTACCACTTGAGCCATACCTCCACTTCCACCTTTTTGCTGGCTAATTGGAAATAAGAGTCTTTCAGATGTGCCAGTCCACCCTGGCTTTGAACTTCTATCCTCAGATTTCAGCCTCCTACATAGCTAGGATTATAGATAAGAGCCACTGGTACCTGCCTACAATGGACTTTTCTTTTTCTTTTTTGTTTTTTAACAACACCTACAATTTCGTTGTAGGCTTTACTGGAGTGGAACACTGAAATAGTCACAGATGTTTTCTTAGAGCCTAGATTTCACAGCTGTTCTTCCTTGCCTGACCTCATTATAAAACCCAGAAGTGTGAAGAAAAAAAAATAAAGAAAAAGAAAATAATAATAATAGGAAGAAAATGAGTGAATGAATAATGTTGAAAATAAATGCAGCAGACGCAATAAGGATGATAATATTACCAATAGAACATCCTAAACAATATAAAAGTAAGAATATGAGTAACAATGAAACTACATAAACAATATATAAACATTTGGCTAACAGTAAAAATAGCAAAATCCAAAAGCTCTACTCAATTATAAAGACCAAACAAATATGCAAGAAAATTAGTAAGTTAAAAAAAAATGTGCTCCAGAAACAGAGCTTCATAGAACCAACGAAAATTCTGTTAAGAAAACATAGGTATGAATTACAGAACTGGAGAAACTAAAGAAGAATTGTAAAACACACAAATAAACAACCACGACCACAGCAACAACAAAAAAAACATGTTGGGAAGATCACAATTCAGGGGCCCCAGCATAACATAAAATGAAGCAAAAGAAATTTAAGCTTTCAATAAGAGTTAACTTCAGCCAAGCAGTTAATCTCCTGTAGAACTGTCCTTCCAAATGTTGTGTTTTCTTGAAAGGATCCCCATTCTGGTCAGATTTGAGAGTCCTCTAATTTTGGGGTGCTTCAGATAAGACGTCAAGTGGATGGAAATGTCAACATCACTAGTTGGTCTTATTTTATTGTGGTGGCGCCGGCATAAGGCGGGACTATATGCGTAGTTGGCAGGAAATAGCAAGATAGGTTTTTAAATAGATCTCTGGAAGGAATGTTCTGGATAATCTAAGCCTTCTTTTTTCTAACATGTTCGAGTAGGCACAGATCAAAGATGGGAACTTATCTGAAGACTTTTGATTTGGGAAAATGTACGCCAGAGAATAAAGGAATATATATATATATAATGTTATATATTATAATATATGCTATATTATATTTTTTTCTCTCTCAAACTATCAAGAACAATCTTTAGGGAACTTCCTTTTGTTTTATGATCCCTTGATTCATATCTCATTTAGGCTGTCAAATCTAAACAGGGAAGGTGAGGCCAACTTTTGTCTATTTTCTATTGTGCTAGCGTTGTTTTTGCTTAGTGTCTGTATGTGAGCTCAGGAAACTGGAGATAAATTCAGTACCAGCGTAAGGGGCCAAGCCAAAGGGAATACATGATGTGACTGAGTAGTGAATAACGTATGTCTCTTACAAGATAATCTTTCCTTTCCCTTTCTTTCTCTCCCCTTCCTTCCTTCCTTCCTTCCTTCCTTCCTTTCCTTCCTTCCTTCTTTCCTTCCTTTCCTTCCTTCCTTCCTTCCTTCCTTTCCTTCCTTCCTTCCTTCCTTCCTTCCTTCTTTCCTTCCTTCCTTCCTTCCTCTCTCTCTTTCCTTCCTTCCTTCCTTCTTTCCTTCCTTCCTTCCTTCTTTCTTTCTTTCTTTTTTGTGCTAGTCCTGGGACTTGAACTCAGGGTCTGGGTGTGCTCCCTGAGCTTCTTAGTGCAAGACTAGGGCTCTACCACTTGAGCCACATCTCTACTTTCAGCTTTTTTTAGTGTGGCTCATTGGAGATAAGAGTCTCACAAACTTTCCTGCCCAGGCTGGTCTTGAACCACAGTTCCTCAGATCTTGGCCTTCTCAGTAACTGGGATTATAGCTATGAACCACCAGCCCCCAGCTATTGTCTAATTATTACATGTGTTGTATGTGTATGCTTGTGTTTGTTCTGTTACTATTGCTATGATGGTTGTTTTATGTCCTCATCTGTTTCTGTCTCACTCTACAAAGACCTCAGATTGACTCTTCCTCTTTCTGACTTGCTTTGTTCTTCTACTGTGAGCTTGGAAAGCCTTTTTTTTTAAGCTTCCTATAACCATGAAGCAAACCCATGAAGGATGACTTAAATTAGAGTAGCATACCAGCAGAGCTTAGTAACCCAGAGGCATAGGATAAAATCATTTCATCTTTTAACCTTACTTTTGGTTCATACTTATGTCAATTAAGAGATAACACTGGACCTTGAATACACAAGGAAAAATGAAAAAGAGGTATGGTTCATCCAAAAATAAAGAACCAGTAGACAAAATAACAGCTTACATTAATTACTGTAACCAGTAATATCTTAGAAGAAGATGGGTTTAAAATGTGCTTGTAAGGATGAGCAATTGCAGCGTTAGCCCTCACTGGACATGATGTAGAAAGTGAACTCTACAACTTGTGGGTAGGGATGGGAGGGTAAAACTTGGAGAGAGTGAGGGAAGGGGGAACACAGTCCAAAAAGATACGGACTCAAGACCTGATGTATGGAACTGCCACCCCTCTGTAAATCATCTTTAGAGTAGCTCAACTGTGTAATCCTAGATCTTAGGAGGCTGAGATTTGAGGAGCACTCAGTTCAAGCCCCACCCAGGCAGGAAAATCTATAAGATTCTTATCCCCAATTAACCAGCACAGTTGTGTATCAAGTGGTAGAGCCCAAGCCTTAAGTGAAAAGTGAAGGGCCCTGAGTTCAAACCCCAGGACTGGCACAAAACAAACAAACAAAAAGGTGCCTGCAATTGTACAGTAAGTAAACAAAATTATGGAGCTGAGTAGATCTTTTTTTTGGTCTTTTTTGTTTTTTGGTATTGGGGATTGAACCCAGGACATTGCATTTGCTAGGCAAGTGCTTTGCCACTGAACTACATCCCAGCCCACTGAGTAGATCTTATAAACAAGTCTGGGAATAGAACAGCAGAAGTATTATCTTTTTTCCCTCTCAATAATGTGTGTTCAGTTTTGTGATTTCCATGACACTGTAATTTGAAATTTAGACGTGAAACTTACATGCTAATTATACCTAATGTTTATCTATACTTAAGATTTCAGAGTCAAGTTTGGTTCTTTGATGTAATCCAGAGTAATAAAGTTTAATTTTAAAGTTACACACAGCACTCTTCTTTAATGATGCCCCTAAAGTTAAGAAATTGTAACAAACAAATGACCCTGCAGAACCTTCTGGAAGGAGCAAAGCAACGGGAATGAATCAGTTGGTGGAATTTGAGCCTCCTTTCCCATTATCTATTGATCTTTGTGCCTAGGTAGACATTGTTTGGTGTTGTCTTTCAATATCGGAATCAGTCAGAGTACTTGTTAATTTCATTTACTTCATAATTCAAACATTTATCACCCCCAAATATGCAAGATTATGAAGATGAAAGTTAAACTTTTGACAGGGAAAATAAAACGAAATCTAGGTGGCCAGAGGTAGGTAGAGATTGAGCCATAAAGTGAGAAGAGCTCAGTGCTGAATGACTTTAGTGAGTTGTGGCCTTATTTCTGTTCACAGGACTGTATGCTTAACATTTTTCTTACCTACTTAGGAAAGCTGGAAGAGCTATGGTTGAAATGAGGAGAGAAATATAAGCAAAGGGCAGAGGTGAATAAGTTCACAAAGTTAGAAAGGCGACATTTCCCTGATTCCATTATTATTATTATTATTATTATTATTATTATTATTATTATATATTTTTTCTCAATTTTAAAATTATCTTCAAATCATTGTCAAAAAGCTTTCAGTTCACCCTATCAATTCATGAGTACGATGCCTCTTCCCTTGACAATAACTTTGCAATATTTGAAAGACTCAAGCTATGTTTGTTCAAAACATGAGTGAACTACAGAGATCTATTTTGATGCCGAGGATATTATTTAATGTTCTACACCATATCCGATATGTAAATACATTGTTTATATAGCTAGCCTACAATAGTCATGTGGAGTTGACTCTCTCTGACCAAGTAGCATGAAAGCACAAAAAAATAACATTCTAGAACATTCTAGATCTTCTGTGTGTATATGTGCGCATGTGCATGCTACTAGTGAGGGCTGATTCAAGGTCTTTACCCATTAGCTTGACTTTTTCACTGAAAGCTGGTGCCGTACCACTTGAGGCACACTTCTGACTTTTAAACTAGCTTATTGGTAATATGAGTCTCATAGGCTTTATGCAGGGGCTGACTTCGAACTGCAATCCTCAGACCTCAGACAAATACTGAGACAAACAAACAAATAAACACAGCTTTAGTCAGAATGAAGGCAGTACCCTTATATAGGAGATGTGTAGATCATATCTGGGCAGAATTATCATTGTTATTTTTGGTAATTTTCAAAATTAATATTTCTAGCTGGGATAGAGACTTTACATGTAGTCAGAGGGGGAAACGTTATTTTAAACACATAGAAGGAATGCTTTTCATTGTGCTCATTTGAAACCCAAAGGAAGACATTGATGGAATGCATTGATAAATGCAAGAATTAGAATGGGAAAAGCCAAAAATAATACACTGGGAGACGATAAATTAGTCAGGACTGTAGACACTCACACAGTGAGACCAGAGCTAGATATTCTCAGGAGAGTCTCCCAAAGGTATAATAGCTATGTAAAATGATGTTAATTGAAATGAACTCCAAGAAAGGGAAACAAGAGGTTCTCTGATATTTTGGGTTTTTCTCTGGTTTTTGTTTTCTTCTTTGTCACTGTTTTTGTTTTCTGTACATTTTGTAAGTTTATTTGTCTTTGAGGGGAGAAGGAGGGAGCCCAGAAATGGAGGGACAGAGGGTGAACAAAGGCAGCCATGGTCCTCATTGGACACGATGTGGAAAATGAACTCTATCACTTGTGGGTGGGGACGGGAGAGGAAAATTGGGAGAGAGCAAGGGAAGAGGGGAGATTGTCAAAAAAAGAAAGGAAGGAAGGAAGGAAGGAAGGAAGAAGAAAGAAAGAAAGAAAGAAAGAAAGAAAGAAAGAAAGAAAGAAAGAAAAATGCACTCATGACCTGACTTAGGGAACTATTACCCTCTATACTTCTCCTTTACAATCACAATATTTTTTTAAATGTAAGAATTAAGTAAAAGTCATTCCACAAAAATCTCAAATTTTATCATTGGCAAAAGATGATGCTCTGTCTATCTATCTACACACACACACACACACACACACACACACACACACACATTGTCTCAAGGTGTATATTCTCTCATTTATTTACTTATTTATTTATTTCCCCTTGGCTTAGTCTTGGCCTGGTATGGCTCATTTTTATTGGACTTCTGGAGCTAGAAATCACCAGCATGTGGAGAAACCATTAAAAGCAGAGTTGTGTCCTCTCTGTACACCACCACACGTGACCAGGCTAATAGTGTCAGGATTTGCACCTTTACAGTCGAAGGAAGCCCTGGAGCTACAATTATCTAGTTACATTACACTGAAATCACCTGAAAGACTTCCCACTGGAAAAAGAAAAAAAAAAAAGGCTCTTGGAAAAGTCGAATCTGTGAGCTCTTACTCAGACAAGAAAGTCGAATTTGGTTGTTAAACACCAGAAAAATAAAGTTTCCCACAAAGAAAAATCTCAGAACCAGTATAGGACCTGAAAACCCATCTACAATTTATTTTTATGCTATTTCTTTACTTTTTTTATTTAAAAAAAAACCAGGAGATTTAACCTGACCATTCCCTTCCAAACCAATGTCTCAAATATATGTTTGGGGAGGGTTAGCGAGACACAAAGAATAAAATTACATCGTGGCAAGGGAAAAATGCCAGCACCAGATAAAAGGCCATATGCTAATTACAGCAAATGTACATATCTTTTTATATACATAAAGTTATGACACTATATAAAAAGACCCTTAACAGTGACATACAGTAAAGTCCTATTTACTGCCTGACTATATCTTTTGAAAAATAAAATAAAAACTACCAGCAATGGGTGTATTCATTCTCAACTGGACTCCCCCAAATTCATTGCTATTTCAAGAGTTTCCATTTATTTAAAAAGATAGAGCCAAATCCTATACCAAAATTTTAAATTCTGATTTTAAGGGGAGCAGTGCTTATTTACTGCCTGGTTTAAAAAATAAATAAAGCTGACTTTATTCCCTAAATTAGAGTGTCCCTGTTCTTTCTTCCTGTAATCATTTGTTTCCTATTCTTTATTAGGTCTGTTTTATAGGTTAAAACTTCACTGGGTCAAGATGGAAGATATTCTATGAAACCATATGGCCCCCCCCAAATCACTATTACATTTCTGTACAAAGATGTAAAGTATGGAAATATGGCTGGCCTGACTCTTCTGGTCAAATGTTAAGATTCATCAGATAACAAAGTAGAAATTCTTGTATATACACACATGTTCAGACAACTTACTTGGTACATTATTATTTCATTGGCCCCAAATTGCAATCAGAGCACCAAGGTAATAACCAATTCTCCCACAAATAAAATCAGTAGGAAATAATTTTGCCTTCTATCCAAACTCATGTCTACTTACAATATCATAAGACAAATTTTCCAATGAGGTTGTTTGCCCTTCGGTGGCGAGGACATAAGATTTGCGTTACAAGGATGTGGTTATTACTATTGAACAATATCTATGGTGATATCTGTTACTTCTTCATACAATCACTCTTTTCCCCCCGCTTAAAAAGTCTCATACAATGTAAAATTTCAACTTGAGACAGTTATTGTACAGAAGTTTCCCAATGAAGCAATTTTATGTGGTATAACTGAAGTCTTCACCTAGGGCAGGCTCCAAAATCATTTTCTCTATCACTACAGATTTCCTTAAGTGTCGCAGCATCATGTATGGTGTCTTGAAATAAGCAGAAAGTTTAGATACACTGTAAATTCTCAACTTTTGTGTTTAGAAGTTTGCACAAACAGAGATCATCCAAACATGCTGATAGTTTGGATAAGATTTGGAGTTTACAATCAAGGTCTCCATGATTTATCTTTAATTTCTAGTCTCTTGCAAATTAAACAAAGGGTGTCCTTCATTAAGTCCTCTTTGTTTATAACTGAAAATAAAATAGTCAGTGCCAGTAGCTCACACCTGTAATCTTAGCTAATCAGGAGGCTGAGATCTGAGGATCAAGGTTCAAAGTCATCCTGGGTAGGAAAGCCCTTATTTCCAATTAACCACCAAAAAAGCTGGAACTGAAGCTATAGCTCAAGTGGTAGTGCACTAGCCTTGAGGGGAAAAAAAAAAAAAGACAAAGAACAAAACAGTGCTGAGCCCCTGAGTTCAATCCCCAGGACTAGCACTAAATAAATAAATAGATAGATAAATAAACTGTGATATATCAATACACCCAAATTCACAAGATAATGTTCTACATGTGTTGTTTTTTTTTAAAAAAAACAACAACTTAGTTTTAAGCACAACTTCAGATAATTTTTATATACATAAGTAGATGTTTAAATATCTGAGTGACTTTCTTTGCCTGGTCTGATTACAAAGGTTTCTTATTCCTAGCTTATGATTTAAAATTTCTCTCAATGAAATTTTAAAACAAAGTATTTCTTCACAATAAGGAGAGGACACTGTTGAGATGATTTAATACAGCCTCTCACTTATTTTAGGGTAGGCTTATGCCTGGCAGGCCCTTTTGAAGTCAGAATCATGTCCAGCAGGGCAGTTTGGCACTGGTGGTAGCTCACTCCTATAATCCCAGCTAATCAGGGCAGGAAAGTCCATGAGGCTTTCATCTTCAATGAACCACCAAAAAAGCTGGAACTGGAGCTGAGGCTCAAATGGTAGAGCACCACCCTTGAGCAAAAGAGCTCAGAGACAGAGTCCAGGCCCTAAGTCAAGCACCCAGGAATGGCCCACAGAGAGAGAAAGAGAGAGAGAGAGATAGAGAGACAGACAGACAGACAGACAGACAGAGACAGAGAGAGACAGAGACAGACAGACAGAGAAAGAGAGACAGAGGGAAGGAGAGGGGGAAGGAGAGAGGGAGGGAAGGAGGGAGGGAGGGAGGGAGAGAATGAGAAAGGAAGGAAAGGAGGAAAGAGAAGGACAGAGGAAGGAAAAAAGGAAAGAAGGAAGGAAGGAAGGAAGGAAGGAAGGAAGGAAGGAAGGAAGGAAGGGAGGGAGGGAGGGAAGAGAAAGGAAGAGAAGAAAGGGAAGGACAAAAGAAGGAAGGAAGCGAAAAAGGAAAGAAGTATGGAAGGAGGGAGGGAGGGAGGAAGGAAGGGAGGAAGGAGGGAGGGAAGGAATGAAAGAAAGGAAGGAGGAAAGAGAAGGACAGAGGAAGGAAATAAGGAAGGACAAAGGAAAGAGGAAAGAGGGAAGGAGAAAGGAAGGAAATGAGGAAGAAAAGAGAGGAATGGGCAGAAAAGAAAGCAATTCCCATTCCTGTGATGAATTGTAACACTATGTGTAATGTTACAAAGGAAGGAAGGAGGGAAGGAAGGGGAAGAAAAGAAAGGAATCATATATAGAGAATAAGCAGAATGAAACTCATTGGGAACCACAGCCATTTCCTGGCTTTCCCAACGCATCCCAAGGTGGGATGAATAGATAAAACTTCATTTTTGACCAAGCTCATCTCTAGAGATAACACAAGAAATCCTTCTTTACTTTCCATCGCCAGAGAATATTTCAAGCTCATTAGGCTGAGATTCAAATCCTGCACCAGTTCAGCTCCACAACACAGTAAATCTGGCAAAGAGCGAGGTTGCCATGTGTGCTCGACATCAATATTCTGGATTTCCCTTCCATTTCTATGTCACAAATACAGTAAGTATTGGATGATTTGTGAAAATTAATCAGCCCCTAGAAATTGCGACAGGAATGAAAGAAAGCCTTTGCAAACAAACTAACTTTTCTCACTGTCTGTATTTTCACTTGTTCAAAGAGAGAGAGAGAGAGAGAGAGAGAGAGAGAGAGAGAGAGAGAGAGAGAGAGAGAGAGAGAGAGAGAGAAAGGAATCTGGACATTTGAAACAGAAATGATCACCAAAATAGGGTTTAAAATAATACCTATTTATCCCTACCTGGCTCTATAAATGCAAATCATTAGTTACTTTCAAGATGGCTATTGATTCTGTGGAATTGCCATTAAAAGTTTAATTGCCATTAAAAGTTAGCTTGCTGTTAAAATAAGTTTGTCTGGGGTTCATTACCTGTGGTTCACAGCTACTCAGGAGACTAAGAGCTGAGGATCACAGTTCCAAGCCAGCCAGGGCAGGAAAGCCCATGAGACTCTCATCTCCAAAGAACCACCAAAAAACCGGAAGTGGAGCTGTGGCTCAAGTGGTAGAGCGCTAGCCTTAGGCACAAAAGGTCAGAGACAGCGCCCAGGCCCTGAGTTCAAGTCCCAGGATGCCCACGCACACACATGCAGAGAGAGAGAGAGAGAGAGAGAGAGAGAGAGAGAGAGAGAGAGAGTTAACTTGTCTATTTTGCAAAGTGAAGTGAAGTACCTTTCACGCAGGGAGAGATATGTTGTTAACATGGGAGGGGTGTTCATAAAATTTGCAAACCTTCAACTGAACTTAATTGATTTGGGGGCTCTCCCTTGGTTAAAAGCTATTTTCTGCCATGGAAGTGGTGGAAAAATATGTTTAACCTGGTTCTGGCTATAAATATTTCATCTCTGCTAAATTAAATCAATTTTCTTGATGAAACTAATTTCTTGCCTGAAAGGTATTAAAATAATTTCATTATAGAGAAGGTTTTGCTACCGTTCTGCTCATTCCTCACAAAAGAAAGTCTTTCCTGACATGCAGAGTGCTTTTACCAAAAAAATAATAATAATAAAACAACTTACAATACCTTTGAAAACTTTGGAAAATAAGAAATAAAGTAGTAATGAATGGTCTGTTTTCAACTTTCTACTTTCTTCCAACCTGATATTCATTTCCCCGTGTTTATTTCCTCTTAAACTTCTTTTATTTTTATACTTATAGTTGGTTATTTTCATCATTTACTGTGTGTGTGTGTGTGTGTGTGTGTGTGTGTGTGTGTGTGCACGTGCCAAAACTAGGGCTTGAACCCAGGGTCTGGGCACTCTCCCTGAGCTAGGCTGGTGCTCTACCACTTGAGCTACAGCTCCACTTCCGGCTTTTTGGTGTATAATTGGAGATAAGAGGCTCATGGGCTTTGAACTGCGAACCTTAGCGCTCAGCCTCTTGAGTAACTAGGATTACAGGTGTGAGCCACCAATGCCCATATTATTATGCTTTTACCTAATCTTAAAGGGGAAACTTTGCTGCCTCTTCTATTCTGTTTGGTTTTTTTTTTTTTTTTTTGGCCAGTCCTGGGCCTTGGACTCAGGGCCTGAGCACTGTCCCTGGCTTCTTCCCGCTCAAGGCTAGCACTCTGCCACTTGAGCCACAGCGCCGCTTCTGGCCGTTTTCTGTATATGTGGTGCTGGGGAATCGAACCTAGGGCCTCGTGTATCCGAGGCAGGCACTCTTGCCACTAGGCTATATCCCCAGCCACATGCCTCTTCTATTCTGAATTCCCCAACACATACACACACACACACACACACACACACACACACATCTCAGGAAAATGGGATTATAATGGCTTTCCTTTGTGATTCTACTATATTCAAGATTCTTCTTACTGTTTCTTTTATCATCAGAAGAAAATAAACTGCAACACAAACTTAAAACGGTCTTTGTGGACGTACGGGGTTGGAAATTTCACTCACATATCTTATAAAATACTTTTGTTTTTTTACTTAAATGCACACATGACGTTGCAGACATGTCAGGCGTGCATGTTTCTCTGTTTTCATTTAATAAAAAGCCTCTCTTGTGTGTCTCTGGTGTTAGCATTTGTGATGTTTTCTATGTGAAGTTTGAATTTTTGAATATTATGAACATACGAATAATGTTCCACTTTAGGGCAATAACTATATTTTCTATCTTGTGTGTGTGTGTGTGTGTGTGTGTGTGTGCGCACACGTGCGTGCACGCCAGTACTGGGGCTTGAACTCAGGGCTTTCTACTCTTCCTACTCAAGGCTAGCACTCTACCGCTTGAGTCACAGCTTCACCTCAGGCTTTTTGCTAATTAATTGCAGCAAGAGTCTTATAGGACTTTCTTTCTGGGGCCTGGCCTTAGCATTCTTGATGCACATTTTTAATAATGTTTCCTTATAAAATGTCTTCTTAGTTGTCATATGAAATGAGCTATTTCAAAAATTGGTGAGGTTTTTTTTTTTACTCTTATTTTTCTTGTTAATTTTCTCAAATTATTTATGGATGCTGATTTTCTCATGAGCATTGGAAGTAAAATATTAGGGTCTATATCAATCATCGCCAGTCATATCAAATCTAACGTTGCAAACTTAAAAAAAAACAACAACAAAAAAGAAACCTCAAGCAAATGAAGGAAATAATTCCAGATCAATGATTATCACCTGCAGTGAAAGTGTGAGAGACTTAAAAGCCAGGAATATATTCTCATGTTACAATCTTTTTTTTTTTTTTTTGAAAAGATAGATTTGAAATTTTGGCTCTTTTTGCCTTCGTTCCTCCATATTATAAACACTAACATTCTGGCAGCTAATCAAGTAATGATTGGAAAGTGTTTAAAACTTAAATATTCTTGGATGAGAAATAGTCATACAGGTGCAAACCAGAAAAAGTTGTTTTTTTTTTAATGTTTCCCACAAATTGAGGGGAGAAAAAATAAAAACCACATCAACTTGTCAGTGGACCCTGGATATACAAAGATAAAGTAATTCAACACAACTGTCATTGTAGGGAAATGAAATAATAATGAACATTTGTGTTGGGCAGTCATTGGATTTGAACTCAGGGCCTACTGTTTGGGAGGCAAAGGTTCTACCTCTTGATAAGAACCTCACAGACTTTCCAGCCAGCTCAAGGGAAAAACTAGTACGAATTCTTCTAAAAAAAAAAAATAATAGTAAGTTGGGCATGGTGGGAAGCACCTGTAAACCAAGCTACACAGGAGATACAGGAAGGATAATCACTCTCTGAGGCTGGCACAAGACCTTACAGGAACAAGAACTATAGGCAAAAGCACCTAGGAGTATGGCTTAAGTGGTAGAGTACCTGCCTAGCAAGTATAAGGTCCTGAGTTCAAATCCCAGAACCACCCCAAGCAAAAAACAATTATTTTGTTATTGGTAAATGGATGATAGTGTCCAGGGAAACACAGAACACACTATTGATCCCTTCAGTAAAAGCAATGGGAGGAAAATGAAGCCGGGAGAAAGGCCAAGAAATCACACATCGGCCGCCATGATATTGGAAAGAGGAGCCCACAATGGCCCCTTCAGTAGAAATGTCAAAGAAAGCATTCTTTGGCAAGAATACTTTGCCCCCCCCCAAAAAAATAAATGTACCAATCCAACTGCAGTAGGACATTGAGCAGCTCTCAGAACTGACAGTAATATTTGCCCCAAAGAAAACATTTCCTATTATCCCATTGCATCACTCTACCTGGAAAGTGCTTTGCAAATACCCTTCTTTTTCGAACTTCTGTTTTCTTATTGTTATGACAAAGATGATGGACAGAGGGGTGACAGTTCCTTAAGTCAGGTCATGAGCACATCATTTTGGACCATGCCCCCCCCTCCCTCACTCCCAGTTTTCTCCTCCTGTCCCCACCCACAAGTTGTTGAGTTCATTTTCCACATTGTGTCCAGTGAGGACCACGGCTGCTTTTGTTCAAGCCATGAAATACTTTATCTGATCTAAAGAAGGACGCATGAAAACCAGGCACCAGTGACTCCTGCCTATAATCCCAGCTACTCAGGAGGCTGGGCTCTGAGAATCAGTCAGGTTCAAAGCCAGTCCAGGAAGACAATGCTGAGAGACTCTTATGTGCAATGAACTAGCAAAAATCTGGAAGTGGAGGTATTGCTCAAGTAGTAGAGCACCAGCCTTGAGTGAAAAAATAAAGGAGAGAAAGATTCTCTGAATCAAGTCCTAGTACAGGTATGAAAGAAAGAGAGAAAGAGAGAAGGAAAGGAAGGAAGGAAGGAAGGAAGGAAGGAAGGAAGGAAGGAAGGAAGGAAGGAAGGAAGGAAGGAAGGAAGGAAGGAAGGATGGGGGGACTGGGAATGTGGCCTAGTGGTAGAGTGCTTGCCTCATATACATGAAGCCCTGGGTTCGATTCCTCAGCACCACATATATAGAAAAATCCAGAAGTGGGGCTCTGGTTCAAGTGGTAAAGTGCTAGCCTTGAGAAAAAAGAAGCTAAGGACAGTGCTCAGGCCCTGAGTTCAAGCCCCAGGATTGGCAAAAAAAAAGAGAGGGGGGAGAGGGATGGAAGAAGGAAGGAAGGAAGGAAGGAAGGAAGGAAGGAAGGAAGGAAGGAAGGAAGGAAGGAAGGAAGGAAGGAATATGAATGAAAAGAAGTCTTTCATAAGCTTATAATTTTCCTTCCCATTTGATTTGTTGCTATGTAATCTATGTTTCTTTCTTTTTTGGCTTGTTGTGTTGCATTGTGTTTTTTTGTTTGTTTGTTTGCTTGCTTTTTTTCCCTTTTTGTGCCAGTTTTGGGGCTTGAACTCAGGGCACTGTCCTTTAGCCTCGTCGCTCAAGGCTGGTGCTCTACCACTTAAGCCACAGCTCCACTTCCAGTTTTCTGGTGGTTCATTGGAGATCAGAGTCTCACAGACTTTCCTGTCCAGGCTGGCTTTGAACCGGGATCCTCAGATCTCAGCCTCCTGAGTAGCTGGGATGACAGGCAGGAGCCCCACTTGCGTGGCTCGCTTCTTGCCTTTGATGTGTGAGATTGATGAGTTCTCCCAATCCACTGAATCTATGCACAAGCAGAATTTCTCCACCTCTGGAAGAATGGTCAAAGAAAAACCAAGGGTGTTATGTTTATGCATAACACAGGCTTCTCTTATTTAAAAAAAATACCTGATATTTTTTGACAGTTCAGGATGGGTTGGGGCTGGGTTTCTGTTGGTTTTTTTTTACATCTAACAAGACAGCAGCCTATAACTCTGTTCATCATTACATATGGCCCATTGACAGTTGACGACAACTTTACTCGTCAATGCATATGGCCATTTACAGTTGACAGCTGTCACACAAGCAAGTTCACATACGTTGTTTCAAAAAAAAACAACCCGCATGGCATCACAAAAGAGAAGGGTTAGGGGCCCCACCAACATGCTGAGGAGATGCAAGCAAGCGGCCATGGAAGCTAGAGACCCCAACACCAAAACCAGGCAGAGCTCTCGTGCACTTCCTTTAACCTACACATTGCCATGCTTCACCAAGTACCAACACGTGAAAATGAACTGGTTGTCTAATTCAGCCAATACTTGGAGAGTACCTTTGTGCTGATTCTAGTGTGATCTTCTCTCTCTCTCTCTCTCTCTCTCTCTCTCTCTCTCTTTCTCTCTCTCTCTCTCTCCTATCACCAATTTCCCATAAAAGGAACAAAAATGGTCTCAAGGAATGCAACCCAAAGAACACATGAGACCCAACATGGCCTTAATTTTTTTTTTTTTTTTTGGCCAGTCCTGGGCCTTGGACTCAGGGCCTGAGCACTGTCCCTGGCTTCTTTGTGCTCAAGGCTAGCACTCTGCCACTTGAGCCACTGTGCCACTTCTGGCCATTTTCTATATATGTGGTGCTGGGGAATTGAACCCAGGGCCTCATGTATACGAGGCAAGCACTCTTGCCACTAGGCTATATCCCCAGCCCCCCAACATGGCCTTAAATTTATGGCACAGGGAATGATAGCTTCTAAGAAGGAAGAAAATAAAGCAAGGTTATCAGTGGCTCATGCCTGTCATCCTAGTGACTCAGGAACCTAAGACCTGAACATCACGGTTCAAAGCCAGCCCCACATCCAGAAATCTGAGTGATGCTTTGATCCAATGAGAGCAGCAAAAAGCCAGAAGTGGGTGTACGGCTCAAGTGGTACAGTGCAGGCCGGCCTTATGCAGAAACAAGACGAGGAAAAGCTTGAGGCCCTGAGTTTACATCCCTGTACTGGAACACACACACACACACACACACACACACACACAGAATTAAGAAACTAGTTAGGTCATAAATATCACTCTTTAGAAATCTATCTAAACTACTTCAAAACTCATCTTTAGTTTAAGGCCAGTTGCCACCCGCCACAATAAAACAAAAGCTGACAATGGTAAAATTTTGTTCTGCGTATATATACCTATAGAGAGAACATACATATTTGCTTATCTATATTTGCTTCTATAGAAGCCATTCAGAAACCTATTTTTACATGTACATTCCTCACCTACATATAAATCCATTGCACTATTTATGCCTGCCTATTACACACGTCGATTAAAAAAAAAAAAAAAGGGATTTCAGCCTAGCCACAAATCATTCACAGCTAGTGAATTCTAACCTTTATTAATAACCCCCCGTGAGAGCTAGTCTTTTAGGACCCGGCCTAAACATGTCAAAAGGTTGGTTTTCCCATTAATAACAGCAGGAGTGTAAAAATGACACTGCAGTTGTCCATGGAACAGAGACTGTGATGAGCTGGTTGAAAGATTCAGCCATTGTAGGGTTTTGTTAAAAAAAAAAAAAATCTACAAGCACCAGTGTTTCTCTTTGAAGTTCTGAAATACCTTGGGAATGAAAGCCCTCCATGAAAGATCACATGGACAATGAGTTTTTAAAAACCTCGATTTTTATTTCCGTTTTGAAAATACTATGCCTACTAATTTATACGGTCAGGGCTCTCCAAAGGGACAAAGTAAGTTCATTAAGAGTGATCTCTAAAGGTATCTATATAGGATTTCCTATTCACTGTATACAGGCAAAGGTCTAATTTGAATGCCCTATTTTTTTTTCCTGGGGCTTTCCCAATAATTCTAATGGAAAGGCACTTAACAGATACAGGCTGGCTTTTGTATACTGTCTCTCGGTCTCACCCCTTTGCCATAAAGAAGGAGAACAAACAAAAAAAAAATCAGAATCCAGGTCACTTAGCTCTTTTAATTCCTGTCATCTTTTTCTAGCTAACCTTCACATCTGAATATGCTTACAAAAACAAAAAAAAAATGTGGGATTAAATTTCCTACTATTGGCAGCTTTATTATTCGGTATTGGAATATTCCAGAAAGAAATCATTCCGTGTTGACAAAGCAGCAACAGGCTGCGTGCGATAGTGGTGTGAACCGACGCCAAAAACTTACACGTAGCAAGATTCAGATAATTCCACACCCTGTACTTCTTCTATGTTAGTGACAAATCTGCCTTCCTGGGCTTATCAAGCTGGTATTAGGAATTTTCACTGGGTCCATTCCATAACCACAGCTAAAATACAGGTCAGAGAGAAGACATAGAATGAAAGAAAGTTCCTGCTTGATGTGAGGGTTCAAAAAAATCAACACCCAAGTCAGGCACCCATGGCTCAGGCAGCTGAGATCTAAGGATCACGGTTCAAAGCCAGCCTGGGCAGCAAAGTCCATGAGACTCTTATCTCCAGTGAACCACCACAAAACCGGAAGTAGAGCTGTGGCTCAAGTGATAGAGCGCCATCCTTGAGCAAAAGAGCCCAGGGACAGCATGCAGGCCATAGGTTCAAGACCCAGGACTGGCATGCACACGTACACACACACACACACACACACACACACACACACACACACACACACACACCAACTTTCCAATATTCCCATGCATGGGGATTTGTCATGCTTTAGACTTGAATCAGAAGGAGATTTGCAGATCTGAGATGCCAGGATTCTTCTGCACTACCCAACATCCTCTCGTTCTCTTTTCAGTCCCCCAAACAGGTCACAGAATATTGGAGAATGTAGAGTTCTTCATCGCCCCACACATCCCCCACAAAGTTCTCTTCTTTCCATTCTTCCTTCTCCTTTGAGTATCTTTATTCCAGTGAGATGCCTGGGTAAAGGGAATAGTATACAGCCAGGTCAAGAAAACCTGGCAGAGGTCCTGTTTTGTCGGCTTTCTCTCAGTCTAGTGCACTTTGAAATGCCCTTCCTCCTCTTTTGGTGACAGTATTGGAGCTTGAATTCAGGGACTGGACACTGTTTATTAGCTTTTCCCTCAAGGCTGGTACTCTACCATTTGAAGCAATTCTCCACTTCAGGGTTTCTGGTGCCTAATTGAAGCAAAGAATCTCAGAGATTTTCCTGCCCAAGCTGGCTTTGAACCACAATCCTCAGATCTCAGCTTCCTGATTAGCTGGGATTACAGGTGTGAGCACCAGCGCCCAGCTAAAAGACTCTTTTATTCTCTCACTTTTCCACATGGTTGTTCATTCTCCATGGAATCAAAGCATAAAACACACAATTTTCCTTGGGTCTTAAATGTTCCTATGTTGCCTAAAAGTGGGATTCAGTAATTTTCTTATGTTTTTCTCTTTGTAGTAGTCTTTTGTTTGGAACTGTCAGCCATGATTCTTACAATAGATAGAGAAAGGTTGAATCTGATCACTGTGTAGATGATGTCTTTGAATCCCATAGATTAAATACACAGATTAAATACAGATTAAATAAAAATAGTTGGCACTCACCACCTGTGTCTGATGGTCAAGGGTTTTATATTCCAAGTATTAGTGAAATGTATGGTTCTCATTAAAGTAAGAAATCTCTGCTCATACTTTTGCTAAACTGATTGTGATTCAGTCTTCAAACATTGAATTAACTATGTTCTATTACAGCTCTATGCATTGTAGTGTCACAACACAGTTATTAAAAGAATTGAAGAGACAGAGAAAGTGAGACAAGAGAGAGAGAGAGAGAGAGAGAGACAGAGGGAGGGGGGAGAGCGAGCGAGCTGGGAAATAGTTGAAGGATAGAGTGTTTGTCTAGCATGTGCATTGTAGGCACTGGGTTAGATCACCAGTCTAAAAACAAACACAGACAACAACAATAAAAAAACAAGAAGTGCAGATTTTTGTAAACATTGCCAATTCAAATTTAGTGCACTGTGCGTTCTGCAGATCTTAATCCATTTTTGCTACCAAATAAATTACCAAATAAATCTTCAGAGTGAAGGAAGGTGGGAAGGAAAAAAGATAGTCTATTCTTATTTATTTATTAAGCGTGTGTGTGTGTGTGTGTGTGTGTGTATGGGCATTCTGATACTAGGGCTTCAGCGCAGGGATCTGTGTGCTGTCCCTTAGGTTTTAAACTTAAGGCTAGGGCTCTGCCACTTTAGCCACAGCGCCACTTCCGGTTTTAGGGTAGTTCATTGGAGAAAAGAGTCTCACAAACTTTCCTGCCCAGGCTGGCTTTGAACCGCAGTCCTCATAACTCAGCCTCCTCAGTAGCTGGGATGACAGGTATGAGCCACCAGTACCTAACTTCATTAGGAAATGTCCTCCTTGCTACAAAGGAAACAGCATTCACAAACCTTCTAACTAGATCAGGCCCAAGGAAACTTGAGGATGATCATAGAGGAAGGAAGTTAATAAGCTAATTTCCAGGATTAGATGGATACTAGCAAGAACTTTTACACCAAACACCTAAGCCTAAAACCACATAGCTTTACAATTCCCTACCAGTCATCCTGTTCTCTAGCCCAGGTGTTTGGTTTCACAGGTAATTAATAGCCTTGGCCAGATGTAAATTAGAACCACTAGAGGAAAAGAGTGGCTTTCGTGAATTCAAATGGAGCTGGTGGATCACACTTGTAATCCCAGCTACTCAGGAGGCTGAGATCTGAGGTTCATGGTTCAAAGCCAGCCCAGGCAGGAAAGTCCATGAGCCTCTTATCTCCAATGAACCACCCCACCAGAAAACCAGAGATGGCTCTGTGGCTCAAAGTGGTAGAGCACCAGCCTTGAGAAAAATTGCTCAGGGACAGCACCTAGGCTCTGAGTTCAAGCCCCAGGACTGGCCAAAAAAAAAAAAAAAAAAAAAAGACTGAAAGTCACTCACCTAAAAAAACACATATTGAAGTTGAGGGGATGAATAAGCAAATGTGTCTTGACATTTTACCTTTATTCCATTATGTCTGCAAGATTGAGGATTTTGGAACAGAAACCGATTGGCAAAGATGGAGTGGATAGATTTGCTATCTATGCTTAAAAATAAAAAAAATAAATAAATAAAAGAGCAGAAGGAGGGCCTGGTCACCTGAGGCTCCAGCTCCTGCTGAACGCTGGTTGTTAGGAAGCAAGGTGCTCGACACGATCTAATCACAGCACTAAACCGTGTTACAAGCCCTTTTTACAGCTCCAATATCTGGGTTACACTGCGACACGCTGGAGAGGTTCCTCGTGCTATGAAATAAATGTCATTGTGACGAGGAGGCTCTCTTCCCGCAAGTAATTTCCCTCTGCTGATAAATCGATACAGAGAAAACAAATGAGCGCAGCACAATGGGCACAGCGAGCATAGCATTTTTAGTCATCTCAAAGCCCCTGAAGCCAACTTTTCTGTCTTTTTTTTGCCCCTTCTTCTTTTAAAGCACAATAGCAGAAAATGATGGACTTGGACTAGAAAACAAGAGAGGTGCGTTGAAATAAGAAAAAGAAAGGCCAAGAAGGATAAATAAAAGAAATAGAAGCACAAAGGCAAGAGACAGACCGGGGAGGAAGAGAAGAATGGAAATACATCACAACCAAGAAGTTCAGACAGAACACTTTAATGCAAAGTGTCATAGTTGGCGGGGTGCTGGTGGCTGAAGCCTATAATCCCAGCTACTCAGGAGGCTGAGATGAGAGAATTGAAGTTCAAAGCCAGCCTGGGCAGGAAAGTCTGTGAGACTCTCGTCTCCAAGGAATCACCCAAAAGCTGGAAGTAGAGCTATGATTCAAATGGTAGAATGCTAGCCTGGAGTAAAGAAGCTCAGGAACCAGTGCCTACGCTCTGAGTTCAAATCCCAGGACCAGCACAAAAACAAGATAAACAAAGACCAATAGTTGAATTCTTGTTCAGATCTTTATAGAGGTAGAACTAATAATACCCATATATCTACTTTTTTTTTAACTCCTTTATTCTGAGTGAAGAAGATCCTTTCAGAGACCCAAGGTGTAACTTTCCTTCTGTAAAGTAACTATTGAAATTCATACAGGAGCCACATGTGAAAATCTATCTAGAAAAAATTCAGGACTAGAAATGGTAAAGATATCATCCATCAATCCTTGTTCATCCATAAAAGAATAGTGAACTGTCCAATCATTTGTGTATTTTTCCTTTCCTTTCTTTTTTCTTTCTTGCCTTCCTCCCTTCCTCCTTCCCTCTCTCCTTCCCTCCCTCCTTCCCTCCCTCCTTTCTTTCTTTCTTTTTAAAGTTTTTTTTTTAATTTTAAAATTATTTTTCCAGTCCTGGGGCTTGAACTCAGAGCCTAGACACTGTCCCTGAGCTTTCTTTACTCAAGGTTAACACTCTACCATTTGAGTCACAGCGCCACTTTGGGCTTTTCCGGTTTACGTGGTATTGAGGAATCAAACCCAGGGCATCATGCAAACACTCTACCACTAAGCCACATTCCCAGCCTTCCTTCCTTTCTTCCTTCCTTCCTTCCTTCCTTCCTTCCTCCCTCCCTCCCTTTCTTTCTTGTGCCAGTCCTGGGGCTTAAATTTGGGACCTGGCACTATCCCTGAGCTCATTTGCTCAAGGGTAGCAGTCTACCACTTGAACCGCAGGTCTGCTTCTGGGTTTTTAGTAGTTAATTGGAGATGAAAGTCTCACAGACTTTCCTGTCCTGGGCTGGCTTCAAACCACCATCCTCAGATCTCAGCCTCCTGAGTAGCTGGGGTAACCTACATGAGCCACCAGCTCCTGGCAATCTCTGGTTTTAAGAAAACCAAATTAGTGAGCTCAAATAAAGGGATCAGACTTCTTTCTGACTTGGAGTTCATGGTATGTAAGTGATGGCCACCATTAGAATCACCTGTTTCTTCCTGAGCTGCATTGTTTGGGTGCTGTCATCTTTGTCTATTTGGCCAACAAGATAGCAACATGTTCACAAAACTTATTCTTAGTACCACTATCCAATATTTGCTCAAATGGATTATAGATTTCATCAATTTAAAAATATTCTTAACTCTTTGGTGATAATCCATACTCAATACCATTTTCCAGGAAGTCGGAGAGACCATGTCAAATTAGGACACAGTGCTATTTCCAACAGTGTGTTCAAATTATTTGAGTACTAATGTCTAGAAGGTAGCTTGTAATTATTTCTATAAGATATAATAATGCTTGGTGCCAGTGGCTCACGCCTCTCATCCTAGCTATTAAGGAAGCTGAGATCTGAGAATCATGGTTCACAACTAGCCTGGCCAGGAAAATCTGTGAGACTCTTATTTCCAATGAACCATCAGAAAATCAGAAGTGAGCAGTGGCTCAAAGTGGTAGATGGCCAACCTTGAGCAAAAGAGCTCAGGGACAGCAGTTCAGGTCCTAAGTTCAAGCCTTAGGGCAGACCAAATAAATAAAAATAAGTTGAAAAAAGAAACAATATAACAAACAGCTCCTACTTTCTGCTCCATGATGACTCTAAGCCAATATTTAATAAAGGGACAGTCCTGACTTATCATGGATCAATTTATAGTATTCTGACTTTACAATGGTACAAAATGCTCAGAAGGAAGTACCTTTGGAATACCAATACATAGTATCCTTCATGATGATGGCAGATAGGAAAGATGATGAAGGATTGCAGACAGTCTCAATTCTCACGTCATGCTTGCTTCTCCATTGTGTGATTAAGCTATGAAGTTTAGAGTGTGGCATTATCTTCAGTGCCATGTTGACCTTTGGACCATATTCTCAATTGTCAATGGGTTTCCAGGGTTGGAATCCCATTTTAAGCTTTGAGCTGCTCACGTGGGCTTTGATTCACTGTCTGTTCAGACCTTAGATGCATGTCTGCTTTGACCCAAGGGCGCTCCTTTACTCCTTTAGGCTACATGGGTTCCTCATCAGTTATCCAACATTTCAAAAATAAAGGAAGAAGGGCTGGGAATATGGCCTAGTGGCAAGAGTGCTTGACTTGTATACATAAAGCCCCGGGTTCCATTCCCCAGCACCACATAATATAGTAAATGGCCAGAGGTGGCGCTGTGGCTCAAGTGGTAGAGTGCTAACCTTGAGCAAAAAGAAGCCAGGGACAGTGCTCAGGCCCTGAATCCAAGGCCTAGGACTGGCAATAAACAAACAAACAAACAAACAAACAAACAAATAAATAAATGAAGAAAAACAAGAGGATGAAAGAGGAGGAGGGGAAGGAAGAGAAGGCGGTAAAGTAGAAGAATAAGAGTAGGAAGAGGAGAATGAAGAGGAGGAAGAAGGAGACAAGGGAGAAGGAAGAAGAGGAAGAAGAGGAAGAAGAGGAGGAGGAGGAGGAGGAGGAGGAGGAGGGAGAAGGAAGAGAAGTAAAAGGAAGACAAGGGAGATAGGAGGCCGAGGAGAACAACAACAAGAAGAGCAAGAAGGAAAGAAAGAAAAGAAAAGAAGAGGAAGAAGAAAGAAGAAGTACAAGAGAAGGAAGAGGAAGTGAAGAGGAGGAGGAAGAGAAGGAGGAGGAGGAGGAAAGGGGACGAGAGGGATGGTGAGGGGACAGAAAAATTGGCTCCTCTTCTATTTTCATACTTCTCTCTTTTTTTCCAGTCCTGGGCTTGAACTCAGGGCCTGGACACTGCCCCTGAACTGATTTTGCTCAAGGCTAGCACTCTACCACTTGATCCACAGAGCCACTTCCGCCCTTTTCTGTTTATGTGGTGCCGAGGAATCGAGGGCTTCGTGCATGCTAGGCAAGCACTCTACCACTAAGCCACCTTCCCAGCCCTATTCTCAAATTCTTGTACCCATAATAAACCAAAGGTATTTTAAGCCAAAATGCTTTTCCATCTTCACCAATAAACCTTCTCCTGTATCTCCCCTAATTGTCCCTATGACATTTACATGTAACAGCTATCTTGTAGAACTTTGTGTATTTTTTGTTTTCTGCATAAAATGAGTAAACTTTTCTGCTCACCTTCACACCTAGTTACCAAGATGGCAACATAGCTTTGGAGAATGTATGGATACACCCTCTCCCAGGTGGAAATTCACTTTCCAGTTATTAGAAACATGGAGCCTCATGCACTTCGAGAAGTGAGGTTGAACTTCAGTGTCCTGTGTCATCTTGTTATATTTTCTTTTTTGCCAAAAACCTTTTGAACTACTCATGTGTGGCTGGGTCATTTACCTTTTCCCCAAATCCAAGAGTGCGATTTCATAAGAGAAATGATGGTTTGTCAAAGATGACTATGAAGCTATAAGACAGATGCAGGACAGCAGAGAGGGAGAGAAGGGCAACTGTTTTTAATTCAAGCAGCTAGAGAGTTAGGTGGGTAGAGTTTAATTATCTAACTTGGTGTCTGGCCAGGTTTTTCCACTCTTGAGAGGGGTGAGAGAGAGAAAGATAGAGAGACACAGAGAGACAGAGAAACACACACACAGAGAAAGAAAGAGAGAGACAGACATGAAATAAAGATGCTGGGTCCAGTGAAGTAAGCCAGATCCAAAGAAACATAGATTCCATGGTTCTCCTCACTTATAATAATTAGTGTATGTCTAGGATAGTCCTAGCAGAGGATCACAATAGCTCAATAGCTATATACATATGAACACGTAAGATGATGCTAAGCGAAATCAACTCCAAGACATGGCTCTTCTTTATTGCTGTTGTTTTTAAAGTACTATGTGAAGTTGTTTTTTTTTTCTAGATGTTTTCCCCTATGGTTTTATCCCCTATTGCACTGTATTTGATTTTGGTACCCTGGGATATGTGTGTGTGTGTGTGTGTGTGTGTGTGTGTGTGTGTGTGTCTGAATTAGGGAAGGGAAGGGGAACATCAAAATGGTAAGACAAATGACAAAGGGGGACCCATGTTGGAAATGTACAACTTGGGGGAGTGATGGGGGCAGGAAAGTGGGAGAAAAATAAGGGAAGGGATAAAAATATTTGACAAGAAATGTACTCACTACCTTATGTATTTAACTGTAACCCCTCTGTACATCACCTTGACAATAAAATTAAATTTTAAAAAAGTTAGGGATCATGAAAGAAGGTCAAGAAACATACCGAAAATCATATAAAAACTAGAATATAAGAAAATGTTGAAAACCTGTCACAGTCCTTACCAAATAAATAACTACCTAAATTCAAAACAAAAAGATACTGGGTCTAACTGGCGCCATCTTGGCCATGTTCTGGATAGGGAATTGGGTTTAACTGGTGCCATCTTGTCTTCTTGGTGGATGAAGGTAAAGTCCCACCCCCAGGTGATGGGCATGCCTGAATTCCTAGAGGCAGGGGTGGGGACTTGGATGATAGGTTACTGGACCTGTCAATCCTGTGACCCTGACCTCTGACCATGACCCTATTTAGGTCCCAATCACCTCAGCCACCATTTTGCACCATAACTCCTGTCTCCTGGCTCTTGTCAGGTCACCATGGCGTCCCTTCCTCAGCTCTCCAGGAGATGTGATCTGGTTTGTTAAGGGAGCTTTCGTGCTCTTTTTTTTACTCTGCTACCCCTGTGCCTCTGTTTCCTCACAATATTAAGCGCACTTGAGGCTGTAAGATTTGGGGGGGGACATAAGACCACCTATAAGTCGTTGGTTTTCTAATTCAAAAATCCCTCAATTCAACCTCTCAAAATGTGGCTTCTTTGTACCCCATGACTGAATTCCCACATAACACACACATACACACACACACACACACACACACACACACACACACAGAGAGAGAGAGAGAGAGAGAGAGAGAGAGAGAAAGAGAGAGAGAGAACACCTAGGACAGGAGTGTTCTGAGTCAACATTTCCACCTCTGCTATATACTCAGGAATGTGTATATATGTTTTAAAAGACATAGCATGGACATCTATGGTAGAATTGTCCATAGAAGCTGAAAAATAAAAGAAATTATTCAACAACAATGCAATTACTGCATTATGGGATACTTACAAGAGCTGTCAAAATTATCTATGGTGCATAAAATTAAAAGAGGTGCATCCATTTCAAAGAAATAATTCTGGTACATTTAATACATGGATAAATCTCACAGAGAAAATTTTGATCAATGAATCCAGACACATACAAAAGTACCAAGTATATGATTCTTTTCATATGTAATTCAAAAGCAAAGAAACTCTTCTATAATATTAGAATTCAGACAGTGCTTACTTGTGGGCAAAAGGCAATAGTAACACAATTGGGAGGAAGCCAGGGAAAATCAACTGAGTGCTTGTGACAATCTATTTAATAATCTGGCTCACAGGATCAGAGTATATTTGCTTTGTGAAAGTTGACCAAGACATACTTTTAATATGTTTTCTATTGCTATGTCTTCTAATATGTTTTCTACTTGCATAAATAAATTTATTTTTAATTGGGAAAAAATAAATAAATAAAATAAATAAACAGAGAGTTAGGTACAATCTCGTAACAACGAAATGGAATAAGATTTCGAAGTCCTTTTCTGGAACCTTAAGTGGCATTCTTTTTTTTTTTTTTGGCCAGTCCTGGGCCTTGGACTCAGGGCCTGAGCACTGTCCCTGGCTTCTTCCCGCTCAAGGCTAGCACTCTGCCACTTGAGCCACAGCGCCACTTCTGGCCATTTTCTGCATATGTGGTGCTGGGGAATCGAACCTAGGGCCTCGTGTATCCGAGGCAGGCACTCTTGCCACTAGGCTATATCCCCAGCCCTTAAGTGGCATTCTTAATGAATGAATTTGAAGCTGTATTGGAAGCCATACTTCAGCTTAAAAGAATTATTTCACCAAGCATTGGCTTCAGAAAGGAATGCATGGTCAGGGTGACGCAGCCCAAATAGATCACCCAGCCATCCACGCAGGATGATGTCATACTTATGACCTCACACTTATGGTGTCACAGGGATGACAAATCTAACCCCACCCCGGAAGCGGGAATACTTCCCCGTCCAAGTATTATGTGAAGTCATTCCCAGGTGTAACTAACGTCCACCCCGTTCATGGCTGTGTTTCCTGAAGTCTTCAAAATCAAGTCTGTTCTGTTCACAGTCCTGCGAACATTGCTATCCTTGTCAAACTGGGGAAACGCCAGATGTGCACCCCAGGAATGCCAAGCATGGATTCCAGTCTTCAAGACAAATATGGGCCGTGAATAGATGCTCTGGAACATCACAGATTTCCTCAGAGGCCACGAGTGGTACTTTGTTATCCCCACCACCACCACCGTGCAGCTGCACTTTGCTTTTTCTCTCTGATTGTTCGCCTCTCCCCTTTCTAAGTTCTGCACCCCCCTCCCCCCAATGAGATTCCTGTCCCGCAAGGCTGGCTCCTTCCCCAGGCAAATCCCACTGCAGGCTGCCCTTCCCTCTTCCCTTCCAGCCACCCCACCAGAATTTCAAGTCTCTCCTTCAGTCACCAGCTGATAAGGCAAGGCCCAGCAAATGTCTTTCTTGTTCAGCTTTGGTTTAAGTTACAGTTTGAGTCTTTTACCAAATTGAGCCAGAAGAAGAGAGAGGAGGAGAAAGAGGGGAAGAGAGAAGGGGGACAGTGGGAGGGAGGGAGGGAGGAAAGAAGGGAGTGAAAGAAAAAAGGCCATCCTAAATTCAAGCCCTTGGTACTGCCACAAAAAGCGAGACAGACAGACACAGCCAAGGTTGGAGACAAAAGGTAAATAGAGGCAAACAGAGAGATTGAGAGAGACGGGGACACAGAGAGAGAGAAGACAGAAAGAAGAGAGAGGGAGAAATGTTCTAAGTCGTGAACAGAGAGGGGGAGGGCTCTGACCCTGGCTGCCATTGGAGCTGGTGATCTGAAGTGTGGTCACCTGGTGTTAAACACACACAGTGCCAGGCTGAGCACTGTGCTGTCCTTCATCTGCCCAGTCACTGGCCCAGTCACCATGTCGCTGAAGCACCCAGCCCGCCTTGCTGTCACTACTCATTGCACTCCTCAACTGTCATTCACTCCTCTTTAGCATCCCTGTCTCTGAGTAATTAAACAGCTCAGCCTCATTGAGCACATTGTTCAGAGTCTCCTGAGAGAGTCCATGGGACTTTCTGGAAAGAAGGAGGAGGAGGAGGGGGAAAGGAAGAGGTGGAGGGGGAGGGGGAGGAGGGTAGGAAGAGGAAGAAGAAGAGGAGGAAGAGGAGGAGGAGGAGGAGGAGGCAGGGAGGCAGAGGAGGAGGAGGGGGAGGAGGAGGAGGAGGAGGAGGAAGAGGAGGAAGAGGAGGAGAGGAGGAGGAAGAGGAGGAGGAGGAGGAGGAGGAGGAGGAGGAGGAGTTGGAGGAGGAGGAGGAGGAGTTGGAGGAGGAGGAGGAGGGAAGAAGAAGAAGAAGAAGAAGAAGAAGAAGAAGAAGAAGAAGAAGAAGAAGAAGAAGAAGAAGAAGAAGAAGAAGAAGAAGAAGAAGAAGTAGAAGAAGAAGAAGAAGAAGAAGAAGAAGAAGAAGAAGAAGAAGAAGAAGAAGAAGAAGAAGAAGAAGGCACCAGAAATGCATTGGGGGTACATGGGGTTAACCCTTGCAAGTGTAAATAGATGGGGGGGGGCTTTCAAGGCTTGGGGGGTCTGCTCTGGTTTAGGGGTGCATCAAGCCCTAGCCTGCTAGCTTCTAAGTGGGACTGTGCTGTAAATGTTTCTTGGCCTCTGACAAGGCGTGTTGAAGTTGATTTGAAAAGTCCAAGAAAGGCCTTGGGAAAAAATGAAATTTCCTATATGAGCCTCCATGAATTTTTAATCATTTTTCTCATTGCATCTTATGCTTTGTACTTTGGAGAAGCCAAATTTTTCAGAAACATTTCCCTATGTTAAATATACACACACATTTATATAAACATGAGGTATATAAGGTATATAATATATTGTATATAATATTCATATACAATTATACATAAAAGAATGTACACATATAACTATATAGTCATACATTATATTATTCATACATATTATACAATATATTATATATACTATAGATAATATGTATTAAACATATACAATATATAAATGTACATATGCAAGTATAATATGTATTTTATAGTCTTTGGATATAGTTATATTTTGTATTATAATTTATGATATATATTATATGTATATTCCATATATACCTGCAATATATAAATATATACATAATATATGTGCATATAATATATTATATATTTATACAAATGTATACATTTAAACACATGCATATAATATATGAATATATGTATGTATAATATAGAATATCTATTACATGAATAATATATAATACATAAAATTAAAGCTGTAATTTTTATTTAGCCCCTTTGCTAATCTTCGACCTAAACAGTCAACCAACAGCACTTTTGTTTTGTTTTGGTTTTTGCCAGTCCTGGGGCTTGAACTCAGGGCCTGAGTACTGTCCCTGGCTTCTTTTTGCTCATGGCTAGCACTCTACTACTTGAGCCACAGCACCATTTCTGGCTTTTTCTATATATGTGGTGCTGAGGAATCAAACCCAGGGCTTCATGTATAGGAGGAGAGCACTTTACCACTAGACCATATTCCCAGCCCTAACCAACAGCACTTTTAAGTATGCCAGTATTGACTCTAAATATTTTATTTGACTTTATTTGCAAACCTCAGTATATTGAGAACTGAAGCTACATTTTCCATTTGTCCTATGGTCTCTACATGTGCCCTGAATATAGCTAGTCTCACTTAGTAAATGGATAGATTTGACTACTAACTACAAATAAAAATTACTAGTGCAAAGGTCCAGTGGCTCATACCCATAATTTTAGCTACTTAAGAGTCTGATATCTGAGGATTATAATTCAAAGTCTTGCAAAACAGGAAATTCCATGAGACCCTTAAACTAACCAGTAAAAAGCTGTTAGTAGAGTCATAGACTACCAGCCTTAAAGGGGCAAAAAGCAAAGCAAGAGAGTTAGGTCCTGAGTTCAAGCCCCAGTCTCAGCACAAAAACAAAACAGAAGAAAAAAAAGAATTATTATATTTATATATAACATTATATATTATTATATATTGCATGTATATATTATACACTATCATAAATATATTTATATAAGAAATCACTTTGAGAATTAGCTACTAAGACATCGTAGTATCATTTCATGAGATTCATGTGTCATGTTCATTCTTTAGCAATTAGAAGTTGATCAGCCACATTTGGAGAATAAAAGCTAGCCATTTTTAAAAACATATAAAACCACTGTCAATAACAATATTTTAAACAGTGATCTGCTATTTGTTAGAAGAATTCACGTAGTAGCTGTCATAGCTGATCTACTTCAACGAAAAATCATAAGATTTTTCCTTACAGAAAATTAAGGTCTGTAGCGTTGTGGCAAAATAAACTAAAGTAAATCTGATTACTGTGAATCATTAGGGCTATTTCCCATATTATCTTAGCTCTAAGAATTTTTTTTTTCAGATACCAGGTGAGTGCTATTTTGCAATAATAACATTTATTAAAGCCTGGGTATGTGTTCTGTGTACTTTATATACATTAATTCATTTACTGCTCAGATTTCCACGAAATAGGTGCTATTATCTCAATTTTAGAGATGGGAAAAGCTGAGTACAAAGTACTTTCAGAAGTTGCCCAAGATTGTGCAGCTAGAGAACAACTGAGCCAGCCTGGCCCGCTGCCAAAGATGCTTCTAGAATGTCTCTCCCCAGACTAAGAAACCATTCTAAGGACATTTACATACAGTAGGCGATAGAATTAGCTTTTGTAATACTTATTATAAAAATATGGTATAAAAATAAAAAATATTGTATTAATGAAAGGGTAGTGCTGAGTTCTAGTGGCTCACACCTGTCATCCCAGCTACTCAGGAGGCTGAGATCTGAGGATTGCAGTTCAAAGCCAGCCTGGGCAGGAAAGTCTGTGTGACTCTTATCTCTGGTGAAGCACCAGAAAACCGGAAGTGGAGCTGTGGTTCAAGTGGTAGAGTGCTAGCCTTGAGTGAAAGAGCTCAAGACAGTGCCCAGGCCCTGAGTTCAAGCCCCTCAACCAGCCAAAACAAAAAAAGCTCCTGAAAGCCAGGCTTGGTTTTGCACTGCTGTAATCTCAGCACTTGGGAGTTGTAGGCCATCATAGCAAGATTGTGTCTCATAACAACAACACCAAGTACTGGATAGTTTAGGAACTTGGCAGCCACTGAAATCAATGTCAGGCTCTGTGTAAGTAGAGGAATGACAGAGAGAGAGAGAGAGAGAGAGAGAGAGAGAGAGAGAGAGAGAGAGGAGGGAGGGAGTGGGAGGGGAGGGAAGGAGGGAGGAGAGGAAACAGAGAGAACAAGAAAATTTATTTCACAAATGTTGTGAATTCCTCCATCTCCCCTTGTACACTGTTTCTACTGGATATAAATGGCAAAGTCTAATAAATACACAGGAAATTATATGCACACACACAGACACATTCACACAATGGAGCTGTTCGTTATAGCTCATTGAGTATTTACTGCTTACCTAGTCTGACCTAAGTCTGTGCAATCCTGAGGAACATAGGACAGTACAATCTCTATTTATATTTGTATGTACATATTTGTATCATTTGTTCACATATTATTTATTATTTAATGATTATGTGTAATTTATATTATATTATTCTGGATTGAAACTCCAAGGACTTTTCTTTGACTTACTGCGGACAGAGTTTTGCGAGCCATACAATTAACATACAAGCAAGTGCTAAATGGGACACAATCAATGAGATGGATTGAATGAAAGTCAGATCAATGGCCAGCAGCGACATGCTAAAAGGAAAAGCCTCTGTGTTCGAGGGACCTCAGGCTGGCTTGTTAATTAATGAACAGCCACCATGAAAAACACCCCAAAAACATCCACTTTAGGCATCCTCTAGAAAGGGCAATTTGAAAGAGAGGGAGGCTGAACCAACCTATACATACTTCAGCAGTTAATAGATATGGATTCCATTTTCATAACCCATACAATACCATCAGAGGAAGATGAAGAGGAAGTTTTGTTTTACTTGTGCTTTTTAGAGAAACCATCTTTAAAAAAATATATATATATATATTAGAGCTGGGCTCTGATGGCTCAAGCCTGTCATCCTAGCCACTCAAGAGGCTGAGATCAGAGGATCTTGGTTCGAAGCCAGCCCAGGTAGAAAAAGTCTCTGTGAGAATAAACAACTCAAAAAAAAAAAAACAGAAGTGGAGCTGTGGCTCAAGTGGTAGAGCACCAGCCTTGAGCAAAATAGCTTAGTTGAAGAGGCACTGAGTTCCAGCCCCAGGACTGGCACACACACGCGCACACACACACACACACACACACACACACACTCACACAACACACACACTATTCCCCCAAAATGATATTCACTGTGATTCAAGTAACAGGCCCATTGCTATGGTCTTTTCAGCATCATTTATTATGTCATTTTTCCATCTGCTAATTTGCTAAATGAACCGTGACCTCATCCTTCATCTGCATTACTTGATTACTTCTAAAACATCGGTCTCTGTTGACTTCCAATTTGATTTCCGCCTCTTATTAATTAAAACATTTATATGATTTCTCTAGTTTCCCGTTCACTTGTAAGCCATTGAAATCATAGTGTCATTGTCTGTGAGCACATAGGAAACTTGCCAATGGTTGACCGACTTTAAGAAAAATCTTTCCACCTAATGTATTTATTTTAATCGACTGTCCAGTTCTTCCTCCATTTGTCCATCTTGTTATTTGAGAGACAAAGGAGTTATTTGATATCATCAAAACTAGTTGTGTGTGTGTGTGTGTATGTGCGTGTGTGTGTGTGTACCAGTCCTGGGGTTGGACTCAGGGCCTGAGAACTCTCTTATATTTTTCATTTATGACTGGCATTCTACCAATTAAGCCATATGTCCACTCTTCAAAATGTTTCTCTTGGATGGGTGGAGGTCGCTCATATCTGTCACCTTCCCTACTCAGGAGGCTGAGATGTGGAGATTATGGCCTGAAGCCAGCCCAGGCAGGAAGGTCAATGAGACTCTTAGCTCAAATTAAACAACAAAACCCAAGACTAGAGTTGTGGCTCAAGTGGTAGAGTACTACTCTTGAGTGAAAAAGTTCAGGGAATGCGCCCAGGCCCTGAGTTCAAGTCCCATAAAAGAAAAAAAAAGGCCAGCATTCTGGTTTTGTAGAAATATTGTTCAATGTTTTCCTTTATTGTTAGAATGGAATCTCTTTTGCTCACTTTTCTAAAGAAACCACAAAAAAGAAATTTAAGGTTCACAGATCATATCTCAAGCACTTCTGCTGAATAGCTAATATATTATTTTATCTGAAGGAAAATTCCTCAGAGTTCCAAATAATGGCTGAACAAGAGAACACTATTTAAGCAGTTGTGACCAGATTTACTGAGACTTATTCTATCATCTGACTTTTATGAAAACATTACATTTCCACAACTTTTCAAGGATATGAAAATGATGATGAGTGTATATATACATATATAAAATATGATTGTATGTTACCCATATATAATATACATACATATATGTACATATATAAAATATGACTGTATATTATATCCTATGATTATGTTATATATTATATAACATGCAATATAATATGTTATACAACATAATATAAAATATTAAAAAAATAAAACAAATACAATAGGGTATATGGAACATAATATACAAGATATATGACCTGATTGGTTTTAAATCTAAATTTATTTATGTAAATTACATATATCTATTTTAGATATGGCTATATGTCTATTTTATATATTTATATAAATTTATGTATATTTGTATATAAGTTATATATGTATGTATCATATATTTATATAAATTTATTTAAATGTGTAAATATTGTTTATATAATTTATACACTATGTATATATATGTGAATATGTATATTTATTTATTTATCATGCTTTCTGCCCACCTAACCAGTGTTTGCGTTACTGTAAGGCCACATTGAATTCCAAGATGGGCAAAATGGGGTACCTCTGCCATGACCTAAGTGAATGAACTCTGCAATTAAAGTGGTGCTAATAAAGCTGGGCCCTGATGGCTCATATTACAATCCTAGCTACTCAGGAGGCTGAGACAGAAGGATCTTGGTTCAAAGGCAGCTGGGCAGGGAAATCTATGAGACTCTCACCTTCAATTCACCAGCAAAGAGCTGAAAGTGGAGTTGTGGTTCAGGCAGTAGAGCACCAACAGAAAAGCTAAGAGACTGTGTGCAGACCTTGAGTTCAAGGCCCAGACAGACAGACAGACAGACACACACACACGAAATACCCAGAAAAGTAGGATAATCGTTTCAGGAGAACTTATTTAAATGCCTCTTAAACATATGGACATAAAAGCTAAAAGCCAATCAAATAGAATCAGTGCAGTTAAACAAATTATTATTATTATTATTATTTGCCAGTCCTGGGCCTTGAACTCAGGGCCTGAGCACTATCCCTGGCTTCTTTTTGCTCAAGGCTAGCACTCTGCCACTTGAGCCACAGCGCCACTTCTGGCCATTTTCTATATATGTGCTACTGAGGAATCGAACCCAGGACTTCATGTATACAAGGCTAGCACTCTACCACTTGAGCCACAGCGCCACTTCTGGCCGTTTTTTTTTCTTTTTTTGTATATGCGGTGCTGGGGAATTGAACCCAGGGGCTTCATGTATGGGAGGCAAGCACTCTTGCCACTAGGCCATATTCCCAGCCCCAGTTAAACAAATCATTTTGTACCGAGGGACCAACAAATCACAAGGCTATGGCAGCCTCAGATTTAACCATCCCTTCCACGTGTTTGGTGTGGTGGTATGCTGATAACATCAAACTACCGTGAGGACAAAGCAAAGGGGAAAATTCTGGCAGCATGTCCAACAATGTGCAGTGGTTGATGAAGGTTCTGAACGAGTGATAGATAGAGCACAGAAAACACAAGAGGGCTGGGAATGTGGCTTAGTGGTAGAGACCTTGCCTAGCCCTGGGTTCGATTCCTCAGTACCACATACATAGAAAAAGCCAGAAGTGGAGTTGTGGCTCAAGTGGTAGAGTGCTAGCCTTGAGCAAAAGAAGCTCAGGGACAGAGTCCAGGCCCTGAGTTCAAGCCCCAGGACTGGCAAAAAGAAAAAAGGAAACAGATACTTCATTCTATTCAGAAAAACACGTGATCATGTAATGAATTATTACCTAAGATGCACACGACTTACATAATAGGTTATTACTTAAGTAATGCAAGATTCATATGCTAAGGGAGCACTTTAAAGAATGAATTTCATCTGTTCCTACCACATCAGTGGATAAGGTTGACTAGGACGCCCCAGAAACCTGAAATTGTACACCTGAAAAAATGGTGCCTTCTTTATCCTTTGCCCTTAAAATAAACCACTATCAGCAGCACAGTTGTGATTTCTGGGGCTTACTGGCTTCAGTCTGGTCCACGATTGTGCATTTAGATAATGCACATTTTTGTCATCAGGCAGCAGATCTTTAAAAGAAAAAAAATCAACTTCAATCATATGATTGTGGGGAAGAGAAGGGCCTTTCCTTGTGTCTGTGTGAGTGAGGTCTTATTTTTTTGGTGGTGTTGTTTAAACTGCCACCCACATTAAAATGTAAGCGTGTGCTACAAAGACTTTCTCATTAATGTTGCGCAATTTTGCTGACAGTTTTGTCAACAAAGTGGCTCATTGTCAAAGGCCATTGAACCCTGTCGGGATAAATGCCTTCAAAATGGTACGATTGCAGGATAATCTTTAATTATACCCAACTCACTTGATAATTTACAGTATAATGGGATTATTTTGCTTTTTTTCCAAGCAATAAAGCATTTTACCTTCTAGATTAGGGTGACTGAGGGTAAAATAAAAAGAAGTGACTGGATTTGATAAATAGTTAAAGCAAGGCCCTCACTTATTTGCAAGTGAAAGAGAAAGGTATCAAAAAAAATAGGTACAAATAACCAATGATTAGAATCACAAATTATTAACTAGCAAAGCAAATGACTCCAAATGCATTGACATTGGAAAGGAATGTAAAGTAAGAGAGAGATAGGCAAAACAAAAATAATTGCTACCAATTCTGCCTAGGTACTTGTCTCAGTTTACCTCCTTTAGGGCTCAGATTCATAATAAAAATGAGAAGGGTCTCATAGGCCAAGCCTTCTGGAAGGTTCTGGAAGTTTCTCTAGGTTGATTTTGTTCAGGGAAGTATATAATGAAGCTTTTTTTTTTTTTTTTTTACTCAAGGATGTTTCTCTACCAGTTAGGCTATAGACCCACTATTAGCTGGTGTGTGTGTGTGTGTGTGTGTGTGTGTGTGTGTGTGTGTGTGAGTGTGGGTGTGTTGGGCCCAGGTGCTGCCTCTGGGCCTTGTTTTGTTCAAGGCTAGCCTTGTATCACTCGAGCCATACCTCCTCTTTCGGCTTTTTGCTGGTTCACTGGAGATAAGAGTCTCATGGACTTTCCCACCCAGGCTGGCTTCGAACCGTGATCCTTAGATCTCAGTCTCCTGAGTAGCTGGGATGACAGGCGTGAGCCACCAGCGCCCAGCTACCCTGTCCTCTGTTTATTTTTTTCACCATGCCTTTCAACTCTAAGTTCCCGGATTTTTCTATCCATTTTATTCATTTAACTACTCAGAGAAATGAATTCATATCCCCATGACTATGCCTGGACCTGATCTTTTCCTTCCTTTCTTTCTTTTGTGGTTATGTGGCTATGACACTTTAGCTGGAACATTTCTTTCTCTTGATATTGATTGTGCTGAAATGTCATCTATTGATAAATAGAGGATACATAGTAGTGGTTTCAGTTCTGAAGTCTCGTTTGCCTGTTGGCCTTGAAACTGCTTCAGGACTTGTAGTATTTGTGTGGTGAATTGGTGTCTATTTTTTAATTTTCATTTTATCCAGGAGGAAAATAGGGTAAAGTCATTTACAAAATGCACCCTACGTCAGAGCACCAGACTTGTCTCTCCCAAAGCTCCATGTGTTCTTCAATGTCATGCCTCTCGTTCCTATCACTAAAGTCAGCTTCGATTCAGAAGGGAAAACAAGAAAAAGAAATAATGGAATGGGAAAGGAAGAGAAGAGGAGAAGGTATAATCTAACTCGAACAAATAATTTCTAATGAAGTACTAATCGTAATTTCCCTTACACAACTTCCATTCTTACCCCTGTAATATTCCCAGGTAATGCAATACTGGATACATTTTTAAAGAAATAAAGGACTCTTAAATTCACATCTAGAATTTTAGCTATTCCGGATCAGAGGACCAAGGTTCAAAGCCAGATAGGTCAAAAAAATTCTATGAGACTATTCAATGAGCCACACAGCCACACAAAGCCAGAATTAGGGCTATGGCTCAAGGAGTAGAGCACCAGCCTCACGCGACAAAGTCAACTGAAAGGGGTGAGGCTCTGAGTTCAAGCCCAAGGGATGGGGGAAAAAAGAAAAGAAAAGAAGGGAAGGGGAGGGAGAGGAGAGGAGGGGAAGGAAAGGGAAAGAAGAAGGGAAAGACAAAAAAGGAAGAAAGTGAGAAAAAGAAAGGAAGGAAAGGAGGAAGGGAAGAAGGGAAGGAAGGGAGGGAGGGAGGGAGGGAGGGAAGGAGGAAGGAAGGAAGGAAGGAAGGAAGGAAGGAAGGAAGGAAGGAAGGAAGGAAGGAAGGAAGGACGGGGGAAAAAAGAACCAGAAATGGAAAATACAGGAAAGGAGACTTAATCTTACTTCTACAATTTCTCATGGAGTACAATCTCATTGTCATTTTCTTCACCCAGCTTAAACACTTACTCCTCGAATATTCTAAGGTAACCTAATACTTTTGTTTTGTTTTTGTGGGTAGTGGGGCTTGAACTCTGGGCCTTGGCGCTGTCCCTGAGCTCTTCAGCTCAAGGCTAGCGCTCTACCATTTGAGCCACAGCACCACTTCCCACCTAATACTTTAAAATAATAGATGCTATTTTTTTATTTTTTTCAGAAAGAACCAAAGTGTTCCTAAGCCACAAAGGTAGGCCTCAACCTGCTGTGCACAAGCAAAAGCTCTGTGGAGGTCTGCTTGGTTCCCAGGAAGCAGAGCCTAGAAGAAACTGTCAATCTGGCCCTAAGCCAGTGCCAGGGCAGGGGTGCTGGTAGCTTGCCTGCGCCTATCCTATGGTTTTGCAAACTTGCCTAACCCTAAGTAGGCAGCCAGCCTTCAATGTCAGCAGGGTATTTTTATTTTTTTAAAGCAGTTCTATGTCTCCACTAAGATTTCAAGAAAAACTGATGAAGGAAACAAAATAGATACTGTGACTTCTTTGACTAGACCTGTACACGCTATCTTAATGAATAGAAGTACTAAGCAACGTACATAAACTTTCTGGACTCTCACGCCTCTTATGCTTGTCAAATTTCAATAGGAAACCACACTTATTATAAAAAATAAATACATAAAATACATCAATAAATTGAAGCCTGCCCAGCACCTGTGGCTCCCGCCTATAATCCCTGCAACTCAGGAGGTTGATATCCAGGGATCACAGTTTGAAGCCAGCCTAAGCAGAAAAGACTGTCAGACTTATGTCCAATGAATCTCCCAAAAGCAGGAAGTGGAGCTGTGGCTCAAGTGGGCAGAAAAACTCAGGGACCCAGGCCCCAAGTTCAAACCCCAGCACACACACACACACACACACACACACACACACACACACACACACTGTAGAAAATGAAAGCTTTTTAGGATTCACAGACCCAAAGCTAATTATGATTGTTATATTTGTTTTACCTATTTTCTTGTTAGTATTTACAGGTTTATCATACAGATACATAGATGAGTGGATTATGGGTATATTCTTGTGAATTCCTGCATAGGCAAACTTGGAAATTCTTTGTATTCTCAGTTTAGATTCCAAGTTGTTTCGTCTAGTGCAACCCCATGAATAAATTCAGGTGATAAAAATCCCTAAAGATTGGCTAAACCTTTGCCCAGCTATGAAAGTGGTTTTGTAAGAGACATACAAAAACTCGGTCATTTAAAACTTTCTTGGGACGACTCGAAATGAAATATTTCCAGACTAAGAGTAGAAGTTTTGCATAGAATGCTTCGAAAATATTTAAGGCTCTTACCAAAGAGGTAAAAAAAAAAACCACTTCCTGAAAAGTAGAACAAATGTTATGCGTCCAGCCCCCATTTTGATTCTGTCTCCCTCTCTTCCTTGTTAGACAATACTTGGAACATGACTTTTTAATTTCCTTTTTTTTTTGTACATTTTTTTGTTTTTTTTTTTTTTTTGGCCAGTCCTGGGGCTTGGACTCAGGGCCTGAGCACTGTCCCTTGCTTCTTCTTGCTCAAGGCTAGCACTCTGCCACTTGAGCCACAGCGCCACTTCTGGCCATTTTCTGTATATGTGGTGCTGGGGAATCAAACCCAGGGCCTCATGTATACGAGGCAAGCACTGTTGCCACTAGGCCATATCCCCAGCCCCTTAATTTCCATTTTTAAGCTTTTCTATTGGAATTGTATCCTTCAATTATTATTATTATATATAGCTCTCTTCTAAATTAAGATGTTAGTTAACTGTTAACTATATAACAGGAACTGTTATATATTATTTATGAAATATATTATCTTTATTACACATGATATATAATATTACATAATATAGTATATTTTATATAATTATAGATATTAGCTACATGCATATAAATTATATATTATACTTATATATACTTTATATAAATGCATTAAATATATAAAATTATTTATTAAAATATATGTATGTAAATATATTAAATTTATAGAATATATTTCATATATTCTATGTTTATATCACATATATTATATATAATATATGAGATATATTACATAGAATTAATTACAATATTACAATGAATATATGTACATATGTATACATTATACATATGAAATATATCACATAGAATATATGAAATATATTGTATAAATTTAATATTCTATATTATGAATAATCTAATATGTATAATATAATATAGTCTACAGAAATATAATATGTGTATGTTATAAATGTATTCATGTTATAAATGTATACATTATAAATATATTTATGTTATAAATATATACTTTTATAGGCTACATTGCATACAAATAATATATAAAAAGTATACAAATATATAAACAATATAACATATATAAATAATATATAACACACATTCTCTTGTTCAGACATGGCTGTCTGATGAATCTACTGGATGTAAATGTATTCGTTAGCATTCACCTTTTCCTTTTATCTGCATTGACATTTGAATCTGTAAACCAATAGACGCTTCATGTTTGTGATAATTCATTTGTACCTGATCCCCTTTTGTTAGCAGTAAAATCACTCTAGTGGTTTCTTCTGTGAAAGTAAGGCTCATACTTTGTAGATATTTTGATAGTATCATTAAAGGGGTTTTTTTTGTTAACTTGTTGATACAGGGACTTGAACTTCAGGCTTTATACCCGGTTGGCTTGCGTTCTGCCATTTGAGCCATGCCATTGGCTATTAGGGATTTTAGTAACTTCTTTGCACAAACAATACTTCTATCCTGAGGTGCTGAAAACCATTCACAATGAGGCTGGGGGCTGGGGGCTCACGCCTGTCATCCCAGCTACACAGGAGGCTGAGATCTGAGAATCAACGTTTGAAGACAGTGCAGGGGAAATAAAATTTGTCCACCAGACTCTATCTTCAAATAGTCAGCAAAAATCCAAATGGAAGGGGTGGTTCATGCGGTAGTGTACTCACAAACAAACAAGCTAAGAAAGTGCAAGGCACCTCAAGCCCAAACCCCAGTACCAAATAATGAAAACTGTTGAAAACAAAATGAAGTCCTCAACAACTACGCAAGATGACTCCTTCTTTGTAATGATTCACTATCCATTCATTCATTTATTCATTCATTCACCTTTAGTATCAAAGGGAAGAGATTTCCTTTCTATCATGGGGACAAACTTCTTCTAAAAAGTGTGCTTCCAGAATGCGGGTTTTTTTTTTTTTTTTTTTTTTTGGTGATTAATCAATCATCTAAAGTATCATAAAAGAACTTTGATCTCCAGGCCATGGTTAAAACTTTCAGTTCCTTCTCTCATGAGAATAAATTGTGTGTGTGTGTGTGTGTGTCTGTCTGTCTGTCTGTGTATCTGTGTGTGTGCAGTCCTGGGGCTTGAACTCATGCCCTTGGGAATGTCCCTGAGCTCTTCTGCTCAAGGCTGGTGCTCTACCACCTGAGCCACAGCACCACTTCCAACTTTTTGGTGATTCATTGGAGATAAGAGTCTCATGGACTTTCCTGCCCACATTGACTTTGAACCACGATCCTCAGATCTCAGCCTCTTGAGTCGCTAGGATTAAAGGCGTGAGCCACCAGCACCAGACAAGAATGCAACTCTTGTACAATGATGAACAAAAATTTCACAAAGGCCCACAGAGAGATATCCATGAATTTTTAGAAAATATTTGTCTTCAGCAAAATTACATTTTTTAAGAAATGAAATATACCCTGGAATAATTAATAGGCTCTAGAAATTTTTCTAAAATGTGTAGCTGGCCTATGGTGACCCCAAAATATTTCCTTCATGACAATAAGGAAAAACACAAGTAGTAACAAATGTCTCATAAACCATTTTTTCAGTGGGGAAAAAAATACCTTTACAACTTGGAAAAAAGGATGTTTCCTTAAGACAATGCAAAAAAAAAAAAAGAATTATCATCTGCAGGTGGCCAGATATTGTGTTCATAATGAGTCTGGAAATGATTATTATGAAGCTAGCTGTCATCTGACTGGGAGAGACCATGTCCTATATTTTTGTGCACACAGATTTCACGCATTTTGATGGCCTTGGAAATTAGAGAGATAAAAGATACACGTTTTTCTCTCACACTTATCTAAATGATAAACATATGCATTTGCATACATATACAAACATATTAACAAAATATAAAGGCAGAGGAGAACCCAATGGTATAACACTTAAAACAAGTAACCTCTAGTCTCACCAAATGAATACCAGAGCCAGGGGCCCATAATAGCACACATCTATAATCCCAGCTCCTCAGGAGGGTGAGGTTCAAAGCCAGCCTGAATAGGAAAGTCCCTGAGACTCATATCTACAATAAAAAAGAAACCCAGAAGTGGAGCTGTGGCTCAAAGTGATAGAGAGCTAGCTTTGAGCACAAATGTTGAGGGACAGTGCCCAGGCACTGAGTTCAAGTCCTGGGATGGGAACAAAACAAACAAATAAACAATAGGAAGCTGAAATGTGTGTTGTGGTGAGGAATCTAGAATGAGGGTCAGACTAAAGAAGGCAGAAGTAGGCATTATCTTCAATGCTCAAAGGTAACCTGGAGCCAGGTTATTAGAGGAGAGGGGAGGGGTGGGGAGAAATGGAGAAGAACGAGAGAAGAGAGGTGACAATGATAAAGATGTGTTGTCTTCACAGCCCAACATGTTGAATGGAAACCCTGTTGTCACACAACTTGAAGACAATTTTAGAAAATGTATAAAGCTGTATAGATTGACAGATGCAGTGTTCTCGTCATTGAAACCCTTTATACCACCACTGCAAGATAAAAGAAATTAATAAATGCACACACAAATATATAGAAGGGATATGAACTGTCACATGTGCATAGTAGCAAATGTGGCAATTGGGATTTTTTTTTTGCAGGCCCTGGGATTTGAACTCAGGGCCTGAGCACTGTCTCTGATCTCCTTTTGCTTCAGGCTGGCTCTACCATGTGAGCCACAGCTCCACTTGCAGCTCTTCTTGTGATTAATTGAAGAGTCTCACAGCCTTTCCTGTCTGGGCTGGCTTCGAACCACTGTGCTCTTAGAATCTCAGTCTCCTAAGTAGCTTGGATTATTGACCTGAGCCATCTGTAGCAATCTGTAGCAAGTGTGTCTTGGGTGTTTTATACATGCATGCCTTTTTCTTACCCAGTGTGGTACCGAAATGATGTGATTGGCTTCTAGAATCTTGTAAACAGATCCCAACCGGAATCCGGGTCATGAGAAAGTGAAAAGCTGAAAGAATAAAAGCAGACCCTTAACTTGCATTGTTTCACTTAGGAAATCTCTCACTACTCACTCTTGGAAGTAGAAACTGTCTATGGTTTGTGGTTTTTTTAGTTTTATTTTCAAAGTAAATTTGTATTTATATATGGAAATTTATACTTGCATAAGTTTTTACATATAAATTTACATAGATAAGCATAATAAAATTATGCTGCAAAGCCAAAGACATTATCTTGCCATTATAAAGCCACCAGAATTACTGTAAAATCCTATTTGCACATATATGCTAATCGCCTAAATAGTCCTTCTCTTGGTCTTATTTTCATGGAAATATCCTTCCTAGGTATACTTTAGGACAGGTAACACTAACGTAGATTCTTATTTCTCCGAATTTTTTATGCATCTTCTTAAGTCTTCCTCTTCCTCCTCCTCCTTCATTTGCCAGTACTAGGGCTTGAACTCAGGGCCTAATCTAGCTCAGCTCTTTTACTCAAGGCTGGTGGCTCTACCACTTGAGCTACAGCTATGGGACTTTTCCTGACCAGGCTGACTTTGAGCCTTGATCCTCAGATATTAGCTTCCTGAATAACTGGGATTATAGGTACGAGCCACCAGTGCCTAGCCATCTTTACAACTTCACTGATGTTTCTGTTTTCATCACAAGCTTTATTACCATCTGATACCTTCTCAGAGTGTGATTGTTCTAGAAATAGGTCACCAAGATGACAAGGAGAAGAATGTGAATTATCCATTTACAGATAACTACACTGGAAACTTTCCCAAAATGAGAAACATTATCACTAAGGAACACTGCACATCGGGACTTGCATTGCTAACCTAAAATAGAGATTCTAAATACTGAACCAGCCAGTATTTTTAAGAAATATAATTTGTGAGCCAGGCACAGGTGGCTCACGCCTGTAATCCTAGCTACTCACTGAGATGTGAGGACTGAAGTTCGAAGTCAGCCTGGGAAGAAAAGTCCATGAGACTCTTATCTAACCAGTACCACAGTTAAATTTACCTAAAATTCATACATTATTTGTTCCTTATACTTGGGTGACACAGAATAAAACTCACAGGTAGCAAGTTTACCCACAAGAGGGAGCCCGCATGTTTATGTTTTTGTTACAGAACTTGAAAAACAAATTAAAACCTGAAATTCTAACAATGTTTCATGATAGCCATATCTTTCTGTGAGGTCAAATTTTGGACATATTTTTGTTTTGACATCTTCATTTTCTACTGGAACAAATCAGGATGTCAGGAGACTTGAAAGGTAATTGGAATTTTTAAACATGTCCTACCTATATTATTGAACTTGTTTTTATTTTTTTTCCTTCAGATATAAGAAAAATAGGTAGCTGCCAAAATAGCCTAAGAGGAAATTCCTTTTAGGTGCTAGGAACATTCACTGTGTAAAATTAACTAGAATGATCAGAAGTGCGAGAAAAACAAGTTTAATTACATAGCAAAGAAACAGTTCAGTCATGCGCATGTCAGAAAAAAGGTTCTCCCATCTACTCTGTTTTTTATGCATTTGTGGGACAGAAAGCACTCTGTTTAAAAATTTATTCAGAAAGAGCAACCAAAACAAGCAAAAGAAATGTTATATACTGCCATAATACCATCCTTATAATTGAGAGAAAAATCTTTTTTGGTTGCTGGTTTAAAAAAAAAAAAAAGCAAAACAGGACTAAGAAGTTCATGCCTGTAATCCTAGTTACTCAGGAGGCTGAGATCTGAGGGTCACAGTTCAAAGCCAGCCAGGGCAGGAAAGTTCATGAAACTATTATCTCCAATGAACCTCCAGAAAACCAGAAGTGGCGCTGTGGCTCAAGTGGTAGAGCACCAGCCTTGAGTAAAAGAGCTCAGGGACAGTGCCCAGGCCCTGAGTTCAAGCCTCATGACCAACAAGAAAGAAAATAAAAGTATGGAATAAATAGAATAATAAATTATTTTTTAAGCAAGAAGTAACAAAATAAAAACAGATGAATTTTGGGAAAATGGGAAGGAATTTCATTTATGAGACACAGGTGAGAAAGCCAAAATATGAGCCTTTGTGTTTTGTTTTACATATTCAGAAAATACACCACTGAGTAGGTTTCATATTTACAAACTCTTTTCAAAAGCAAAGGACCTACTTTAGTTTTTACTTCCAAAGCCACTTTTATCATTTAGAACATAATATGATTGGCTAACAAAAACAAATTTTAATATGCTTTTTTTTTTTTTTTACTATATTTCTTCTTTTCTACTAGCTTATATTAGCTGTATAGGCGTGGACTTCATTGTTATATTTCCAAACAAGTTCATATTGTAGTCTAATCAAGTTCATCCCCTTTCTCACTCTCCCTTCCTCCCCCACCCCAAAATTAGCATCCCCAACAGATCTTTAGTTCCATGTTCCTTGCTGCAAAGAATCTACTTTAACATTATTCAATCTCCTTATTTTCCCTGAGTCCCCTTCCCCACCTAGAGTCAATTTCCTTCCTTCCAGTTCCTCCATGTTTAGGTTGAGTTGACCTGTGCAACTTTTCTACCCACTGTACTGTGTCACAAAGTTTATTCACTCTTTTGTCTCTTCAACGTAGATATTATTTTGGGGGTGGAGGGTCACCAAAGGGCTGGAACTCAGGGTGCTGTCCCTTAGCATTTTGGCTCAAGGCTGGTGCTCTACCACTTGAACCACACCTCCACTTCTAGATTTTTGTTGGTTAATTAAAGATAAGAGTCTCCTGGATTTATCCTCCCGGGCTGGCTTTGAACTGTCATCCTCAGATGTCAGCCTCCTGAGTAGCTGGGATGACAGGTATGAGCCCTCAACACAGGGCTCCAACCAAATGAATAGACTTCATTTTGAAAATACTTTCTTCTATGTAGGATATTTTTGAGATATGAAATACACAGCAACCCTACACTTCAATGCAAAGATTAAAAAGCAAATAGTTGCTCAGCTAGAATTCTAGTAAAAGAGAAAGAAAAGGAAAGGGTAGAAGAAAAAGAAAATCAAAAGCTCACAGAAGATCTTTTCTCTAGGGGGGAAAAGTATATATCAACTGTTTCCCCCCCCTTTGCAATAGATGCAAATAGTAACAAAGCAGAAGGAATGAGAAAAGCAACTTTAAAGCAGAATTGTAGCAACAGGTCTATGGGAGATTTTTCTGTTCAGTTTTATTGGCTTCAATTCCTGTGGCTAGCCAGGTGCTGGTAGCTCACATCTGTAATCCCAGCTACACAGGAAGCTGAAATCTGAGGATTATGGTTCAAAGCCAGCTGGGGCATAAAAGTCCATGAGACTCTTAACACCCACTGAACCATCGAAAAGTTGGATGTAGAACTGTGACTCAAATGATAGTTTGTCAGCCATCCACAGAAAATACCCCATGAGAATCTTTGAGTTCAAATCCCAGTGCTAACACACACACACACACACACACACACAAACACAAACAATACATCTAGTTATAAAATCACACACATGGTACACACACACAAACAATTCATCTAGTTATAAAATCACACACACGGTACACACACAACTGTTATCCTTTATTCCATTTTCCAACCAGAGTCATTTATCCCCTATTAGATAAAGTATAATAAACTCTACAGAAAGGGTCGCTGGCCTTCTATTTAATAATATTGCCAGCCCCAAATTTGCATTTTCCCAGCAATGTCTCGCAACACAAAATAAATGGCTGATCTCCTCACAATAACAGCTGATTTCTATTTATTAAGCTAAAAAGGTCACCATTTTCTACAGCGGGGCGGCCCTGCACTATTGATAATTTTATGCATAAACAAATGGCAAATTTGTGCCACATAAATATGCATTAGCAATTACTTTCTCCCAGGGTAACGTTGAGCGAATGCAAATGTGTAGCTTGCAGGGCCCGGTGGCTTTTGTTTTAGGCTCTTGAACAAAAGAGCACAATAAACAATTTGGAAATTGTCAATCCATAAGCAAATGCAAATGGAAAAAAGTAAGATGGCTAGCAATGTGTTTGGAGACAAAAGTAGGTGTTTTTTTAGGGGGGAAGAGAGACTAGAGAGGAGGCAGGGGGACTTTTTCCATTGCATTTGATTTCACTTCTTTCTCACGAAAAGACTAAAGTACTTTTGAAACCTGGTTAGCAGCGAGGCCAGTACTGAGCAAATTCCAGATGGAAAATAGTGGGAAATAGACCCATGTTGTATAAACACACACACACACACACACACACACACACACACACACACACACACTGTGCTCAGCAATGAGGAGAAGCAATAAGAAAGACCCTATCTCAAAAGCAACCAGCAAAGCCGGGCATCGGTGGTTCACACCTGTCATACCAGCTACTCAGGAGGCTGAGATGTGAAGATTAAAGTTCAAGGCCAGCCTGGGCAGGAAAGACTGTGAGACTCTTCATCTCCAGTTAACAAGCAAAAAGCCACATGTGGAGGTGTGACTCAAGTAGGAGGTCACCAACCTTGAAGAAAAAGATAAAGGACAGTGCCCAAGCTCTGAATTCAAGCCCCAGTAGCTCCAAAAGGGAACCGTGCCACCGAATGTGAACAGAAAACAAATGCTAAGCTAGGCAAAAGTGGATGCTGTCTTGAGATGGAAAGTTAATAGGTGTTTTTAGTTAAGCTTCAGTTCAACCCCAGCTGTAAGTGTTTCACGTTAAGATCCATTACACTCCATCTTTAAAACCCTACCTGACTTCCTATTGTTTCTGTTCCTGTAATGTCATGGCACAAATGCACAGGAAAGGGGAAATTTATCAGTTAATAAAGGTGAGGCTAGATCTGGACTTTAAGCTTGTGTGTGGCTAACTACCATTCTTGTGGTCTAAGAAAAAAAAAAAAAAGAAAAATCAAAACCAAACTCACTTCATGGGTAAATAGCTTTGATTGCACAAAAGTAAGCCAAAATAAAAGTAAGCCACAAAAGTAAATCTGAACTTGGGCTTAGGTAAGTTTCTTTCATCAAGTTATTAAGAGCTAGGTGCTGGTGGCTCACGCCTGTCATCCCAGCTACTCGGGAGGCTGAGATCTGAGGATCACGGTTCAAAGCCAGTGCAGGCAGGAACATCTGTTAGATTCTTATCTCCAACGAACCAGCAAAAAGCCAGAAGTGGAGCTGTGGCTCCAATGATAAAGTGCTAGCCTTGAGAGCAAAAGCGAAAACACAGTGCACAGGCTCTTGGGTTCAAATTCTAGTACTGGCACCAAAAGAACAAAACCAAACCCAGAATTTTCCGATCCAAGGAGCGATTTCCTAATTTAAAATCAGTGTGGGATGATTCCAACATGGTGGCAATTACTTTGGATATTAATTCAAAGGATTTTTTAAAAAAAATTGTTGTTAAAAGGTGATGGACAGAGCATGACAGTTCCATAAGTCGGGTCAGAAGTGCATTTCTTTTTGGGCATGGTTTCTTCAGATCAACAAATGCCATTATTAGATCATGGCACAGAGTATTAATTATAATCATTTGGGGGTGGAGGTGCCGATTTCTTCTTCTCAATTTTGCTCAAAAGGAAAAAGTTCAAGCAAAACCCATAAATGCTTCACCGGAAATGGGGTTTAGCCAGTGTACAGTATTTGCAGGCTCTCTGAAGCTGAATCCATGAATACCAAAGGACATAACATCTCAGCTAACAGCACGACCCATTGTCTTCTTGTGTATTTCATGGCCAAAGGTTGACTCAAATAATCACTGGAATAATCACAGTTCTAACCCACTATCCCATCTCCCAGGAGCCCAATAGCTGACCAGTGAGTTACAATCCCACCCCATATCACATTTTCACAGCCACATCATTAGGGGGGTTATTATTATTATTATTATTATTATTATTATTATTATTATTATTATTATTATTTTGGTATCCAGGCTGGGGCTTGAACTCAAGGCCCCACTCTCAAAGTTATCTGGTGTTCTGCCACTTGAGCCACAGCTCTGCATTTTTTTTTTGGCTAGTTAATTGGAATTAAGAGTCTTTTGGATTATTTTTTTCCTCCCCTAGGCTGATTTCAAGCTGTGATCCTCAGATCTCAGCCTTGGTGAGGATTACAGGCATGAGCCACCAGCACCAGACTCCTCTTGTTTATTGCTGTATCTTAATCAATAACGCAGTGAAAGAATAAAAAGACACACTGCTGCTGGGAATGGTACCTCATTCTCCAGCACTGTGGAACTCTGACTCATTTGTTTTGTTTGTTGGTTTGTGTTGGTGCTGGGCCTTGAACTCAGGGCCTGGCTGCTGTCCCTGAGCTCTTTTGCTCCAGGCTGGCACTCTACCACTTAAGCCACAGCTCCACTTCCAGTTTTCTGGTGGTTCATTAGAGATAAGAGTCTCATAGACTTTCCTGCTCAGGCTGGCTTTGAACCGCGATCCTCAGATCTCAGCCTCCTGAGTAGCTGGCATGACAAACAGGAGCCATGGATGCCAGACATCAATGAAATTTTTGAACATGAGCCACCATCCCCCACCCGCTTAGATTATTTTATGTGGTCAGTACAATCTAGTAGGAACATACAGTTTTCTATGGTAAATGGCAGAGATCAGGCGAGCAAAAGCTGTATTAAACACGTAGGTATATTTTTTAAAATTTATAACACAATGCGATCTCCTGATGTTAAGAATAAACCACACACACATGCGCGCACACACACACACACACACACACACATCATAATCATGACTGATATCATAACAGCTCTCACAAAATTACCTTGGGAAAAATGACGAGATAATGCATCAAACATATAGATTAAATTTCCCCTGAAGAACAGACATGTGCTTCCTAATTAATAGGAAAGGAGAAGAATAATATTTATGATTTTTTTACCTTACCCTTATCTTGAATAATCATGTTGGAATCATATCCATCAGAAGAAGATATACCTTACCATATCTGAACTATAATCTCTGAGCAAAGGCTGATGAAATGCAAAGAACTGAGATGAAGGGGCTGGAGTTAAATCCACACGCTTGAAGATGAACCTCTTTTAATAGAAAGGTTTGTCTTGTTTATAAGAAGATATGGGGTACAGAAGAAAAGATTTACGTTGATGCTCGTTCACTAGACTGAGCAATTTTCCACAAGCAAGCAAAGACTAAAATGTGGTGATAGAAAAAAATGGAGGAAAACATGGAGAGACAATATATTATACTTCGTGTGAAATATTGAGATAAGCTAGTCAAAAATCAGCAAGAGGGCGCTGGGAAGGTGGCTTAGTGGTAGAGTGTTCGTCTAGCATGCATGAAGCCCAGGGTTCAATTCCTCAGCACCATATACACAGAAAAAGCCCTAAGTGGTGCTGTGGCTCAAGTGGTAGAGCACTAGCCTTGAGCAAGAGAAGTTCAGGGGCAGCACCCAGGCCCTGAGTTCAAGCCCAGGAGACCAGGGGCTCCAACCAATGCCACAAAGAAGTGTGTGTGTGTGTGTGTGTGTGTGTGTGTGTTGTGAGTACTGGAATTTGAACTCAGGACTTCACACTTGTTAGGACGGTTCTCTATGAAGGAACCACTCCTCCAGCTTGGCTCTTTTGCTGCCTGCTCTGGAAATAAAGTCTGGAGATTTTTAATCTGTACAGGCTGGCCTCAATATATGATCCTCCAGATCTCAGCCTCCCAAGTAGCTAGGATCACAGGCATAAGTCACGCATGTCCTGTGTGGAAGAGGTTTTTCCTGTCAAGGGTATGTGTTTGTTTTTTCTGTCCAGTTTCTGGGTAGCTAGACAGGTCTTTCATAGCTGCAAAAAGATTCATTTGGCCTCAGAGTGATGTAACTATGCTAAATTAGATACTATTAAGAGCAGATACATTCACTGGGAAAACAATCACATATAAACCATTGAGGAAAGGGTTAAAAATTGGAATACAAATATGAGATATATATTATACGTGTATATATACTATATATCATATGTGTGTATATACTCACTATATACTTATAAAATATAACATACACACAGATATAATCACAGATATATTGAGTATATTTTAAAATTGTAAAGACTTTAAAATGGAATTCTAGGGGCTGGGAATATGGCCTAGTGGCAAGAGTGCTTGCCTCCTACACATGAAGCTCTCGGTTCGATTCCCCAGCACCACATATATGGAAAACGGCCAGAAGGGGCGCTGTGGCTCAGGTGGCAGAGTGCTAGCCTTGAGCAGAAAGAAGCCAGGGACAGTGCTCAGGCCCTGAGTCCAAGCCCCAGGACTGGTCAAAAAAACAAACAAATAAAATGTAATTCTAGAATTCCACACATATATGTAATGATACTAGAATTGAACTCAGGGCCTTGCACTGTCAACTTGACTTTTTCACTCACGGCTGGTGCTCTACCACATGAGCCACACCTCTACTTCTGGCTTTTTGGTGGTTAAATTGGAGATGAAGGGTCTCATGGACTTTCCTGCCCCGAGCTGGCTTCGAACCACAATCCTCAAATCTCAGCCTCCAGAGTAGCTGGGATGACAGGTGTGAGACACAAGTCCCCAACCTCCACAACTTTGTGTCATGTGTGAAGAAAGAGCAGAAATTGCAGTACTTCCAGGATGTAATAAGAGAGGCCAGGGATGATTCTAAACATCTTAAGCTTCCCACAACAAAGAATGATTAAATCCAAAATGTAGAAAATGCTGAACAATCCTGGATTAGTGGCATTTATCATTTAAGCCATCTGTTTTGTTTTTTTTTTTCCTTTCTTTCTTTTTTTTTGCCTCTGATTTTTGCTACATGAACATAATGCTTTCTGAGTGGTCTATTTCCTGGGTGCTAATGACTGCTTTGGTGTAAAGTGATCGGCTCTTTTGAAGGCACTAATTCCACAAAACACTCCATGTGCGATGGCTCTCTTCTGTTTGGACAAGCCACTGAGCAGTGGCTCAAGTGACAAAAGTCACCATTATGGAGATAAATGGACCATCAAAAGCATTTTCCGGGGTTATTTGTAACACTGCTCATAAAGATGTTAGAAACAAAGCAGAACAAGTGGGAGAAAACCAGAATTGTGCATTTTAATGATTGGAAATGGAAATTGATTTGTGAATAAAGGAGTGGCCTGTGACTCTTCTTCTTATGCAGAGCATGCATGAAAAACTTCATGAGGGCTGAGCATGGGGGCTGCTACCTGTAATCCCAGCTACAGAGAGACTGAGACCGGAGGATCATGATTCAAAGTCAGCCAAGCAGGAAAGGGAGGCTCTTCTCTCCAGTTAACCAAGAAAAAGCTACAAGTACAGGTGTGTCTCAAGTGGTAGAGTGGCAAACCTTGAGTGAGAAAGCTCAAGCACAGTGACCTGGCTCTGAGTTCAAGATCTAACAACAGCACAACATGAAAAGGAAGGTAGGAAGGAAGAAAGGATGGAAAGAAGGGAGGGAGAGAGGAAGGAAGGAAGGGAGGGAGGAAGGGAAGAAGGGAGGGAGGGAGGGAAGGAACTTTGTATTGGAGGTGTATGATAGATGCCGAGAGAACAAGTAAAGCAGAGCAAGTGTGAGGCCCTGAGTTCAAATCCCAGTATTGTCCCCCCAAGAAAGGTTTGCTTTGGGATGACTGATGAAGATGTCCTAATCTTTGTTACTTTGAAAGTATCGATGATTTTCATTTTTGTTGTGAGTGTGAGGCAATACTGAGGCTTGAACTCAGGGCCTGGGCGCTGTCCCTGAGCTCTTTTGCTCAAGGCTGGTGCTCTACCACTTGCGCCACAGCTCCACTTCCGGCTTTCTCGTGGTTCATTGGAGATAAGAGTCTCTCAGACTTTCCTGCCCAGGCTGGGTGTGAACCGTGATCCTCAGATCTCAGCCTCCTAAATTGCTAGGATGACAGGCGTGAGCCATTAGGGTCCAGCAATACATAAACACATATACAAAAGAAAGCACTTAGATTACTACCCATTTGAGTTAGCTAGCAGGCAATGCTCAATAATATCTATCATTGACACTGTTCTTCTACCCTTTTCCAAAAATTAGCTTTAGAAAATGAGCTATGAGGTATCCAGCGTCAGAGACAGAGCAGATGAACGCAGTCTCCTAAGTTGGTCTCTTTGCTGAGATAAGCAGATGAGAATGTAGTTAGGAGACTAATAAATGATTTGGACATTTAAATATCATTCTCTGTGAGATTTTATTGAAGGACTTATCATGATTATACATCAAGTTCAACAAGGTCAACATCCGTGGTCTAAAGGCATGAGCAGGTAAGCTAAAGAGAGATCAAACAAATTGTTTAAATGTTCGGGCGCAGGTAGCTCTCACGAATACATTGGCCATGTCATCTAACTCCCATTAACATAGTTAGAAAGTTTCCAGTAGCAAGAGACTGCCTTTGTACTTCCACGATTACTCTAAGGAGCTATTGCTAGAGAATCGAAATGAAGAGATGTAGATAGATCTGCTCATCTTCATCTTAGGCACATCAAGTACAGAAAGGGGAAGGTCGGGGGAATACAAGGAAATCAGAACCCAAAAAGAGGGGAATCCTTTAGCTGGGATATTGCATGTTAGGGTACACCCGTGTTTATTGCTATACTACCTACTAGTGTGAATGCATGGAAATAGCCCAGATGCCCTACAACAGATGAGTGGATCAAGAAAATGTGGATATACATATATATGTGTATGTGTGTGTGTGTGTGTGTGTGTGTGTGTATTCATTCATTCAAACAATTCTATTCTACTAATCAGTCACAAAGCATGATATTCTTTTTTTTTTTCTTTTTTGCCAGTCCTGAGCTTGGACTCAGGGCCTGAGCACTGTCCCTGGCTTCTTTTTGCTCAAGGCTAGCACTCTGCCACTTGAGTCACAGCGCCCCTTCTGGCCATTTTCTGTATATGTGGTGCTGGGGAATCGAACCTAGGGCTTCATGTATACGAGGCAAGCGCTCTTGCCACTAGGCCATATCCCCAGCCCCAATATTCTTGATGCGAATAGTGGTTATTATGAAAGGGCCCTGGGAGAAAGAATAATGTTGTGAAGTCAGGCTCTGGGAAACAAAAGGATGCCTGGGGTTTTGTTTTTCCTATGTGGAAGTTAGATCTAAATGATAGCCATATATGAAAAAAAAAAAACCCAGCCATAGGCAAGTATGCACAAAATAACCCAAGTATGGACTAGGCCAGAGAGGAGTCCAATGGTGTGAATCCATTGGACGGCTCACTTACAGTTTATCAGAATGGATAAACAGAATACTAGGACTTAGATACTTGGAAACAGGGGGTCAGGCCAAGGGAAGGGAGACAGACAAATGGAGAGAGGAAGGGGGGGAGAATGTAGCCCTCATATTCAATGTCCATATGTGAAAGGGAACCAGGTGACTCAATGGGGAGGGTACGGTGGGGAGAGATGGTAGACAATGACATTGATCAAGATGCATCATTACTTATCATGGCTCATGCCTGTCGTCCAAGCTACTGAGGAGGCTGAGATCTGAGGATCACAGTTTGAAGCCAGCCTGGGTGGAAAAGGGTGTTAGACTCTTATCTCCAATTACTCAGCGAGAAGTTGCAAGTGGAGCTGTGGTTTAAGTGGTAAAGCACAAACCCAGAACAAAAGAGCTCAGGGACAGCAGCTAGGCCCTGAGTTCAAGCCCCATGACTGAGAAAAGAAAAAGATGCATTATCCTCACCCACTGACATGTTCATAATAACATGTAAAAATAGAAGATATGAGTTCCATTTCAACCTTCTTTTAGTTCCCAGAGTGGTTCTCTCTTGTGGACACAGAGACTGTCAGTGAGGCAGACAGAGAATGTGAAGAATTGATAGGTAAGGAAACTACCAGTGCATGGAGGAAACGGCCACCACAAAGAATTGATCACAATATTTCTGGCTTGCTGTTGTCCAGTTTCTTAGGACAGTAACACTACCCCTGAGAGGCCATAGAGTCAATGTCACCTGGAAGAAAGAGACTGAGATGGCTTCAGGGGTGGGGGGGGGAATGAACTTGATGAATACATGGTGATCTCTGATGGCAGCTCAGGGCTTAGTGACTGTAGAAGTAGCAATAACACACGACTAAGTGTAACAGCTGCTATAACTCATCCAATCAACGCTTCCGGAACACCTGCTCTGCGAGAGAGCAGCCCAAGGGGGCCCATGAAAAGCACGAGGGGGAACTGGAATTAAGAAGGAAAAAGTAGGGGCTGGGGATATAGCCTAGTGGCAAGAGTGCCTGCCTCGGATACACGAGGCCCTAGGTTCGATTCCCCAGCACCACATATACAGAAAACGGCCAGAAGCGGCGCTGTGGCTCAAGTGGCGGAGTGCTAGCCTTGAGCGGGAAGAAGCCAGGGACAGTGCTCAGGCCCTGAGTCCAAGGCCCAGGACTGGCAAAAAAAAAAAAAAAAAAAAAAGAAGGAAAAAGTACTGAGTCATTTGTATGACTGGAGGGATTCACTGGGGTATAAAGAACTGAAGATGGTATTTAACCGAATTTCATGGCAAATAAACCTCAGGTGAGGGGGAACTACTTCAAATCCCATCAGAAATCAGACAGATAGATAGTCTATAGAATATACAGACAGATATATAAATTATAGATAGATAGACAGATAGATAGATAGACCTAAATTATAGATTTAAAACTGTAAGGAAATCAGGGCCCAATAAAAACATGTCTGTTCTTTTATTCAGGATATTACAAATCAGGGTATGGTAACGACACGTCTAAGCCCATGTTCATTGGGCATTATTTATATATACACATACATATGCTATATATATATTACTCTTACTACATATCTAAATTATAGCTATATCGATGTATCTATATACTTATATTTTTATAGATAGATAGGTATATAGATAAGTGTATAGATATAGATATCAATATAGATGTACTGTGATATTGGGCTGGCTCCAGACTTGAACTCAGGGCCCGGGTACTGTTCTTGACCTTTTGTACTCAAGGCTAGTGCTCTATGACTTGAGCTATCATAGCTCCACAGCTGTTTTTTTAGTGGTTCATTGGAGATAAGAGTTTCATAGATATTCTTGCCCAGGCTGGCTTTGAACTACAATACTCAGAGCTCAGCCTCCTGAGCTAGGATTATAGGTGTGAGCCCCTGGCACTTTCTACAATACATTAGTTGTTGGGGGCCTGGGGGCTTGAACTCAGGGCCTGGGCACTGTCCCTAAACTCTTTTGCTCAAGGCTGGCACTCTACCACTTGAGCCACATCGCCACTTCTGGTTTTCTGGTGGTTCATTGAAGATAAGAATCTCACAGACTTTCCTGCCCAGGCTGGCCTCGAACCATGATCCTCAGATCTCAGCCTCCTGAGTAGCTGGGATTACAAACATTGTCACCAGTGCACCATTCTAAAATTATTTTTTCATGATGATTTTTCAAATAGCCTTAAACTCAGCTTGGTTTCAAACTATCATCCCTAACCATGTGTCAAATTCTTTTTAATATTTAGGCAGGATCTAAAGGTGCAACCTATCCATTATAGTTTTAATACAACAATCAATAGATTTATGGTCTCTCTTCAACTATTATAAAATATATTCTCTTGGGGAGTGGACTACAGTTTTCTGAGATGTGAAACATACATATATATGTGTGTGTATGTATATATATGTTTTATATGTATGAAATATACATAGGAAATTTCCATTTAGATGCTCTCCTCAGAGAAATATAAAATTATGTACCACTCATATGGAACATCATTTCATAGGGGGAATTTTATGAAGTCAAGAGAACAAGAACAAATAATCTACCTCCTGACATATGTAATATGATTTTCTTCATAGTACTGAGAATCTAGGAAAGCTTTCTTTTCTTCTTCTTCTTTCTTTTTTTTTCTCTAGTAGGATTCAAATTCCTGGCCTTTCATGAACATGCGAGGCCACATTCCTACAATTTTTGTGTGTCTTTTTGTTTTTAAGACAGGATCATGCTCATTTTAGAATGGCCGCCCTCAAACTCACAATCCTCCCCTCGCCATCTCCCAAGTAGCTGGGATTACAGGTCTGTACCATTACACCTGTCTCTTCACTTTGTTTTGTGGTACAGTGTTGTGAAATTTTCGGAGTATAACAAACATGAAATGATTTTTATCAAGTTGTTGGGTTTTTTTTATGAGTTGTTAGACTATTAAAAAAAAATCCTCATGATTCTGGGTCCACCCATCTCAAACTCCTTGATTTGCTCTGCCCTGTTTTCACTGTCTAATGACACCCATTACTTTCATAGCAAAGCTGGACCGCTGGCCCTGAGACTCTGGGTTCGCTACCAGATAGGTCAGGAATACATTATCCCTAAGAGCTACAAAAGAGAGTGACTAAGTGTTACAAATACATTATCCCACAACACTGAGATTCCATCTCACCGCAGTTAGACTGGCCAGTATCATGAACCTGAACAAGAACATACATTTGGAATGTACAACCGCTCTGAACAGCAGTCTGCAGGTTCCTGAATAAAGTAAAACCTTCCCTGCGATCCAGCTATACCACTCCTGGGCATCTATCTATCCAGAACATCAAAAGACAGGATATAATAAAGACATCTGCACACCCATGTTCATAGCTGCACTATAGCCAGGATATGGAAACAACCCAGATAACCATTCATAGATGAGTGGATCCAAAAAAAATGTGATACCTATACACAATGGAATTTTACACAGCCATGAGAAAGAATAAGATTATGTCATTGGTAGGGAAATGGGAAGGCACTAGCACAAATTATGTTAAGTGAGGATAAGCCAAGCTTGGAGACACAAATGGCATATGTTTTCTCTCATAGGTGGAAGCTAGATCTAAAACACAGTGAGGCCAAAGGAGGACACTCAGAGGAGGAACACAAGGGCACAAGGTCTCTGGGCCTCTGATTATATAAAATCATATTTCTCCTAATGACTCCATGAAAGGAAACAAGGATTACCTCATTTTTGTTGTTCTTGCTTATTGTTTTCTACTGTTGTTGGTAAAGATGTCTGGTTTCAATTTTGGGTGTTTTTATTTTCCCCTTGATTTTTTTGTCTGCGTGTTCATGTATCTGTCTTTGGGAAGGTGAGAGGAGAGCACAGAAACAGAGCGACAGAGGGTGAACAAAGGCAGCTGTGGTCCTCACTGGACACGACGTGGAAAATGAACTCTGCAACTTGTGGGTGGGGACAGGAGGGGGAAAACTAAGAGAGAGCAAGGGAAGGGGGGACACGGTCCAAAAAGAAATGCACTCATGACCTGACTTATAGAACTGTCACCCCTCTTCACATCACCTTTTATAGTAACAATATATTTATGCACAGATACATATATACATATATACATGCATGTATGTGTACACATATATGTATATATAGATACATTATAATATATTCTATATTATCTTACTATACTATACTGTCATATATGATACATGTACATATACATACACATACATATATATGTATACATACACATATGCATTACATATACATATATATGTTATCCTACTTGACCTAATGAGATTGGTTTGCCATTCCATGAAATTCACATCAACTTGACACCATTGGTACAATGGCAATAAGTCCATTTACAGGTATAAACATACATCTGTGTGATAACATTGCTGAATCTTCATCATGGATATGGGATGATTGCAGGGTCAATCTCCTCAAAGGACTGCTTACCTGCCTTAGGTCTTCATGATCAAACATTGTTTTGTATATCCTTTATTTTTGTTTCTTGTCCCAGTCCTGGGGGCTTGAACTCAGGGCCTGAGCTTTTGGGCTTAAGGCTGGTGCTCTACCACTTGTGCCATATCTCCGCTTCTTGCTTTCTGGTGGTTCATTGGAGATAACTCTCATGGACTTTCCTGCCCAGACTGGCTTTGAACTGTGATCCTCAGATCTCAGCCTCCAGCGATGCTGGGGTTGCAAGCATGAGTCACTGAAGACCAGTATCTTCAAGGTTATTTTTGTTGTTGTTTTTAAATGACACATGGCCACACTGGCCACCAGTTAAATCAAACTATTATGATCCACAATCCTTTATAACAATGTTACAGCTTAAAGGGATATGAGAATTATCTATGAGCAAGTCTTCTTAATGCACAAATACTGCTGAGCGTATGGAAATCTAGAAGGGTATCAATGCATTCTTCTCAATCATAAGAAACAAAAATAAACAACTCTAAACAAATTTAACGAAGAAGAAGAAGAAGAAGAGGGGAGGGGGAGGAGGAGGAAGAGGAGGAGGAGGAGGAGGAGGAAGAGGAGGAGAGAAGAGGAGGAGGAGGAGGAGGAGGAGAAGGAGGAGGAGGAGGAGGAGGAGGAGCGAGGAGAAGGAGAAGGAGAAGGAGAAGAAGAAGAAGAAGAAGAAGAAGAAGAAGAAGAAGAAGGAAGAAGAAGAAGAAGAAGAAGAAGAGAAGAAGAAGAAGAAGAAGAAGAAGAGGAAGAAGAAGAAGAAGAAGAGGAGGGAGGGGAGGGGAGGGGAGGGGGAGGGGAGGGGCAGGAGGAGGAGGAGGAGAAGGAGGAGGAGGAGGAAGAGGAGGAGGAGGAAGAGGAGGAGGAGGAGGAGGAGGAGGACGACAAGGACAAGGAGAAGGAGAAGGAGAGGGAGGGGGAGGGGGAGGGGAGGGGGAGGAGGAGGAGGAAGAGGAGGGAGAGTGGGAGAGGGAGAAGGAGAAGGAGGAGGAGGAGGAGGAGGAGGAGGAGGAGGAGGAGGAGGAGGAGGAGGAGGAGGAGGAGGAGAAGAAGAAGAAGAAGAAGAAGAAGAAGAAGAAGAAGAAGAAGAAGAAGAAGAAGAAGAAGAAGAAGAAGAAGAAGAAGAAGAAGAGAAAACACCTTCTTGCTTGCTTGGCTCCAGTGTCTGATACCTGTAATCCCAGCTACTCAAGAGGCAGAAATATGAGGATCATGGTTTTGTGACACTCTTACCTTCAATGAACCACCCAAAATCTGGAAGTGGAGCTGTGGCTCAAGTGGTAGAGCGCTATAGCCTTGAGCAAAAGAAGCACCTACACTCTGAGTTCAAGCCCCACATCCTACCAAGAAACAATGCAAAAAACTAAAACACTACCTTCCCAGATTCTGTAATTTAGTGATATCCTCTCATATTCTAGAACATGGAGGCTTATATTCTTGGTTCTGGATTGCCAGTTCATTCTAATTTGAGAGGCAGAGAGCAGTCCTGGAGTTTAAACTCAGGCATTCTACCCCTTGAGCAAGGCCTTCAGCTCAGCCTTTTTGCCCGTTATCTTGGAGCTAGAAGCTAGCAAACTTTTGTGCCGAGGGTGGCTTTCAAACTACGATCCTGAAGATCTTGGGCTCCTGATGACTTTTTTTTTTCCTTGGGACACCACAAAAAGTTTATCTGGGACTTGAACCAGGTACTGATTTGGCTCCTCAAGTTGTGGAAATAACTATCTTCTGTCTCCTCTTCTCTCATGGAATTCTTCATTACGAAGTAAGAGACAAGTGAATTCTTGCTACAGAGTTAAGAATTTCTTCACAGAAAAAAACGGTGTGTGCCTTCCCTGTACTCTCTCTAAATCTCTCTTCTCTACCATGACACACACCACCGACAAAATCCTGGCCTGGATTCAAGAACCAACGCCAGAGTTGCTATGATATAAAGTAAAACTCTAGAATACGCAGGAGATCTTTTGTAGCAACGGTCCTGGCTTTCTTACTGTTGTTGTAGTTGTTTGAGGACTTTTATTTATCTTTTTTTTTTCTTTGCACTCCTAGGTCTTGAACTCATCCCATTGTGATTTTTGTGGTGATTGTTGTTTTTTGTCAGTTGTGGAATTTGTCCCACAACTGGGCGCTGTCAAGACTGGTGCACTTGAGTCACAGGGCTACTTCTGGATTTTCCTGGTGGTTCATTGGAGATAAGAGTCTCACAGACTTTCCTGCCTGGGCTGGTTTTGAACTGTGATCCTCAGATCTCAACATTATCATGCCACAGCACAGATTTGCAAGGCAAATCTGCAATTACCAGATACTTTGTTCTTCACATGAATAGATCACAAAGGGCCAAAACTTTCTGTTAAATATCTGCTTGTTTGTGGGAGGGACACTCCCAGGACCCCAGATTGACAGGAGCTTAGATCTAAGTCTTCAACTCTCCCTCCTCAGCCTCTGGAGCACTGAGATTACAGGTATGCACTACATTGCCTGACCTTTGAATTTCTGAGAGGGTATCATTTCTACCACCTGGAGATATACACATTCCATGCAGCCCACACAGTCAGACACCAGTGGGTGTGCACATTCATGTGCACACACACACACACACACACACACTACCAAAGGCCCTCTTTTAGTACCTAATTGGTTCACCTTTCCAACAGTCAGACGGCTGATTAAACTAAGGATTTGTTTGTAAATATTTACCAATCCCAGACCCAAAGACAATTACACCAAGTAGTCAACAGTCTTCACTAAAAAGAAACTAAAATATAGATTCCACCATTTCTTATTCATCTGCTTCCGTTTCCCCTTGTAATTAAAGTAGTGGCTCCAACCTATAATTCAGTAACATTTTTGAAGGTGATTTAAAGTCCAGGATCAGGGTGTCCTCTTGCTGATGGGTACAATAGAGAGAGAGAGAGAGAGAGAGAGAGAGAGAGAGAGCCCCTTTGTATGGTTATGAAATCACTGGCTCCTTGTGTGTAAAATAGTCAGACTCAGTTTCCTTTTCTATTTTGTAGAAGCAATCCCAGTCTATTTCTACTTTCCTTTCTCCCTCCCTCCTTCCCTCCCTCCCTCCCTCCCTTCCTGCTTTTCTCTCTCTCTTTCTCTGTTTCTCTCTCTCTCTCTTTTTCCAATAAAACAATCTGTTTTCTCCTCTCTCCAGCTAAAATGCAGGCCCAGCGTGCAGCCTGAGTAGCTGGAAGTAGAATTTCATGACCTACTACAATGACCTCACAGGCCTAAATCAACGAACCAAATTAGGTAAAAATCCTATACTGTCCCTTAAATATTACTAAAGCAAACAATACTGCTCGAATTAATAAGCAGACCCGCAGAAGCAGGCCAACAACTCAGCATGTCAGCCAGTTTCTGCTGCCTCCTTTTTTTTCTTGTTGTTGGTTGTGGGACTTGAACTCAGGGCCTGGGCACTGTCCTTGAGCCTCCTTGTGCTGAAGGCTTGAGCCACAGTGCCATTTCCACTTTTCTGGTGGTTCATTGGAGATAAGAGTCTCACAAACTTTCCTGCCCAGGCTGGCTCTGAACCATGATCCTCAGATCTCAGCCTCGTGGGTAAGCACCAGTGTAAGCACTGGTGCCTGGCTTCTTCTGCCTTTTAAGACTGTCTCCACGCTCTGTCTGCATTTTCCCAGCATGCCAGTGGGTCCAGAACCACCTGACCAGCTCAAGTGAAGACACAGTGTTTGGTGTGGGGGTTTGAAGGATGAGCAACTGCCAAGAATATTCTAGCAAGGAGAGGGATGTGCAAAGACACATTATCCTGACCTCTCTCTCCAAACTTCCTGTCCCTAATCCCCTCCCTATATACCAATATTCAATGTAGACGCATGCTACCTGTCCTGGAAAGCCACGAACCATCCCTTCCTAGAGAGTCGGGGGGCTCCTTGAACAAACTCTTCCCTCTCCAACCATGACGGTAGATTTGCTTCCCCAAGGGTGGTTACTTGCAGTGAAAGAAGCTGAATTTTCAAAGCTCATAAAATGGTTTACCAATTTATCTCCCAAGTCTGTTCAGAGGGTATTTTGTGATATTTTGAACATATTTTCAAGGTGCTTTCTTGCCCAGGAAAATGGAATAAGGGGAACAATAGCCTCACACTGAGTAATAAAGAAGCAACATCAGAGCAATAATAGAGTAACATTCGAGCAATAATCAAATGATACTGGAGAAATAATAGATTGATATATGAGCAATAATCAAGCAATAAAGTTACACTCAAGTACCAATAGAGTTACTTGATGAATATTAAATATATAGAAATGCTTTATTCTAATTTCTATACTAGTATGAGTACTATATTTCTCTAGTCATGTGACTGAGTAGTAATCATATGCTTTGAGGAATAATGGAGTAGCATTTGAACAATAGGATGACATTCGAATAGTGACAAAATAACCCTGGAGTAATAACAGAGTAGTAGAGTAATAGCTAGGGGATGACAGAGAAATAGAGTCAGATATTAACTATGTAGAAGTGTTTATTTTCTAATTTGGATAATAGGATGAGTAGTACCACAGTAACATAGCTGCTCTTGGGTAGACGTTACTTCTCCTATACAATCAAAACTTTAAAAAAATTTTAAATCTCAGAAAAATAACAGCAAGAAGTATTTTGCCAAAATACGTCACCTACTTCCTGAAGATGATGCAGGAGGAGGCAAAATCCAATTCCAGGTCTGACTCCAGAATTTTAGTCTTTTTTTTTTTTTTTTTTTTTAGTCAGACATGGGACTTGAACTCTGGGCTTGCTCAGGAAAGTTGGTGAGAATCTTATCTCCACTGAACCATCAAAAAAGCTGTGCCTCAAAGTGATGGAACACTAGTAGCTTCTATGAGCAGAAATTCTCAGGGAAAGTGCTCAAATCCTTAGTTCAAGCTCCAGGACTGGCACTACAAATAAATAATAAAGTGTAATGATTCTAATCTATTGCAACAAACCTCTAGAGTAAAAAGGACTATCTAGTGTCAAAATAAACAAGCATTAGAATGTTTTGATTTCCTGCTATGCCCTCCTAACTGGTTCATGGATGTGAATTCATTTAACAAATTAATTTTAGGGAAAACAAAAACACCTAATTTATCTGAAGTGAAAGGTTATTATTTCTTACTATGCCAACTAGATTAATTCCTGAATTCGACATCAAACAAAGGTTTGTGTGTGTTTAGTAGCCAAATTTTTTTAAAGAAATTAAAACTATCTCCTCTGATTTGAGAGACAATTTGCCTGTCATCTTTGCCTGCCTTTCATTTCCCGACCCCCCCCCCTTTTTTTGTTGTGGTACTGAATTCAGAAAGACTAAAAGATTAAAACAACCCTTCATCTGCCCAAGACAATCTGAGAGGTAAATAAAATTCTTCGAAGAATTTTCTGAGGAGGAGCTAACAGAAGTTGGAACTTTCCTTCTGAAATGCAAAACTAGAAAAGAAAAACAATAACTAGAGTTTGGGGATGATTGGAGAATAAAGTGAAACCTGGGCTATCAGCAACAATTCAAACTTCTTTCTAAAATAATGTGCTCAAAATCCACCATGTATTCTGTGCTTAAAGGGTGGACAGAAACTGGGCTCTGGTGGCTCACGCCTGTCATCCTAGTTCTTCAGGAGGCTGAGATCTGAGGATGGTGATTTGAAACCAGCCCAGCCAGCAAAGCCCATGAGACTGTCACCTCCAATGAGCCATCAAGAGACCAGAAACGGAGCTGAGGCCATGAAACAAAGCACAGGATTAAAGATGTTACAGTATGGTGGATTGGGTTGCACTGTGTGAGCCATGAGACTTTTGTATTTCCTTCTGTTAGTCTTTCTACATGTTCTTCCAAATAAAAATAAAAAAGAACAACAACAAAACAAATCAATCAGGAACTCTTTCCAAATTGAAAATCCTTCAACATTCAGACTTCTGTGTCTTGGAAAGCAGATTTTTCTACTCATCTAGCCACTCCTCTAGTAACAAGAGAACCCAGAGATAAAATTGCGCTGTAACCGCAAGGCAGTATTCATTTGTTGCTTCCTTCTTTTCCTCCTTTTTTGTCTGTGTGTACAATTTCTTTTTTGTGTTTTAATGGTACTGGGTATGGAATACGGAGTGTTGTACCAGTTAGGCAAGCACTTTCCCACTGCGCTATACCTCAGTCCTTTGTGTACAATTTCAACATGGGTTCCTTAGCTGAAACAATCTTCAGACCTCAAGAATTTGAACCCCCATCTTTCAATGATCCTTGCACAGTTTTTCCTTCCTTCCTTCCTTCCTTCCTTCTTCCTTCCTTCCTTCCTTCCCTCCTTCCTTCCTTCCTTCCTTTCCTTCCTTCCCTTTCTTCCTTCTTTTCTTCCATCCTTCCTTCTCTTCCCCCTTCCCTCATTTCTTTCTTCCTTTCCTTCCTCCTTAATTCCTCCTCCTCCTTCCCTTCCATTCCCTTCCCTTCCCTTCCCTTCCCTTCCCTTCCCTTCCCTTCCTTCCCTTCTTCCCTTCCCTTCCCTTCCCTTCCCTTCCCTTCCCTTCCCTTCCCTTCCCTTCCCTTTCCTCTTGCTTTCTTTTTCTTTGTTGTTGTGCCAGTCCTCAGTTGTTGAACTCAGGACCTGGGCACTGTTCCTGAGCTTTTGCACTCAGGTGTAGCATTCTACCACTTGAGCCACAGCTCCATTTCTGTTCTTGTTGTTGTGGTTTTGAAGTTCATGGGAGGTAAGAGCCTCACAGACTTTTCTGCCCAGGTTGACTTTGACCTTGATCCTCAGATATCAGCTTCCTAACTCGTGACTATTACAGGCATTTGCCACCTGGGCCTCGCTTCTCTTTCCTTTGTATACAGAAAACCTTTCTGCTCCAACACAGATCCGGCAAATCCTAGCACGAAGAAAAGTTGTGCCTCTCTGGACCGTGACTCCAGCCTGAGGTTGTCTCCCCGTTCAGAGCCATGAGCCAGCAGCTGTCATCTCCTTCTGCCTCAGCCAAGACTCATGAGCAAGATGTCTCCTCGCTCTGCCTCCTCGCTCGTCTTCAGACTTTGGAAAATCAATGTTGGTCCTGACACTTCAATGCCAATATTAGTTACTGAAAGAAATAGACGACTTCAGAGGCAACTTGATTTTTTCACATAGCTATCCCACTTCGTACCAAAATACCATGACAGCTGCCTCCCAAGAAGCCTTAAATGCCTGGCTTATTTGAGGAAAGCACCAATCCAAGTTGATAGATCAAATTGATAATGACTACACCTCTGATTTATACACACACACACACACACACACACACACACATCAGCTATATATATATATATCAGCTATATGATATATAGTATACACTATATAAATATAATATATATGAATCAGTTATATATGTATATATATACATAACTATGACTATACCTCATGTTAACATATAATAAAGTGTGATAACAATTCTTTACCCTCTACACCATCACTCTCAAATTAACAAGCAGAGGCCAAAATGGGGTGTGTGTGTGTGTGTGTGTGTGTGGTGTGTGTTTGTGTGTGTGTGTACCATTACTAGGGCTTGAACTCAAGACCTTGCACTCCAGCTAGGCTTTTGTACTTGAGGCTGGCACTATATCACTGGAATCACAGGTTTCCCTTCTGGCTTCTGGACAGTTAATTCGAGAGAAGAGTCTCATGGGTTTTTCTACTGGAGCACAGGTTTTGAACCTCGATCCACCGATTTCAGCCTCCTGAATCGTTAGGAGCCCAGGCATGAACCAATGAGGACCATGGCTCAAAATGTCATTTTGTAGAAAGTTTCCAACAAGGATAAAAAAAAAATTAGTTAGTTAAGAAAATACTGTTTTAAGAAAAACAAAGGAAAATAATGATTCCTAAACCTTCAGTTAATAATGACAGTTTTGAACAATGTAGAACTTGGAACAGAGCATCTAAAGTTAATCTTTTTCTGATAATAAAAGAAAAACCCATTAAGGTGAATGGCTATAGTAAAATTGTGTTGTCCTGGATGACCAAGGTGGTTTCCTTATCAGTAAATTGATAAACCTCGTAGCTATCAGGATTAACTATGATCAAAGCTGATATTAGGATTTTTGTGTGTTTGTTATTCGATATTTAAACACGCTAAAAATGATTTTCCCCAGAGCATTGTTTTTTCTTTTGGTCAAAATAATACTGATGAAGACCAACACCTGTAGCTTAAAAATCTCCACCTAGGTACTCAGGAGACAGAATTATGGTTTGAAGCAGAAAAGTACACAAGACTCAATCTTAAAACAAAACTAAAAACAGCAAAAAGTCCACTTAGAAGTTGAGCTCAAGTGGTAGAGAACCAGCAAAGCTAGCAAGCTGATTAAGGACAGGGCTCTGAGTTCAAACCCTGGTAATGGGCCCACACACAAAAATTAGATGAGATAGATAGATAGATAGGCAGATAGACTGATTGATTGACTGATATAGATAAATAGATGATAGATAGGTTGAGATATATAGATTAATTGGTTGATTGATTGAGATAGGTGATAGATAAAAAGTATATGTATAATATATATAAGTATAGATAGACTCTAGAGATATTTACAATATATAAGTATACATAAATGATAGAGAGATAATAGAAGAATGAGATATTTACACTATAAAGATGCATAGAAATAAATATGTAAATCTCAAGTAGATTATTTTGAGTTAAATGAGAAGCAAAAACTTCAGATATTATCCATACAATTTCTCATATTCACCTAAACCCACATTCACCACCTCTTAAGAAAAATTCTCAATACTTTTAGAACAATAAATATTTTTCTCAAAGTTCCTCTTTGTTATTTAATCCCCCCACACAAATTTTAAGTTTCCTATGATTTTGGCATAGTGGCCTTTGGAGGTGAAAACAATCAAGACATAAAATAATCTCTAAAGAATATTTCTCTATTGCATGTATTTATTATTTTTATTTCTCCTCCGTCTCCCCCTCATTCTTCCTCATTCTCTATTTCTCTCTCCCCATTTACATGTGTGTATATACACACATACACACATAGGCACATAATTCTATAATAAATTGTGCAAACAAAAGAAGACATGCCTAAATAACACTATGCATATATGCTAGTACAAACTTAGCATTATTTTACACGTATTCATCAGTATCTTGGGTTTTTGTGTTTTTGTTTTGTTTTTGTCTTCCAGATCTACTTGTAAAGGCCCTGCGGAAAATAGTTTCATAAGAGTATTTTTCACTATAATTTACACTATAGACACTTGGTAAAATAAGGACTCAAGAAATGTTTTCAAAGAGCTTGAGGTGTTGCCACTTGTCATAGAAAATGTGTGAAAAATGGACTCTGAAACAAGTATGAAAAGAGATAAACCAAAGCAAGGTTGATATTGTTTTCTAAGCATACAGTACTGAGGATCTATATCATTCAGGGACTTCTCTGGAAGCAATCACAAAAGAGGCGCTGTTAACTCTCCTACGAGTTTTCATGTAGACCCCTGTTATGTTAAAGCCGAGAACAAAAATGGTAGGGAAGAACAACCTGCCAAGGATTTCAATGCAGGAAATAAAGAGAAAAGATCATTCTAGTTGGCCAGAATTAAGTGTCCTGAATGACTGACTAGAAACAGGGACCAGTGAATCATGGTGGGAAACGTCCAAAAGTTATTATGCAGACACAGCTAATGGTAGCCAGTGCTCAGAGAAGGAAAAAAACAAATCACTGGCTTTGAGTCATTGTAGGACAGAAACAAAAACAGCAAAACAATCGTGATCAAAACTAACATCCTAAAAGCAAGGCACATACTCAAAAAAGAAATTGACATCAAAGCTACAACATACTGAGATTTGTTATAATCCAGAAGGGCCACAGGAAAGAGAATGCACAACAAAATATCACTGGCAGAAAAGGTCAGGTTGTCACATAGTATTAGCAGAGAGAAGCTATCAAAAATACATGAAACGTAGCTGGTCAGCTGTGGCTCACGCCTGTCATCCCAGCTATTCAGGAGGCTGAGATCTGAGGATCACAGTTCAAAGCCAGCCTGGGCAGGAAAGTCCATGAGACTCTTACCTCCAATGAACCACCAGAAAACAAGAAGTGGAGCTGTGGCTCAAAGTGATAGAGCGCCAGCCTTGAGCAAAAGAGCTCAGGGACAGCGCCCAGGCCCTGAGTTCAAACCCCACAATCCACCAACCAAAAGAACAAACAAAACAAAAGAAGATGTGAAATGTGTATGAAGCAGATTGGAGACTGCAAAACTAACCCTAGATAAATTCCGTGACATGTACAAAAGAGAGGGAAGGGTATAACGCTAGTCTCAGATGAATTTTTGTAGCCATATTCAATTTTTGTGTATGTGTATCTCTGTGTGAGTATGTGTATCCGTGCACACTGATACTGGAGCTTGAACTCAGGACCTGGACACCGTCCTTAAATTTATTGTTTTACCAGTTGAGCCTTGGCTTCACTGCTGGCTTTTGAGTAGTGAATTGAACATAAGAATTGCACCCGCTTCCCTGTCCTTCCTGTGGTCCTCAGATCTCAGCCTCCTGAGTAGCTGGGATTACAGGCATGCGCTACCAGTGTTTCTCTCTGTTCAGTTTTATTTCTATGATATTACTCCAAACAAAGGAGCACATACATGGGTCATGATTTAGATATAGTTTGGGATTGTCTCTTGAAGATTCATTCAACGGCTAGTCACGTTTTTCCAGTAAGGGCAGTATCAACACCTAGATATAAGAGGTGATGCTTCGGTGGAAGGGAATTAGGTAATTGAGGGATTAATGCAGGATATTATAAAGACAAGCCTGACTTCCTTTCTTACCATGCTACCTCACCTCCATTTCTCTTGCCTTTGAGATGGCAGGAACCAGGGGGGATTTTTCCAGTTACCAACACACCACACAGCTGCCCGATTCAAGTCTCTCCATTTTTAAAAACGATGAGCCAAATAAAATTATATTCTTAACTTTTTCTTAGTACCCAGTGTCACACATGCATACATATATGTATATAACACATGTCATATGCTAGGTCACATGTGATAAGGTATATGCTCTGTATTATATATGTATGACACTATGTGTCATGTATGGGACATTATACACATAAATTAACTATATATGTCATGTAGATACAGTCAATATAGACACAGATCTGACACTGTACAGATAGATAAACTACTCATCCCCAGTGAGTCAAAGACTCTTAGCCAGGTGCCGGTGGCTCACACAGGTAACTCTAGCTACTCGGGAGTCTGAGATCTGATGATGGTGATTCAAAGGCAGCCCAGGCAGGAAAGTTCTGTGGGATTCTCATCTCCAAAGAAACACCAAAAAATCTAAAAGTAGAGCTGTGGTTCGAGTGGCAGAATGCCAGTCTTGAGCAAAAAAAGGCCAAGAGAGAGTGGTAGGCTCAGAGTGGAAACACCAGTTGGCATTTAAAAGAGGAGAGGAGAGAAGAGAAGAGAAGAGAAGAGAAGAGAAGAGAAGAGAAGAGAAGAGAAGAGAAGAGAAGAGAAGAGAAGAGAAGAGAAGAGAAGGAGAGGAAGGAAGGAAGGAAAAAGAAAAGAAAGAAAGAAAGAAAGAAAGAAAGAAGAGGAGGAGAGGAGAGGAGGAAGAGGAAGGAGAAGGAGGAGGGGAGGAGGAGGAGGAGGAGGAGGAGGAGGAGGAAGAGGAGGAGGAGGAGGAGGAGAGGAGGAGGAGGAGGAGGAGGAGAGGAGGAAGGAGGAGGAGGAGGAGGAGGGGGGAGAAGAATGAGAAGGCTGGGGAATGTGGTTTAATGGTAGGTAGAGTGCTTGCCTAGCATGTATGAGGTCCTGACTTCTGTTCCTTGGTACCCAAATTAACAAAACATATAATAAAAGAAATAATTTTTTTTCAAAAGGAGGAGGGGGAACAAGTTTGATAAGAAATGTACTCACTGCCTTACAGATGAAACTGTAATCCCTCTGTACATCACTTAGACAATAAAAACATTTTTTTAAAAAATTAATTTTTTGCTTTTATCAGGGAAAAAGAGATGTGCTTATTTTTTCACTTCTATCGAGTGTCATCCACAAGACGTATATATAATTATATATTACATATTATATATTATTATTTACTATATTATAATTATAATATTTATATGTACTATGTATAATATTTCACATAATAAGACAATTTACACATAGAAAACAGGTCATACAACATATCACATGAATGTAATATTTAACACATTATGTTATAAATAACAATGGAAGTTACATGTGTTGTGAGTGCATATATGTCTATACACATGTGCAAGCTTGTGGAGGCATGAGTAAGCATCAACATATGCATAAAATATGTTCATGTGTAATAGAACCCACGTATATGTGTGCATGCGTAATGCATGCATGCACATACATATGTAGAGTATACACAGAGAGAAAGGAGAAAGTTAAGTTAAAGCTAGGCTTCTTCTTAAATCTAGCACTTTAGAAGAAATGTGTGCTCCGTGTGTCATAACATAGGTATTCCTGCTCCAAATATAATTCTCAGTCGAAGAAAGTTTGAAGTCTAGCTTGTCATATTTATAGTTAAATGCATGCATTTCTCCCATTGCTCAGAAACACCCTACAGGAGTCAATACAAGATATCTCTTTCCTTCTGCTGAATTCCGTTTGTTATAAGCCATGCACTAGTGGCTCACACCCTGTTATCCTCGCTACTCAGGCTAGAGGCTGAGATCTGAGGATGGCAGTTCAAAGCCAGCCTAGGCAAGAAAGTCCATGAGACTCCTATCTCCAATGAACCAATAGAAAACTGGAAGTGGAGCTGTGGCTCAAAGTTGTAGAGCACTAGCCTTGAGCACAAGAGCTCAGAGGCAGCACCCAGGACCTGAGTTCAAGCCCTATGCCTGACTAAGAGAGAAAAAAAGATAACTAGCAGCCCTTATTAGTACCTTGGTTCTGAACTGGAAGATGTTTCATAACCAAACCCAGAAGGATGGATTCAGAAAACCAATGAATGATTGATGTTAGATTGTTATTTTTTTCTCCACCAGTCTGGTAGAACCCTGGTGCTAGCATCAAAGAACTCGATGGTTATACTAACGATGGGATGACAAGGGAATTAGGCCAACAATCCTAGGTAATGGATATGAAAGCAAAGACATGTGTGTCCAACACATGAGGGCTATGTGCTCTGATGTGTATCCATGGTCCCCCCAATGGACAGAGTTTCTTCTTAGGGGTGGCTACAACCCTCAGGCATAAAGGGTAACAAATGAAGATGTCACTTCTAGAATGAAAGCAATACGGTGTGTGACAGTGATGGTTATTTGGCTGGACATTGATCGTACAGAGATAGGATTCTTCCTGAAACATCAGCTGTTTATGATGGAAATGAGTTCTGCTTTCTATTCCATACGTAGCCCCAAAGGGTGACTGGTAAGGATGGGGGAGAGGGGAGAGGAAGGGGACAGGGAGGGGGAGGGGGAGGGAGAGGGGAGGGGGAGGGGAGGGGGGAGAGGACCATCTTGTTAAGTCTTGCCAAAGTGATGAGACAAATCTTTCTCTTCTGTGATTCCTAGGAAAACATCCAGATGAGTGACAGAGCATTTTGTTTTTATAGATGATCAACATCAGATTCTGGATAGCTTATGAAACACAAGGACACATCCAAAATGTCAAAATCAGCTGTTTTGTCCCGGTGGTTCACACCTGTAAATCTTGTTATTCAGGAGACTGAGATCTGAGGAGCAGGGTTTGGAGCCCGGAAAGTCCATGAGACTCTCCAATGAACCACCAGAAGAAAACCAGAAGTGGAGCTGTGGCTCAAGTGGTAGAGCACCAGCCTTGAGCAAAAGAGTTCAGGGACAGTGCCCAGGCCCTGAGTTCGAGCCCCAGGACCGAGAAAGAGAGAGAGAGAGAGAGACACAGAGACACAGAGAGACAGAGACAGAGAAAGAATAGATGGATGGATAGATAAATAGGCACAGATAGACAGACGACCAGATAGACAGACAGACAAACAGATAGACAGAAAGATAGATGTAATATCTACTATCCAAGGATCACAGAAGTGATTGAAGATGACACAACAGGTTCTGCTGTAAGAACTGAATTGTGCTTGCTTCCCTCATGAGTTCAGCTGTTAATTAAGCACATGGCCACTTGGGATTCTCCTGCTCAGAAGTCCTCAGTGGGGGAAAAAAATTCCTCTCTATATTGAAGTGGGGGAAACTGGAGTCTAACAGGTGCCATCTTGTCTGCAGAGTAGAGGCAGGGGAAATCCCAACCTCCCAGGTGACGGGCATGCCTGAATTTCTAGAGGTGGTGGGGGCAGGGAGAATTTAGACAGTAGGTTACTGGACTTGTCAGTCTTGGGTTAGAAACTCTCAAGGTCCCTCTGAACCCTGCTCCCTGATCGTGACCAGCTCAGGCGCCTTCACCTCCAGGCCTCAAGTCACCATGTTGGGTCCTGTCTTATATCTCCTGGGCTCTCATCTGATCACCATGGCATCCCACTTCAGCTCTCCTATGTAAGCTGATCTGGTTTGTGGGGTACTGTTTTTCTGCTTTTTCTTTCCTCTTCTGCTCTATGGCTCAGTTTTCTGACAGTGTGAAGTGTAATTTGTGGGGCTGAAGATCTTTGGGAGAGGAGTCTTCAGCAGCAGACGCAGGCCTTTTAATAATGACTCGCAATTCGACCTCTGAAAATGTGACTTGTCGGTTTTCTCACTGTACAGCAATGTGTTGTGCAGAATCATGAAGGAGAGACAGACATCAATCCGCCCTTGTTGCAATTCATGTTCCCAGTTCACCCAAGGAACTGTTATTTATACTGACAAAGGGAAACAAAAGAGTTGTTATGCCTGCCCTCAAAGGCCAAAAAACAATCATATGCTTGTCTCTGAGAAGATAATCTTCAAAACTAATTTATCTGATGTGGTTTTGAAGTATGATTGTCTATTTACATATTCATACAAGTAGGCCTAGTACATACACACAACGTCCTAGAAATTGAGTGACTAAACGATCACGTGGAAAAGCCAAGAGCTAAGCAACATCTTTCTTCTTCACCCCTTATCTACCCACAACCCCCCAGCCACCATTCTGAATGCCAATCATTCCTGTTCTCCATCCATCTTTGATTTGCAAATCCAAAGTGGATCATTTGGTAAGTCAGTAGGATGATATCTTGACCAGGACAACCTAAAGGGCCTCCCAAATTTAATCCATAATTAACAAACCATAATTACACTGATCATGGAATCACAATA